>NC_137458.1:118342535-118892494 GCF_964235325.1 Thermobia domestica
TCTAGAAAATCTAATTAGGAGCAGCACTATACCTGTGAAGTCTTGATGTACAGTGTTGCCAACGTTTGAGGATAGGCCTATATGAATTCCTATATGAATCTTAGATGTAGAAAAATATATACAGTACACGATTCGAACTATTTAGAACCAAAGTATGAGACCACAAACAAGAATATATTCACTGAAATAGGAAAATAAGTCACGAAGCACAGTGTCGAAACGTTTTTCCCAAGTTGAAAATAAGAAAAGTATCAAACACAACACACAAAACTGAAATGATGCATGCGCTTGGATTGACAATTGATCAGCAGGCTCTTTTCTGATGCACGTAATATTGTATCACTGAATGCACTCCTCTACATCCGAGATTCATATAAACTAGGAACTCACATAGGTCTATATTCAAACGTTGGCAACACTGTACATCACGACTTCACACGTATGGCTCTACTCATAATTAGATCCTTCTTTCCTCCGTATTTCCTGTGTTTCTGGGTGTCGGCCCGTAAAACTTTGGATTTCACACTTTTCTTCACTCCTCTACAGATTGCACATTGTTTGATTGGGCAACCTTACTATCAATATAAGATGTTCCCTTGTAAGACTGATCAGTTGGTTCATTGGGAGTGTAACATACCCTTCAGCACCGAGACTATATGAGACATGGTTCTACAACTTAACTTGGAATCCTAAACTAAATGAACTCCCATCAGGAATCAATCTCTTGATAGGGTTAATTCCATAAATGTGACATTCTTTTCATTTTTACGTGAGTATTCCCAAATAGAATAGGATCTACCAGAACATATACTGTCTTTCCACTCGGTATGAACACTAGTTTATTAATCATATTTTCATTAAATAGTGAACATGATTTCTTTTTTCAACATACTGAAATATCTAATAATAAAAACAAAATATACGCTGCTGGTTATGCAACCACACACGGCACGTAAACATTGTCCGCCATTTTGTATCTTCGAGCTTTCGACATGGTACCACGACTTATGAATTACTGGTGGATAGACTCACCCTCGATGTTCATCTCGAGCCCCCTTTCCTTGGACAATTTTCCGGGAATTCCTCCGTTTCTTTGGGAATCCCTTGCGCGCGCATTGCAGAGTTATCAACCATGCATTTCTGCATAGCGCAGGTCTGACTTCGATAGTCATTCATTGGATCGCCCTCTGTCCTATTCATACTTTTTGAAATATTCGTCTATACATTTCATTTTCCCACACTTTCGACAGCCCCTATCTCCGTTACAAAGCGTTTGCGGACACATGTTTACTAAGACTTTTTTGTTACTTTTGGCGTGTACTATCTATGATTTAATTTATAAAAATTACTTATTAAACACCCTGTATATTTTTCCTTTTCAGTTTGCAAGGGTTCAGCGTAGCTGCAGATGATGAACTCAATGGTAAAATATTTATATTCTCCGCAGCCCCTATAACTTCTACCGGACCTCCCTACACTTTTGGGCTGGCTACGGGCCTGATTCTCTGTATTATAAATTGTATATAGCATTGTGTACCTTCCTATTCCTTGTATCATAATTTACGTTATAACATATTAATTTCATGACTGTGTTCAACAACTAAATTTTATCAATTTGTTTTATTGCATATGTATTGCATATGCATCATTTGCTTTTAATCAAATATATATATATAATTTAATATTACAGAAGCTAGGTGACAAGCAAGTTGATAGTTTAAGTAAAGTACTTTCGAAATGCATAATAACAATCAAAGTACAGTATGTAACGTGAGCTCTGAATCTGTCATTACTTAAAATTTAGATAGAAAGCTGTTTTTATTATTTATGCAAATTAAATCATCATGATGTTTCAGGTGGCGAGAAGAATTAGAAGAGAAAAGGATTTATTCCCAACCTGTGAAACAAATTATCACATCATCATTGTAATCAAAACTTTCGCCATAATAAACACATTCAAATTCGTAAGCCTAATTTACCTTCTCTGGGTTTTCCTTTCATATGCAGATTTCACCGAATTCCACTGCAGTAATTACTTCTAAATTCCGTTGATATTTCTTCCTTTCGTTTTCTTAACAAAATCTTTCCATACAAGCGGCGAACTTCGTAGATTATAATAAAATACGTCTTATCGATGAACTAGCTGTTTTGCCAATTTTCATTAATATAACGAATCTTTCGGATACAGCCTTTTGTTCCTGTTGCCTTTTACCATTATGCCCAGCCCATAGCATCAGAATACAAATGATAACTTACTTACTCATCACCTTTATTAGTGTTAAGAATGTGCACCAGACATTGTGTTCTAGTGTGCTACAAATGTGAGTTAAGGACAAATGTAAAATTTGTATTATGCATAGGATTGTTTTGATAGAAGTAATTAAATTACAATATTTTTATGGTGGCAGTAATTACAGTTTTGATAAATTGTCCATAAGCTTAAAGTAACTACAAATCGAGTTTGTTTTATGTTTTATAGTATTGTCTTGGTATGCTTTATATTATAGTGATCGTCACCATTTGCATGAGATATTTTACATACAAATATTAGTTCGAAATTGTAATTATCATTTTTCTTTAATACATTGTATTGTGTTGGCATGAACCAAATGACGCCCTGCTTGAAACATTAACGGAAGATGAATAATATAAATCTGAATTGAATTCGTAATAAGTTGTAAATTATTTAATTATATTTATGAAGAGAAGTGATCTTCATTTGCTTTTAATCAAATATTTTCGAATTATCATTTATTCGTTTTTCACTGTTTACATTAAACTTAAGTATTTCCATAATTAATTGTATTTATGTAAGCAACTGTTTAGATGTAAGAAGTAAAGTACTATAAAACACTTGTAAAAATACTTAAAAAAAAATGCAAAGAAAACAAACACTCGTGTTCACAAACACACCACCTTGCATTCATAACAACATAGGAATTCTGGAGCTCGTTAATAGATGCGACAAATATTTAAATGAAGGTGGTGATTATGTAAAGAAGTGATGGAAGCTTTAGGTATATAACAAAATTATTTTTTCAATAAATGTTTTTTTTTTTTTTTCATTTTGTATAACTGAACGGTCTTTATTTTCTGGATGACCCTCGTAATTATGACTTATATTCAGAATTATTGGACTTCAAATACTTTACTCAGTGCAAAGAGTTCACGCTATTCAAGAAGTGAAAAATAATTGATGTAGCCAACACTGTTCAGTCTATTTCTTCAATTGATTCCGAAGATGAAAATTCTAGTTTCATTCTAGTGACATTTATTTAGTTTACCCAGTTTCTTAGTGAGAACCCTTGCACAATTTCAACTTGGCCTCAGTTGTTGCATCCTTATTGGCATGCAACTCTGCAGACAATATTGCATCGGATTGATGAAATATTATTGGTGAATTGGCAATCGTTCTCATGTTCTTGATGCTATTCCTTACATTTCCGACGCTTTGAACGCACGTTTACTAAGTATAAGTACATTTCTGGGTATTTTTCGTTACGTGTTTCCACACATGTGAATCACCATGCTTCATCTGTTGTACTCTACCGACACTCCAGATGTCTTTCTAGAGCATTTGAGTACAAGTTCGCTACACTTAATACTCAGAACGTCACTGTTGGCCAGCATCCCTATCTGGCGTTTATGCAACCACACACAACGGGAATGAAGGTGTCCGCCATTTTGTATTTGTTCGAGATATCGACTTAATACAAACGAATTATTGTTACCTGGTAGAAACCCTATCAATTCATATCCATTTAGACCAATTTTCATTTGGCAGATTATTCGGGACTCCCTACGTTCCTTCGGGGAATCCCTTGCGCGTGCACGATAGAATTGTGAAACGTGCAAAACTCAATACAGCAGGTATGACTCCTTCAATGATTTTTTTTCCACTACCGGCTGTGTTCGATCTACAGGCCACTTCTACTATTGCGTGGGATAAGAGTTCCCATTGCAGAAGATTGAGTTGCAGTTAGACCATGCGTATTGCATCCCACTCCTCTTTATTGGCTTCCCACAGACCGGAGACGAAGCGAACTCGACGGACAGGCGCCGATTGAGTCGTCCGAAAGCACAATAATCCATTGGGATGGCGTTTGGACTCCTGATAGGATATTATGGAAGGAAATTGCGGAATTCAAGTTTCCTCTTCCATACGGCGATAGAATTCCAGCGATGTTTTCGCCATGTGGATGGATGCCTTGTCTTGGTGCAGCTCAATCTGGTTTACGTCTTGTCCTGGGATATCATGCTGGCATATTTCAGTTAGGACATGAGTCTGGTAGTACTCAGCATTGAATTTGACATTTCGCTCCACCTTTCGGAGACGCATTTTGCCCCTGCACGAGAAACCGGCCACAATCATAAATCCTTTTGGGAAACGCACTGCGCACTGGCGGAAGAACGTACTTCGGCCTTTGTTGTCAACAGGCCTGTATGTAATGACACGAACTTAAGCACAGTCTGTTAAGTAAATTGACGCCTCATCAAAGGTAACAACACTCATATAGCCTCATGCTTTTTTTTTTTCCTCAGCCACATTACACGATTTTAGAATGTACACACTGATATAGTTTTAGGCGTTTGTAACTATAATCTTCTGCTGTTCTCATTCTTAGCCCCAATGTATCATCAACACGGGTAATGTTAGCGTCAGTTGATGCTGTTTATGAACGTCCAGACTTCTATCTTTCACACTCGTTTGCCCTCCTTTGAACTCACGCATTCACTTCCTAGCAGTATTTTTTGCAAGATCACTATCACCATACACACCTTGCAACTGGTGATGAATATCCGCAGCACAACGTCCAGCTGCGGTGAGGAATTTAACAATTACCCGTTGCTCTTCAGCAGAAAATTTCACAACCCGGGCAGTATCAGAAACACGTCGCACTCGTTCAGGAACTGTGACTCAACTCCTGCGACCTAGTAAATAAAACCTGCACTGCTTAGAGTCGAAGGAAGAAAGTCTCCGACGCTGCAGTTACTTTCCTAAAATGATACATACACACACACACACAAAAAAAAACTTTAGAACAAAACGGCACATAGTTTGGCGTGCACCTCCTAGGTTATATTTTATGTTATATATATATATATATATATATATATATATATATATATATATATATATATATATATATATATATATATATATATATATATATATTAGGGTATAACTGTCTGTACATTTTCAAAGCTTTTAGGTCATAGAAATTACAGCATAGATTTTAAATAAACTAGTAGGTGTTTTTTTTTTTAGTCTACGAATCTACGGACAGGTTTTTTTTTTTTTTTTTTTGTCATACTCGGCAGGCATTCACATTTTTGTACCTGGAAAACGGGTATCATTTGGTGAAGGCAGGGGCAATCCTATATATTAATGAAAACATGGGTTGTAGTAAAAACACGAAACTTTGGTGGTACTGGGAAAGGTCGTGAAAACAAATATTAGTTTATTTTACACTAGCAAGTATTTGTTTTACAAGGAAGTATTCATTTATTTAATATAACTTTTTAATTCTATAAAATGAAATCTTTGAGTTTTACGTCCCACGTTTGCCGATCAGGCTAAAGGAGACAGTGATGATGAGAAATGAATGAAATGGTGGAATGAAGAAAGTGGGAGGAAACGGGAGAACCCCGAGAAAACCCATGAACAAGATGTTTGTTCACCACAAAGTCCACACGGCGCAAGCTGGGACCGAACCAGGAACCTCAAGCACCGAAGGTGAACGCTCTACCACTGAACCAGCGCGCCCCCTTTAATTTTATAAACAACTATTAGTTTATAAGTATCAAAAAAGAAAAGAAAATTTACGTGTTTCATTTGTATAGTGTAAACTTATGAATATGCATTTACGTTGGTATGTGTACTAACTTTCAGACTAGTAAATATAAAACTCAAAATAAGATATGTTCAATGTTATTCAAGGATGTGTATCTGATATTTTGAAAGTGACGCAAAGAAACAAATAAAGTTGTCACTAACAAATTCATAATTGAAGAGAGTGTCTACCTTGTTCGTATATTTTGTTCCACAACAATTACCGGTATGTGCCTTCCTCCAAAATTCTAAAGCAAGCTCCGGGCAGCATATCATGAAGGGGTAAATTTCACCCCCTGTTACAAGTTTATCACTGTTACATTCGAAAAAAAATTCCCTTATAAACTTTGTAAAATACGTTCAATTTGAATAAAAACAGATAATGTATCTTCTTTAGGGAATTCATATTGGTTGCGGTTAAAATTGATCAAGGATAAACAAATAAAACGGGGTAGGTTTCCCAAATTTCAAAGTTTCATTATTTAAATAATATATTTGCCTTGACACCTTTCCGAAACGGTATCGTTTTGAATGTAATACCGCGTAAGCTTGTCAATAGTCCCAACTGACGAGAATTAAAATTAATCAAGAATCAGAGATAGAATTTCTCTCTCCGATTTTTTTTTTTTTTAATTCGGTTGTAACTTTCATAGAAAATGTTGCATTTGTGTACAGTACGGTGTGTGTGTTCTTTGAGTCATTTCTACACTCGATTCATCTAGATTGATTAAAAACAATTATACCAAAGAAAAAATATTTAAAGAAAACTTACAAAGCGTATTATTTATTTTTCTACGAAGTACGTTATAAGTTTGTTGAGTATCTTTGTGTCGAGAGCTAGTCAAAAAAGACTGAGAATGTTTTTCTTTTTCTTTTTTTCTATTTTAACTCATAGAATACAACACTATGTGCTAGATCTAGATTAGTATGGTCTTTTTCAAAGTAGTCTCCGTTGAGTTGAATGTACTTTGCCCAACGCGTCTGTCAGTGCTGGAAAACGTGTTTGAAACTGTCCTTTGATATCTTAAAAACAGCTTCACGATGGCCTTCGAAGTACCCAAACGTTTCCTCCTTGGCTCATTTTTCAGACAGCAGAAGAGAAAAGTCACAGGGAACTAAGTCTAGGGAGTATGAAGGATGGGGACAAATGTTGGGTAACAACGTTGAACACGTTGTTATTGTCACATTGTCGCGGTGAAGGCGCCAATCAGAAGGATAATTAAGGTCGTTTTCATTGAATGTGTTTAGCAAGACCGTCAAACACATTCTTGAAATACTCGCCAGTAACTGTCGTATGTAGAGGGACATCGTACTGGTGCACCATTCAATAGCAGTCAAAGAACGAAATGACTATCACTTTTCCTGCAGATCGAACAACCTTAATCTTCCTTGGCGTCGGAGAATCAGATAATTTCCATGCTCGGCTGGGGTCCGTCTGCTTTCCAGATTGTAATGGTAAAGTCGAACCTTATCACTTGTAATTATGGAACTCAGGTATGCTTCTCCATGCTCCATAACCAGATCTATCTTTGAAGTTCCCTACACACTTCCACTCACACAATCTTCCGTTCACGGGTCAGTTACCTAGGAATTCATGTTGCACAAATGCGTCTCATGTTGAAGTGTTTATGTAGAATCGAAAACACAGCCATGAAAAATATGTCTGTAAGCCTGTCAATTGTTATTCGTCAGTCTTCACAAATAATGACGGCCCGCTGTGTTAATTAAAGTTTCGTTTAGTGATGTTGTTGGAGCATCTGGACCACCTTGCTTTCTTGTTGAAACACGACCCTCCTCAAATTCATTGAACTATCGAAAAGCTGTGGGTTATGGCAGAACATCATCACCATATACCTGCTGCAACAATCCGTATGCTTCCATGTCGGATTTCTGCAAACGATCGCAAATCTTCAAAGCAGCGAATCATACTTCACGAATCGACTTCATTTCGTATTTAGGCGACTGGTAAACTGGTATGTTTTGCTTGTGCCTTGCGCACAAATGCATGCCGAGCGAACTTCTATTTTTGTCCAACAACGAGGGCTCATTCGTTTTCATCATGCAACATTATTACTTCGCCGTGTGCGATAACAAAAATCTGTCTTTGTTAATAGACTCTCGTACAATTCAGACTTAGGAATCATTTTTTTTTCTTTTTCTTTCAAGGTAACACTAGAAACACTATTCGGAACAAATTATAACTACTGATCTAACATCAAATAGTTCTGATTACTATTGTTTATTACTTACCCTCTCTTGTAGCTGAAAAGCATTGAATAAGAAGCTAGTAACCGGCCCCTGGTGAAGAGGACTCCGCCGTACTTGCGTGTGGTTCGGCATAAGGTGACCCTCGAAAATCCTTCACACAGAGCGTGCAATGATCAGGAACTGCCGTACATCGTAGACGATAATCAACCATTACGTTCACAGGGATTTAGGCCTCACGGTCGTTCGCACGATCAGTGTGTACATTTTGAAATCGTGTAATGTGGCTGAGGAAAAAAAAAGCATGAGGCTATATGAGTGTTGTTCCCTTTGAAGAGGCGTCAATTTACTTAACCGACTATGCTTAAGTTCGTGTCATTACATACAGGCCTGTTGACAACAAAGGCCGAAGCACGTTCTTCCGCCAGTGTGCAGTGTTTCCCAAAAGGATTTATGATTTGTGGCCGGTTTCTCGTGCAGGGGCAAAATGCGTCTCCAAAAGGTGGAGCGAAATGTCAAAATCAATACTGCGTACTACCAGACTCATGTCCTAACTGAAATATACCAGCATGATATCCCATCATTGTAGGACAAGACGTAAACCAGATTGAGCTGCACCAAGACAAGGCATCCATCCACATGGCGAAAACATCGCTGGAATTCTATCGCCGTATGGAAGAGGAAACTTGAATTCCGCAATTTCCTTCCATAATATCCTATCAGGAGTCCAGACGCCATCCCAATGGATTATTGTGCTTTCGGACGACTCAATCGGCGCCTGTCCGTCGAGTTCGCTTCGTCTCCGGTCTGTGGGAAGCCAATAAAGAGGAGTGGGATGCAATACTCATGGTCTAGCTGCAACTCAATCTTCTGCAATGGGAACTCTTATCCCACGCAATAGTAGAGGTGGCCTGTAGATCGAACAACCGGTAGTGGAAACACTGCATTTCCTGGGTTAGTGGCACACTCAAATTCGCCTCAATACAAATAAATCGATCTCTGTAAATACATAAACTGGTAATAAAACATATTAAACTACAATCAAGCATGTTATCTCCTTACCTACTTCTAGAATGTGTCCATTACTCTCAAACAACCATATCTTAATAATAATAATAAAAATAAAATCAATCCTGTACTTGACCTGGTTTATGTGGAACACTACAAATGAATTATGAATAATTTCCGATTTTGAAAATGTTTTCTTTCTTTTTCTCTACTAATATTATGATGTTTATTACTAAAAACAGTCCAGATTTTTTTCGACTGTGTGAAGTGAATCATCTCTATAGTAACGGTTTTCCGAAAAATTTTATTATTTTTTTTAAAGGTAAAAGCAAATTTTAAATTCTTTTAGATCTTCTACCATATGGTTAGTTAAAAAATACCACAGGAATCTTTGACAAGTAACATAATTTTAAAAATGTTATGGAAAATTCACAATTCCGAAAATTTTATTTCAGAAACATCACGTTCTTACGTCCCCCCCCCCCCCAATGACCATATTTATCTAGGAAAAGTTTAACACCCTGTTTCACATATTGATTTGTGTATATAACCAAATATAGTATTATTTGCTATCTCATAAGAGATTTGACACAAAATTTATAGATTTCTACTATTAAAATATTAAAGAAAGGATTCGTCTTGTTTGTAAGACGAAATTAATTGCTTTTCACTGCAATTTAAACGCATAAAGTTCGTACAGCACACATTATTCTAATTAAATATTGAATTAAAAACTGCTCCTTAGAATTTAATGAATAAAACAGAAGCGGAAATTTCACTTATACAGACATTTAAAAAATATCAATTCTTATTCAAGTATTTTCAATAATACTCTAATGTAAAAAGATTCATTTCACATGACTTTCGAGAAAAAATAACAATTATGGATCATCTCAATATTGTTTTTGGTATAGCAGCAATAGCATGCTGAACATTAAGTGCGGCCTTTTGCCCCGCTTTACTCTACTAGAGAAGAAATATCTCCTCCAGTTCCCTTCCAGGCGGTAACGTACCAAGAAATGACGAAACGTTGCCACGTTGGACCGCAATGGATATACGTTGTACTAAGAAGGACGCTGAACGAACATCTCCCGAAACGATAGATATGCGTCTGCCTACCTCTCTGATAAAATCAAGGCTTCTAGAACCCCATGCCCCACTGGTCTCGATGGATATTGGAGCAAAAATAAATTTGTCGGGGAGATTGTTGTATTTCCTTTCCTTTTCTGCCTCTCTACGTCTAGCAACTTCTCCAGCATTCATAACAGTCAATGGGAGGCTTGAATGGGCAAATGTGTCCGAACATGTAAAATCCCAAACTAGTGATTTGCCTCTCATTCAAGGTATTAATGTCATGCCGTCAGGTCATTATTTTCAATAATTTTCAATAATTATTATTTTTCTGACCAGAGTACGCATTTCTTTATTAAAAATAAATTATTTCGTAACAGTTTTCATAACGTAACGTTAGCTTCCTCAGACGTTAATATGCATGTTCATATTAATGTAAATTTAGGTAATAGAGAGATCATAATATTAAATTGTTGATATTCATTGTTCTTATTATATAATTTTAAATTTAAATTATGTAACAATACGCTATTATTATAATTTACCGTTTCATTTAATTATATATATATATATATATATATATATATATATATATATATATATATATATATATATATATATATACATACAGTATATATATATTAGGGTGGTTCATCAGCAATAGATGTTTTAAAAAGTTTCAGCTACATAAGGCACACTGTGCCTTACTTCCATTTGATATTAAGAACCTGTATGCAAAATATAAACTGGATTAAGGATAATTTAGAACTCCCCCTAAAAATTGGCTTTAGTTGTTCTTTGAAATTATTATATGTATTTCAAGAAATACATGGTCACAGGGAAAGTGAGAAGATATGTAGCATGGATTCTACAGAGGTTACCTTTCTTCGTCGTCGGATATAGAAGACACTGACAATCCTCAATATGTGGTTCCGATTCAGGCAAAAAGGACAAATACACATGGAAATTCTCCTCATACACTTTTGATCCCAGAAATTACTTCAGTACCAGACCGCTTTAATATATCCGACTGCAAGGTAATGGCAACTATTGGAACTGTGGCTAAATCAACAGGTCTAAACATTTGGGGAGAGACTCCCTCAACAAATTCCATTCGACGCCACCGGATCCACACCGACGCCACGCCACACATTGATCCTCACCATTGTAGCAATGCTCATATGGTTGCTTTGGTAGTAACTAGAAACGGCATATAAGTTCTGATTGGTGTACCGCAGATCCTTAACGGCATAGGTATAGTTCAAGCCGAAGCCTGTTGTTCGGCAATCCTAGTGTGTGGCTTGATTAAGGGATTTGTCTTCGACACAACAGCATCGAATATCCTCCGTTTGCAGGGAGTTTGCACCTGGATTCAGCAGATGTTGGGTAAGGAGCTCCTTTGGATGACCTGCCGGCATCACATTTTGGAAGCCATTCTGTTCGATGTCTTCAAGTACGAACACGGTCTTTCGGTAGGGTCGAACCTGTTTGCTCTGTTAAAGTAGCAATGGCATTCTCTTGACCACGATTGTTGGAGCTCTGCACTCGAGGATCCTGATCTGGGGGAAAGATTGTCGGAATTAGGGGATCCTAACAGATCTGAAATCCCGAGCATCGAGTTTCCTGAAAAGTGCAATTGAATTTCTGCACATCCACGTAACGGTCACAAAGAATTTCTGGTTCTTTCACATGCCTTCGTGGTTGAACATCCTGAAGAAAGAATTCTCATTAAAACCCCTGGCGCTTTCCACCATGGCAAAGGCTATTTATATGATAAAGATATTTCTCTTCTGGAAGCAGGTGAAACTAACTGCGAATGAACATAATGCAGTTAACTTACAAGCGTCCGTCTCTTCGTCAGTGTTTTGTACTGTTTATAGTGACATGAGGCGCCCAATCGCTGCTCACACTTAAAAATGATTTGACTTCATGATCTTGAAGCTGATATATCAGATTGGTCCTGTGCCAAATTGTCTTTAAATGCTCTTCAGAGACATCTATGGTTTCTCTCGAAGTAGTTAGTGGGACTTGCGTTTCTTGATGAACGAGTCTCTTACCAGAACAAAAAGAAGATGGGGGATAAATTGAACACACCAGAAGGGAAAAGGCTCAAAGGGTTGGAGAGGAAGAACTTACCTCTAACAGCCCTCCATGACTGCACCACCGAGAAAACGAGAAATATCTTCGATGAGATACTTCCAAATGGCCAAGAGAAGTCTCTTACATTTCTCGCGATAGACCCATCAACATGAGAGGATGATGCTACGTGCTAAGAATTTAAGAATGTTTTCAAAAGCATGGCAGTTGTCAATAACACTGCTGAGAGTGCGATCGCTCTTCCTACTAATTTTAACAATTGGCTAACGAAGGATGAGTCCCAAAAACAGTACCTTCTAAAGTTGGTTGCCAAGCATCGTAAAGATATGTCATCTGTTCAGAAATCTGTTTAACGTGAAATCTTACAAGTGTGACACGTTCATCCTTAAATACTACTTACATTGCAGATTCATTTAATGTAAGTTTTTGCATATCTACTTTTGTACTGACAACCATTTCCCTTAAAAGTGGGGAAAAACGAGTGGATGCACCTAGTTAACGGAGAAAATTGTACACACGTAGTGATTTGTTTGGTAACAAAGTGTTGTCTATCTGCATATAAGCTGTTTCAAAATTACTTTGAAGATAAGAAAATCATTTTGTGGGGAACCCCTACATTTTGGACTAGGAAGACAAAATTTCGTAAGTGGACTCTTTTTAGCAAGTGGTACAAATTGAAGATGTTTTTATTAGAATAAACACTTTTGGAAAAATGAACCACCCTAATATATATATATATATATATATATATATATATATATATATATATATATATATATATATATACAGGAGGGGACAAAAAAATCTAAAAACACTTCATTCAGGACACGTAAATTTGGCCCTCTACTGTACAACGCGTGTTGCGGTTTCCGATCGTTTTTATTTTCAATGTGTCATGTGGACCTTCCTCTTCCGTCAGCAGTAACCAGTTCACCTGTGAATGTCGTGGTGTGAAACTGGTGTGGCAAAATGAGCGACCTGACAGACTTCCAAAGAGGCATGATCGTTGGTGCTCGTCTAGTTGGAGCTTCAGTGGCAACAGTGGCGAACATTGTGGGGGTATCGAAACACACTGTGTCCAATGTCACGAGGGCATATACAATTCATAGACAAACGATCTCTGCAAAGCACAACCGTGGTCGAAAGACAATTCTGTCAGATAGGGACCGGAGGGCATTAAAACGGATTGTAGCAGCTAAAAAGAAGACCACTGCAATGAAAATTACGTCTGAACTCAATTCTGGCCTACAGAACTCGGTTTCATCGAAAACATTGCGACGGGAACTTCATAAAATGAAAATTCATGGCAGGGCCGCTATCGCCAAAGCCCTGGACACAATACTAAATGCGAAGAGGCGTATCCAGTGGTGCAAGGACCACAAGGCATGGACTCATGAGCAGTGGAAACACGTAATGTGATCCGACGAATCGACCTTCATCTTGTTTCCAACAACCAATCGTGTTTACGTATGGAGAACACCGTCGCAGGCCTATGATGCAGACTGTCTGCTCCCAACTGTAGAGCATGGGGGTGGTTCTGTTACAGTATGGGCAGTGATATCATGGTTTTCCACAGATCCCATCATATCCCTGCATGGAATGATGAATGCTAAGGCGCATGAGGCCATTTTGGGGGAACAGGTTCTACCCATGGCCCAAATATTGTTCCCTGATTGTGATGGCATCTACCAAGATGATTTGGCACCCTGTCACGCTGCAAAAACGGTGAAATCATGGTTTGAGAAGCATGACCAGGAGCTATCACACCTCCCCTGGGTCCCACAATCACCAGGTCTGAACATCATTGAGCCATTGTGGTCTGAGTTAGAAAGGCGTGTTCGGTCTTATTACCCTCCACCAGCATCCCTTAAGGTTCCTGTGAACTTCCCCTTGTCCGAGCACTTCTCCTTTTCGCCACCAGATGCTCACTTTTTCATTTAGCAATCACTGCTGGCACCTCTACTGGGAAGAACTGAAAGATCGTACCGCTCAGTTTGAATGTGTCCAGGATATCCACACTTGAAGTGCGCGGGGAGAGGAATCCAACAGGTTTTTTTTTCTTTTTCGTGCACCTGCAGTCAGTCAGAGTCTATTTTTACAAGCCGTGTTGTTCAGCCGCAGGGCAAAACCTCAACCATTGATGAGTAACATGAATCTTTTCTTTTTGCAGGTAGGAATAGAGTTTTTGTACGAAAAACGGGAATTAGGTTGCAGAGAACGTCATTCGCTTCGCGTTGACAAATTTTCTTTCGTCCGTTTATCACATGAAACTCTTTTCTTTTTTTTTCGATTATTAACAGAATATGAGATAAAAAAAAACCTAAATGGTTCTTTGTATACAGAAGACAAACAAACAATACTTATATTTTCTTACATATCAGTATTATATGATTTTTTTCTGAAGTGTATGATGCATGAAAAATGGACAATGAATTTTAACTTTTCTATTTGTCCCTATCTTTCTGAGTAGAGAGAATGCTGTGGCGCAACTAAAGAGCGTGCAGGGCCCGCAACATTGAGAGGCCCAGAACAGAAAGAAGCCCATTTCAGTTTCGAAGTTAAACTTTATAATGTTAAGATGTTAAAAATTATATGATGTTCCAACTATATCTCATTTTTACCTATGAAGACGGTAACTCCTGAACGATTATTTAGTAAATTAAATGCCAACAAAACTTTTACTGACCAGCGAAAATATTATGACCACTCGCTACTTTTTGAACGAAATCATCGGACTGAGATAAGAGCTACAAGGCATAACACAACCGCGTGGCAAACATGACAAGAATCTCACTCGATTAGTCAGTGTGGTGCTTGTGCCTTGAATGGGGAAGGACGACGATATATTAGGGTGACTAAATGCTGGAAGCTTCATTTCGGAAACAGCACGACTTGTCGAGTTTTCGCGATCTGCCGTGCTTATGTATTTCAAAGATGGGAAAAGGACAGTGAAACCAGCATCGAACCAAACAACAAAAAGTGGGACGACCACACCTCATTAAAAATATCGGATGTCGTAGACTCTCGAAGTTGGTACAGCAGAATAGACGAAAACTATAGCACAATATAATAATAATAATAATAATAATAATAATAATAATAATAATAATAATAATAATAATAATAAAGTGCATTTTTTGCACATGAGCAAGTTGTGACTGACTAGATAGAACATAGAGTCAAAACTGTTCTCTGTAAATGGCTGTTCTCTCTCTCCACGTGACTCATGAATATGGAAAGAGGGGGTCCGTTTAACATTTTTGCGGGTAGGCCCATTCGTCCTTACTTACGCTACTGAGAGAATGTAAGGTAAAATAATAACACCAATATATATATATAAACTCCTAGCGCAACAGTCCCATGTGATCTGAGTCTGCAGCGGGCTTATGTTAGTGGTAAGCAGCTAACACCCAACGTTGCCGGCTGTCTAGATTGAAGTCCGCTATCTTTTAGTTTCCCAACTTTTCTCTCGATATTTGGTCAACACAGAAATGTTTGAGTGCCACACCGGGAATTAAACCCTGGACGATGCACACCGTATCACTTGGGTGATACTGAATTATTTTTGGAATATGCCATTTCTCATAAGGTAAAGTTCAAAAGTATTGTGACATAATTAAAAAGCTCATTATCAACCACGTATTCTTGCCTCTAATATCTCTAAAAGTTTTCGAGTTATGTGTCAAAAATGGTTGAAACACTTGAAGTTAGTTTAGTAACTTGAAGAAGATAGTGGACGTATACATACATGATTAGAATTGCTCCAATTTTTATTTTTATTCTTCTTTCTCGTAAAGAAATACAAAATCATAATTTCAACCATTTTGGTACATTTTTCATAATTTGAAGCGCGAACAGCCGGTTTCTTTCCTTACGTTTTGAACATGGGATTTATGTTCTCCTTGTCACTTATCGTGAAAGTCATATAATAACATGGGTCACAAAGCTAGAATATCTTATGCGACAGAGGTAATGACAATTTTTGTCATTTCATCTCTCAAGATCTGTTAAATTTGGCATTTATTGAATGATATCGGTTTTATAATACGAACAAATTTTTCGCAATAAGGTGCGTATAGTGGTCGTAAGAAATGACAAAAGCTACCACTGACCTTTATAGTTTGACTCATGCTTTTTCGATCATGGTATTCCCCTTAAATTTTGTAAAGGACAGTATCATTTTAATTATCTTAACCTAATTTCCTAAAGTATCTCATTCGTATGCTAAAAGAAAGATTTCTATTTTTTATGTATAAGAATTCAGGGAATGCAAATTATTCAAAATTCCTTTACAAATAAATTCGCCTAAACAGATATTCCTTCGAGATTTCTGTATTTTGAAAACAAATTCACGATTTCAGTTCTTTGTATTTACTTGTTTCCATGTTTTTTTATATCAATGCTGTATGATCAGTTCCCAGAATTATTTTAGTTCCCCGGTAAATCCATTTATAAAAAGATCCAAATACTACTACAATTTTAATGTGGTTTCAGGAGAATCTGCATATCTCATCCTTTTGTTACTCTCTATATATTCATCTACTACGTAAACAAACATCAGTGAAAGAAAGAGGCTGAGAGCTAACATGTGCTCCGTGAGGAACGTTGTCATTCCTTTCACTGATTTATCTAGAGAGTCTAGTGTTGCCACGAGACGAAACGAGACAAGACGAGACTTCTGGCTATGTCGTCTCGTCTAGAAAAGATGTGCCCGTCTCGTCTCGTATCGAATGGTTCTGTCTCGTCTCATGGCAACACTAGAAAGGCTGAGGCCCACAAAAAGACCTGTTATACCAAGTGGTTAAAATTACAACTTTTAACCAAGTTTGGTTAACAGAATACAACACACAACACAATCTTCCAGCAACGACTGCTTAGTTTCGACTGAACCCGTAATTACTTCGATAGGAACATTTGTCAATACCGTCAGTACAGTCGAAAGGCAAGATTTCCCCATTTATTCTGATATCCTTTTTTCAGAACCCCTGGCGCCACTTCAAAAATAAGGAGGCCTATGTAACTTTCCCATTTAAAAAATGGTTTATCTTCGAATAGCATCATAAAAGGATAAAAAGGATAATTTTTATTGTCAAATCAGAATCTTTTCAAAACTCAGTATCGAGAAAGGCTTGGTTCGGAACGAGAAAGACCATGAAACAATAGTTAGTTACTGATAAAATTGCCACTTCTACGCGTACTTGTACTTCTATAACAGGATTTTTATACGTAGATATCTCCACCAGCCCCTGGAATAAAATCTTCTGAAACACTGATCTCACTAAACGCTTTACATTGTATTTGAATCTGGAGCACTATCACAAAATAAACTTGAATCGATTGAAAAATGGAAGTGAAAGCTGTTTGTAAGAATCATTTTAAAAAAATGCTTTAGGTATTCCATGTTCTTTGTAGGATTTGAAACATTGAATCATTTGAAATAATAAAAGATGGTATACATTTCGAAGGCAAATAATTTATTCCGAGTTAATAAATTTTTAAGCAAATTCAGAAACTGTGTTTGTATTTTTTCGAGACACGAGACGAGACATTTCACGAAACGTTTTGTATTGTATCGTGTCTCGCTTCAAAGAGTCCTATCTCGTCTCGTTGCAACACTAAGAGAGTCTTACGCATTCTCTTTCCAAGAAAGAGCTAGAAACTTGAAAAGCGCATTCAGTCAATTGTTATCATAGAATATACTATGGGCATAGCCACTGATGTGTAGAAGGTGACACAGGTGGAATTTGTTTTTGGCGAGTTGGGGCCGTGGGGCTCTATAATTTGGATTGGAAACATTGGTTCAAAAATATTTTACATTTAACAAACAAACAAAGAAACAAACAAACATTACATACATACATACATACATACATACATACATACATACATACATACATACATACATACATACATACATACATACATACATACATACATACATACATACATACATACATACATACATACATACATACATACATACATACATACATACATACATACATACATACATACATACATACATACATACATACATACATACATACATACATACATACATACATACATACATACATACATACATACATACATACATACATACATACATACATACATACATACATACATACATACATACATACATACATACATACATACATACATACATACATACATACATACATACATACATACATACATACATACATACATACATACATACATACATACATACATACATACATACATACATACATACATACATACATACATACATACATACATACATACATACATACATACATACATACATACATACATACATACATACATACATACATACATACATACATACATACATACATACATACATACATACATACATACATACATACATACATACATACATACATACATACATACATACATACATACATACATACATACATACATACATACATACATACATACATACATACATACATACATACATACATACATACATACATACATACATACATACATACATACATACATACATACATACATACATACATACATACATACATACATACATACATACATACATACATACATACATACATACATACATACATACATACATACATACATACATACATACATACATACATACATACATACATACATACATACATACATACATACATACATACATACATACATACATACATACATACATACATACATACATACATACATACATACATACATACATACATACATACATACATACATACATACATACATACATACATACATACATACATACATACATACATACATACATACATACATACATACATACATACATACATACATACATACATACATACATACATACATACATACATACATACATACATACATACATACATACATACATACATACATACATACATACATACATACATACATACATACATACATACATACATACATACATACATACATACATACATACATACATACATACATACATACATACATACATACATACATACATACATACATACATACATACATACATACATACATACATACATACATACATACATACATACATACATACATACATACATACATACATACATACATACATACATACATACATACATACATACATACATACATACATACATACATACATACATACATACATACATACATACATACATACATACATACATACATACATACATACATACATACATACATACATACATACATACATACATACATACATACATACATACATACATACATACATACATACATACATACATACATACATACATACATACATACATACATACATACATACATACATACATACATACATACATACATACATACATACATACATACATACATACATACATACATACATACATACATACATACATACATACATACATACATACATACATACATACATACATACATACATACATACATACATACATACATACATACATACATACATACATACATACATACATACATACATACATACATACATACATACATACATACATACATACATACATACATACATACATACATACATACATACATACATACATACATACATACATACATACATACATACATACATACATACATACATACATACATACATACATACATACATACATACATACATACATACATACATACATACATACATACATACATACATACATACATACATACATACATACATACATACATACATACATACATACATACATACATACATACATACATACATACATACATACATACATACATACATACATACATACATACATACATACATACATACATACATACATACATACATACATACATACATACATACATACATACATACATACATACATACATACATACATACATACATACATACATACATACATACATACATACATACATACATACATACATACATACATACATACATACATACATACATACATACATACATACATACATACATACATACATACATACATACATACATACATACATACATACATACATACATACATACATACATACATACATACATACATACATACATACATACATACATACATACATACATACATACATACATACATACATACATACATACATACATACATACATACATACATACATACATACATACATACATACATACATACATACATACATACATACATACATACATACATACATACATACATACATACATACATACATGTGTGTGTTACATATACTTTAATTAATGTGTGGACCTAAGGACAAGGTCCCGTTCGCCCGCCCAAAAACCGCCTCAGGGAGGTGGGTTGGAAGCGCACCCCTGAAACATAGAATTATCCTAATCGTCACCTTCTGAGATAGACTACCCCGAGGAATAAGTAAATAAATAAATAAATAAAATAGTTTCTTAATGTTTATCTTCCGTATACGAGTAACTGAAAAATTTAATGTCTCAACAATGAGAGCCGTATACAGGTGATCCTGCGTTCCTGACGGAACTTCCCTAGTTGCGGACAAAATTTCACACTATACCCTCTTTCGGCTCTCTCCCCCACGGTAGTTTTAAGAATTTTTATCTATTATCTACTCCCTTGAAGTAACTGTTGCTCTGTATTTTCAGGGGCTTGCAACCGTCAGAATGAATATCTTGGCTGCTTTCCCAGCTACCCATTCAGCATGCAATAGATACATGCAATAATAATCAAATCCCACACAAACTACTCTACCCATCAAATATTTTAACATGGACAGTTCTTTTACGCAACGTATTTCGTTTGTTTAAAATGGAATAGACCTAAATACAACTTTTTTTTTTTAATGTTCTTCTGGAGATTCGATAACGAGATCGCTCACATCAAAAAACGAGAGAATTAGTCCTCTGACAATCTGGTAGAAATACAACATGCCATATATACATTACTGTGATTACATTGCTATTTATTCAATGATTATTTTGCTCAGAGTTTTCTTACTCTCCAGGGTACTCTTCAAGGGTATACAATTACTCTTCACTTATGTCGCGAAAAAATATTCAGCTTGCAAATTTATTTCGAGAACTTCTCATTCCCTAATACATGTTTATTCTCTCAATTTGTACGTACAACCGACAAACTTACACAGAATCTCAACAGAGTTCAAATGTGAGGTGTCTGCTGTGAAACACAGGTCAGTTATATGGGAGGGGCTTTTAGAGTGTAATTCTAGGAACGCTGTAGGGGGCCATCCCGCTCCACCTGAGACAAAAAAAGGAAAGAAAAGAAATATGGCGGCACACAACTAATTCACACTGGTTACAAAGCAGGCACAACAAAGTTCTGAATGAAATATGTTTATTTTTTGCACTATTCCATTTTCCGAACAATAACATTTACCGACGACTTGTTAGCCCCTCCACCACAGCCATCATGAAAACAAATTCAATCGGAATTTGGCCAGCTCGTTTGATCACGAATAATTATCGTTTGATCCCAACGCATAATGACGTATTACACACAATTTGGCTAGGGTTTGTTAGCCCTTGATAATCGACATGTACCATTCCATAGATATTTCAATCGTAAATAGGTAAGCAAAGTTTCGTTAGTTTCTGGTAGAAAGTATGACAGATAAAGTTGATTGTTTATTTAACAATGGTGGCCTCTAACAATGAAACTAACAAGAACAACTGAAATCGACAAGTACCATTTCACAGATATCTCAGTGGTAATCCGATGGGTGTGCCAAGTTTGGTCAGTTTCTGGTACAAAATATAGGAAAGTTGATTCTTTGTTTAACGATGGTGACCTTCAACAATGAAACTAACAATATGTGAAATCAACACGTACTATTCCCTAGACATTTCAATCTTAAATGGGTGTGCAAAGTTTGGTTAGTTTGTGGTAGAAAGTATGTAAGATAAAGTTGATTGTTTATTTAACAAAGGATAAATCCAATGATTGTTTATTTAAAAATGGTGATATTCAACAATGAAATTAAAACAATATGTGAAATCGACACGTACCATTCCATAGATATTTCAATCTTAAATGGGTGTGCAAACTTTGGCCAGTTTCTGGTAAAAAATATGGCTGATAAAGATGATTGTTTATTTAATAATGGTTTCCTCTAACAATAAAACTAACAACAATATGTGAAATCGACACGTACTATTCCATAGACATCTTAATCGTAAATGAAAGTGCCAAGTTTGGTTAGTTTGTGGTAGAAAGTATGGCAGGTAAAGTTGTTTGTTTATTTAACAATTTAGAAATCCATCGATTGTGTATTTAACAATGGTGGTCTTCAGCAACGAAACTAACAACAATACATGAAATTGACACGTAGCATTCCCTAGATATTTAAAACATAAATTTGTGTGCAAAATTTGGTCAGTTTCTGGTAGAACGTATGGCAGACAAAGTTGATTTATTTAACAATGGTAGCCTATAACATACCATTCCCTAGATATCTCAGTTGTAATCCGATGGGTGTGCAAAGTTTGGTCAGTTGGTGCTAGAAAGTGTGGCAGATAAAGTTGATTGTATATTTAACGATGGTGGCCTTCAACAGTGAAACTAACGACAATATGTGAAATAGACACATAGCATTCCCTAGATATTTCAATCGTTCATGAGTGTGCGAAGTTTGGTTAGTTTGTGGTAGAAAGTATAGCAGATAAAGTTGATCGTTTATTTGACAATGTAGAAATCCAACGATTGTGTATTTAACAATGGTAGTCTTCAACAATGAAACTAACAACAATATGACAAATCGATACATATCTTTCCCTAGATCTTAAATGGGTTTGCGAGAGTTGGTCAGTTTCTGGTAGAACGTATGGCAGATACAGTCGATTGTTTATTTAACAATGGTGGCCTCTACAATGAAACTATCAACAATAAGTGAAATCGACACGTACTGTTCCATAGATATCTCAATCGTAAATGAGTGCCCCAAATTTGATTAGTTTGTGGTAGAAAGAGTGTAAGATAAAATTGATTTTTTATGTAACAATTTAGAAATCCAACGATTTTTTATTTAACAATGGTGGCCTTCAACAATGAAAGAACAACAATATGTGAAATCGATACATACCATTCCATAGATATCTCAATCAGTCATGAGTGTGGAAAGTTTGCTTAGTTTGTGGTAGAAAGTATGGCAGATAAAATTGATCGTTTATTTAACAATGGAGAAGTCCAACGAATGTTTATTTAACAATGGTGATCTTCAACAATGAAACTAACAAAAATATTAGGAAACGACACATATCTTTCATTAGAAATTTCAATCTTAAATGTGTGTGCAAGGTTTGGCCAGTTTCTGGTAGGAAGTATGGCAGATTAAGTTGTTTCTTCATTTAACAATGGCGGCCTCTAAAAATGAAAGTAACAACAATAGGTGAAATCGACACGTACTATTCCCTAGATATCTCAATTGTAAATGAGTGTGCCAAGCTTGGTTAGTTTGTGATAGAAAGTATGGCAGATAAAGTTGTTTATTTAACAATGGAGAAATCCAACGATTGTTTATTTAACAATGGTGGCCTCGAACAATGAAACTAATATGTGAAATCGACTGGTACCATTCAGTATATATCTCTGTGCTAATCCGATGGGTGTGCCAAGCTTGGTCAGTTTGTGGTAGACAGTGTGGCAGATAAATTTGATTGTTTATTTAACAATGGTGGCCTTCAACAATGAAACTAACAACAATATGCGGAATCCACACGTACCATTCCCTAGATATTTCAATCTTTAATGGGTGTGCAAAGTTTGGTCAGTTTCTGGTAGAAAGTGCTTCAGATATAGTTGATTGTTTACTCAACAATGGTGGCCTCTAACAATGAAACTAATAACAATATGTGAAATCGACACGTACCATTCCCTAGATTTTGTAACGTCCATTAACCAGATTATATCTGTTTTTGCTTAATTTTTGAATTGTTTATTTTATTTTTGATTGTTTTAATTTTATTAGTTGTATATGTTAACATTGGTGACGGTGGCGCCATCTATCGTTTTAGACAAACTATTTGGACGTTATGAATAACCTTAAGGGACTGGAGCATGTTTTCGAGGAACAATGGTACAAAATTCCACACATCACGATTCAGGAGCTGTATACGCCAATTCCACGTCGGATCCAAGCTGTTTTGGATGGAAAAGGAGGCCCCACACCATGTTAGGTATGATTTTCACACTTTTGCAAACGTTTTAAATTTTTTTGTCCAAGCCCTATATATATCATTAGTATTATTTTTCTCTTCTTTTCTTCTTATTCCCAAATATCAATTAATTTCCTAATTTCCGGCACTGATTTACTGTCATAAAAGAAGTGACAGATAATAGCACGAAAAAGAACTTCATAAAAAATATAAAGAAAATAGATAGTGAAGAAGAGAAAAAGAAAGACGACCTAGAAAAGTTTCACAATCTTTTAGAGAAAAATGGTTATAACATAAATACTATAAAGAAAAGTAGAATCAAAGAGGACAGAAAGAAAAGACAGAGAAAAGAGACAAAGGAAGAGAAGAGAAAATGGCATGGGATAGAGAGCATTGGAGAAAAGAAAGGGATACTAAAGAACTTAAGAAAACGAGGTGTGAACACACAGAAAAGAAGGAAGAAGAATTCTAGAAGTGATTACGAGAATGAGAAGGATATAAAAGAAGATAATGGAGTAGTGTATGAAGTGAAATGTAACACGATATATATTGGAGAAACAGGGGGAAAAGCTTAAAAAAAGAATATAACAACATAGAGAAAATAACGCGATATATAAACATGTAAAAGAAAAAGAAACAGGACATAATATAAATTGGGAAGGTGTACAAGGTTTAGTAAAAGAGAATAGAACATTAATACGAAAATTGAAAGAAACGAGATGGATTGAGAGAGAAAAAAAAAAAAGATGAATGAATTGGACAAATGGACTTCAAATATATGAATTATGGGATAGGTTATTAGAAAGAATTGAAGAATAAAAATTCACGGAAATTAGGAATCTAATTGATATTTGGGAATAAGAAGAAAATGAAAAATGATAATAATAGTGATTATACAGGGTGGTAGGTAACTCCACAGACACTTTGAGAGGTGATTCCTTATATGAAATGAAAGAAAAAAGTTCTTGTAAACATAGATCGAAAAACGTCTCATTTCAGAGTTATGAACCACCGAAAATTCGAAAAATCATGTTTCGAAGTCACCCCTGCCTTAGAAATTATAGGACCTATAAAAAGCGGCTTAAGGAATTACACAGAAACTAGTATGCGAACTATCTAAATATCCATGTTTTACCATCCTCCGTTATCGGCGAACGAACTGTAAAAAGGAAATTGAGGTATAGGGATATTCCTTTAAGTACTAATAACGCGTTCGTTTCGCCGATGACGGAGGATGGTGAAACATGGACATTTAGACAGAGCGTATACTAGTTCCTGTGTGATTCCTTAAACCGCTTGTTATAGGTCCCATAGTTTCTAAGCCAGGTCGTTTCGAAACATGATTTTTCGAATTTTCGGCGTTTCATAACTCTGAAATGAGACGTTTTTCGACCTAAAATATGTTTGTAAGAACTTTTTTCTTTCATTTCATATAAGGAATCACCTCCCAAAGTTTGTCGGTGGAGTTACCTACCACCCTGTATATATATATATATATATAACAAATAAAACACAGTTTAGCCATGGAGTTTGTTCATATTATATTAAACGGTAAATTATAATAATATCGTATTGTTACATAATATAAATTTAAAATATATATTATGTAACATAATATTAAATAATACTATAATATTACATATTAAATAATTTAAAATTATATAATAAGCAACAATGAATATCAACAATTTAATATTATAATATCTCTATTACTACATTAATATGAACATACATATTAACGTCTGAGGAAGATAACGTTACGTTATGGAAACTGTTACGAAATATTTTTTTTTTAATAAAGAAATGCATACTCTGGTCAGAAAAATAATAATTATTTAAATAATAATTCCAGAGTGAACATGGGGGAAGCATTTTATTTATTTATTTATTTTTTAAATAAAGTTTCTGGTTTACATCATTGACTTCGGTTGCAGCTGGTCGAGGTATTTTACCAATAACGCTTTGTTGCTAGTGTGTCGAGTGATCTGTCGGTTGATTTCTTGCGGAGCTTGCTAAGAAATCATTGGTAACTGTTGGGACCTACCAGTAAAATAAGTTGAACTGATCGTATTTAACTTATTGACTGATTCTCTGTAATAGAAGGATCTGAAAACGCGGAAACCCTGTGGATTATGGATCCAGATTTATCCTGCTGGCATAGAGAGAGAAAAAAATCTTCAAATAAAATTCATAAATATAATACAACAAAAAATTCTCACAGCTTTATTAATATGATCTCGAAATATGTATTTTTTTTAAACATTTGTACTAAAAAAATACAACAATCTAAGTTGGACAAATGACATCTTAATTATCCTTGCAAAAGGATTGACAAATACTATATATTTATATATATATATAACACTACATATAAAAGCTACTTTACAATCATGCTAGCAATTGCATGTACTAAACACAGGCAGTGATTATTTCAACCCCTTTTTACTGCCTGTTGAGAACCAATAAACTTCACATATATTCATCTATCTCAGGTTTCAAGTTAGAATTTCACAGTCAAAAACATCTCATAAAATATACACATACCAAATAAAGAAAGAAAGAAAAAAAATCACTTACTACGTTAGAAGTCTTAAAGACGACTGTTATCACTTGATAATATTTTGAGTATTATTCAAGAAAATACTTTTAAGTACATAATACATGTTTAAACATTTCCAGAGAGCAATTTTCCAAAATATGACAGTCAGGTACAGTAACTTTGTTGATACCTGATAACATGTACATTTTTACATAATACGAATATATCAAAACAATCCATTACATAAAACAATATTACATATATTCTTTTCAATCTTCAAACAACTTTTTTGCTGTGTTATAAATCTGTACACTTTAACAGAAAAAAAAAACTTTAAATAATATCGCAAATGTTTCTTAATGATTTCAATTGTTTAGAACATAGTTTTCTATACAAATAAAAATTAAAAAAAAAAAAAAAAAAAAAAAAACTATAGGAAACTATGTTGTTTATGTGGAAATCGACGTTTTCCACTAAATAGATATAAACACACAACTCCGGCTTACGAACTTCACAACCATTACGAGCAAACGAATTAAAATCACCATTATGTTACTTTTTTTTTTTTCTTATTGTATCCATAGAAGCTGAGAAGCAATCAACCCCACTTATCTTTAAAAATCACCCCGTCATTTTTACAATCACTTAGCACAATTCAATAATGGTTTTAGACTTTCAGACAGAAGTCTCTACAAAAACAGACAATTATAAGATTCTTTAGCAGGTTAGAAGTTCACATCATCTACACAAGTTCTTCATTTATTATCGCATGAAACCAGTAAACTAATTTACTTATGAATCTGCATTGCAGAATACGTTTATATAAAAAAGCAGTTATCCTTGGAATAAAGAACAATCTTGCAACAAGTAAAGAAAAAATATATCATAATTGCTCTCCCATCATTTACACACTGAGAAAATACTACGTTATGAGCAATACTATTATTTTCAACGAAAACTTGAAAAAAGATACAAGTAACAAAAATTCAAATTAAAACAACAGCTAAAAAGGGATTAGAATTGCCGAACACGCTTTACATATAAAATCCAAACAAAATAAAATGATACTTATATAGTAGCTAATGGATAAAAACACCTTAGAAAGTCTCAAGTTTCCTCACTTCAAGTTTTCAAGACTGTAGTCTCATCTTCTGGGCATAGAAAAAGAAGAAAAGAAAAATATATCGGGTCAAGAACAGTAGGCACAGTCAAGAAAAATATGTCGGTTATTTAGACACGGGCCAACCAATACTCCTGCCAAACATTTTCTTTTCTCTCGTATGCCCTAAAGACGAGGTAAGTTTTTATTTATTTATTTAAAGCGTCTATTTATTTTTCTCCCAGGTTTATGACCACAACTATCATGTCAGTACACTTCTTCTGATTTACATATAACCATGCTTGGGTTCCTGTGGCTAAACCATACTTATTTTACCTGATTTTAAGTTGTATGCATCTATGTCCGTGTCAAAAAGGACATCAGTTCTTCAAATATTGAAAATGTTTCGTAACATCTAAGTGATGGGAAAGTAATTAAGATAAAGCGACAATTTTCTTATTGCACCCAAAATAATACAGGGACGGTTATTATAGGTTTACCTTTGTATAGAAGACACTAAGTTGCATAAATGTAACTTGCAGGGTTTATTGCAGTTTATCTTATGACTCTAACGTGTACGTAATTATCTTTCCACGTCTCTGAGATACGTTGTTCACAATGGTAACAGGTACAGAACTATACAAGACTGAATACCAAGTGGTGACAGTTTCTCCATTAAAAGAGAAAAAAAATTAAGTGTTTATGTTGTGAAATACTCATCTTTCAGTACTGTGATAACACAGGAACATTTCGAATATGCTCGTAGTTCCACTGAAGATAAATCTGTGGAAGAAATATACTCTTCTGCTTTGGAGGGCTGTGAAAAAAGGACAGGTTCGTTCTGTAAGACTAAAGGCGCAATTTATTGCTAAATCACGATAACTTATTGCTTGCGTATATCCCATTACACAACCACGTGTACCTGTCTGAAGCAACTGTGGGTACTTTTGGGCGTTGTCAACTTCTCAGAACTAACAATAGGAACGTGCTATCTGTGTAATAGGAATGGGGTGTTCCAATGTTTTCCTTCTTCTTTTCGGACATTTATTAATACTATGTGAGATCTAGTTTATTCCTACAACTCTGAGAGCAAAGCTATGAATATTGTTCAGAAACACATGATCCATCACCGCATAGAAAGTGAAGTTTTCAGTCCTGTGCAAGTTAACTTGTCACTGTTACGGGCTTGTAAAGATGTGATCCGGCTCAAACGTCACTGATGATTATTATAATTTCGTGTTATGTTGAGAAGCAGAAACGTCGCCGAGCCAACGAAAGGTAAGTTGTTGCTCTTAGCAGATAATGTAGACTCGCAAAGCACACAAAAACAATCTAATTTTTCAAGTTATGCAGTTTCAAACTGTTATCCCTTCCCCTGATTCACTGGACCTCGCCTTTAGGAATATTTCTTACTTCTAGATCTGAAGCAGTCGGTGAAGACTCGACGTTTCTGGACAGATTAACGACGTGGTTAGCTGCATAACAGTGGCTTGTACGCCACGAAGGGATTTTTCGATGAAGCCTGAGTTAAGCTTACTTATCATTTGAAAGTGTATTCCTCTATGTGGTGATTATACAGAAAAGAATTAATAAATCCTTTAAGTTTCATTAATATGGCTCGGTTGCTTTATTGCGGTGGCAACAACACCCTGATAGCCTTTTGTACTATTTACGTTCTGTTTGAAAGACACGTATACACACACTAAAAGCGGGGATCGATGTGGAGAAAACATTAAAAAGATAGGAAACAGTCCACAGGAAATAACTGTAAATTATGTTTCTCTCTTCTTTTCTTTCCTAATATTTTCTTCTCCCTTGAAATCCTACCCCGACCGTGATTTCATTCGTAGCTGTTACGTCAAACTTCTAAACGATAAATGAGAAAACATGCTGGCTGCTTTGTAACAATTTGCAGTGTTATTTTATTCTTCCCTTTTCTGTCCCCCTGGCGATGAACTATTTGCAGCTCCGAAGTCAGATGTTTCTATTTGGTGTATTTGCATTCTAAACAATTACTTTTCATTTGCATTATGTCCGGGCTGGGATTTTTCTGTTCTAATTGTAGATAAGATAGAATTTAGTTGTAATAAGAATATAAATTTTACAAAAGTATATTTCACTTGCGTGACTTTCATTTGGGTATTTATATGTAATAGACACGTGCTTTTCAAAATAAATACACAGAAACGTGAGTACCTGGGAAGTTTAATAGTTTGTGTTTATATTCTCACCTGACTGCATCTTCGTTCTTTTGATTATCTTTACAAGAAACAGGAAAGAAAACAAGGTTGGTTTGAAAAACACCTATGCTATGTAAACAAGCATAAGCACATGATAAGTCTAATTTATCAAAGTCACAGGTAAAAATAATTTCAAGACATTATTCTATGCATATCTAATCTTACTTCGCTAATACTCTAAAAACAAGAAACTTGCTTCAAGACACTTCTTATCCATTCTTAAAACAGGAATCACGATTCAGTACGTAGTTTGTCTATTATTTCAACACTTGTATTTATGCATATTTTTCTTTAGTATCGAAAAATACTTATTAAAAAAAAAAAAAAAAAAAAAAAAAAAAACAATGTCATTGTTACTTCTGTTTACATATCATTCGTTACAGAACAATTCTGTTATAGCTTTGCAATACAAAAAATATATTAGCTAAATTTTCTGTAAATGTACATAAGATTGCATCAATTGAAACATGTACTTCCTTAGCAATACTGTTCATATTTTGGTATTCTGGGAGACTGTGACGACATTGTATGGGTTTATAACTGCCATAATAATGTGCATACTGTCCAATGTAGCGATATGTGTAATAATAAGAGAAACATGAAAAGTAAAATAAAGTTACACATGTATATGCTCGTCGCCTGACCCCACGTTACGAATGCCAAGACCACATCACTAACAATTCTGGTAACTACCATATCATGATTCCTACAATATATATATATATATATATATATATATATATATATATATATATGTCACCTTTCATCTCTGTATCTTTAAACCGATGAAGATGACTTAGGACTGCTGTCTGAGAAACTTTTTCTAAACCAACTTTGTGGTGACTGAGAAAAGAATACCGTAACACTGAACTGAATATACTGATCATGTTAAGACTTGCGTTTATCAGGAGGAAGAATAGATGCGTCCAAAAGAAGCAGCATGTTGTAATTTAAATAGTCCGATAATCCAATGAATTGAAAAGCTTGAATAAGAAACAATCTAAAGCTTGAACCTAATTCTACAGTGGCAATGACAGAACTTTTAGTAAAGATGTTAACGAGGCCACACTTGGTTACTCAAACTTGGGACGATTCTGCATTGCTATTTACACTTTATGTCCAATCATATATGCATGTTCAGTAAATGGCTGTTACCAGGTATGTCTGTTTTCTATTTCCTCTTCAGTTGGCGCGATGCTACCCTAATATCCCACGTCGCAAAAGTGGTAATAGTAATCTGACTCCACTGTTCAATCTCACTTATACGAACATTACTGAGAACGGGAAATCTGATAATATGCTTCAATTGAAGGATTTTTTTTATAAATCTATAAAGGCATATAATGATGTATCATGAAACAAAGACTCCAATTATTTTTTAAAATCTGTAAATTAACAAACATAATAAACTAAAAGTCAAATAAAATTATGATCTAACTTATTTACAAACAAACAAATACAAATACAAGGAAACGGACAATGTAAAATTTAAACAATATTAACAAAAATACAGAGAATAGAATTCTCATTTTTAGAGAACACAAATTTCCTTTAAGTTTTCTTATTAGTGTTTTTTTTTTCTTTAAAAAAAAAAACAGTAATTGCAAATAACAACAACATAACTGAAATTTCTTTCATTTTAACATAAATAAATATTTGTATAGATAAGAAAACAGAGGGAAATTTGTTCTGATCATATTGTTCAATTGAATACCTAAACATATCTCCACAGAACTTGAATACTATAACATTAAATTATACATGTAAAGCTATTCTTTCAATTTGTTTAGTTAACTAGAATGAAAACCTGCATCGTTCTTTAATCCAAACACGAATACTTTGGATTCAAACTGAAAATTTTAACAAGCTATTCTGTTCTTTTTAATAAGAAAGTAAATAAGTCTTAAAAGTTTGTGAAAATTCTTCAAAGATGATTAGAAAATATCACTACTGAATACGCTGCTATTGATATGCTATTTATTTATTATTTTGTTAAAAATATATAATGACGCTTGCTCCATAAGTAAGTTTATTATCAATACAAAAACATTACCACTTGCGATTTCTTTTTGAATTTCAAGAAGTTTCGATATAAGTATTGCACAATAATAATAAATTTTTTTATTGAAAGCCATAATTCTCAGATACCTTCAAAGAGAAAATATTGAAACTACATGACAACAGAAAATGTGTAGAAATTAGGAATAGGGATCATAAAACTTCTTTTATGCTCATGGATACTTTTCTAACCATATGGGACAACATTTCACTCCAGTAGACAAATGAGGGCCGTCCAGAAAGTCAAGAACGATCGCGCATCGCGCACGGCGCCAACTCCCCACCACTGTTCAGTTAGCTCGATCCTTCACCATAGTGTGAGCCGAGTTTCAGTGCTGTGCGGTCACGCTACTTGTTTTTGCAGCGATTCAAAATGGCGGTGCCAATCGAAAATCCTGCCAATTGTAAATTACGGAGTGTCATTCGTTTTCTGAACACGCAAAAAGTTAAGCCTATTAAAATTTATAGGCAAATAAAGAATGTTTATGGTGATAGTGCAATGAACGAGTCATCAGTGAGGAAATGGTGCACTATGTTTAATCAAGGAAGGACCAGTGTGCATGATAAAAGATTGGAGACGGAGGTCATAATTTGTTACGGAAGAACTGAAGGAAAAAGTCTTGACTGACTTGGCACCAAGTGATTTTCACTTATTCCCGAAACTTAAGGAATTTTTGGGTGGAAAACAGTTCGCAAACAATGAGGAACTCAAGCAAGCAGTGACAGCCTGGCTCAAATCTTTGGCGGCAGATCAGTAGAACATCGGCATTGAAGAACTGGTCCCACGTTATAACACGTGTCTTGACAATATGGTGATTACATAGAAAAGTAAAGGAAGATCCTGTGGCTTTATAAATGAAGTTTTGTGCTGATGTATTTTGTTTTTATTTAACCACACCAAAACATTCTTTACTTTCTGGACGACCCTCGTATATAACACTTCTGAGTATTGCGTCAAACCAAACGGTAAATTTGTGAACTTCCTACTTCATTCACAACGGTAAATAACGTTCTACTTCCATAAAACTTTCTAGAAGTTCACGGAATAAAGAAGTTCTGCATGAGGTATCAACGTTTCAAACGTAAATAATTTAAGCATTCGAAGTCTAACAGAAAACAAGTAAAATAGAAAAGAATAACGAACGGAACTGCAGACATGCGATAATTCACTTTTATGACGATTATAGAGATCTTAGATTTATTTCTTTCTCACACTAATCTGACTGCAATTATCACATTTACGCTTTACTTTTTGTTGTTTCTTTTAGAAAACAAATTCAACTATTACTTTCCTATCCACATATAACACTGTATGTATATATATAACAATATAGTAGCCACTGGAAATTGATTCATATATTTCCAGAAAAATACCACTAACAAATTTCTTTAATACTTTTTTTTCTCAACTCTATTCTACGCATGCACATAAGCAAAAAGCTTACTTCACCTTAAATGATAGCTAACTGCATATATTACTGATATGCTAAACCTTACTCAGGTAATAGGTCAATACTCAACATTTTGAAGGGACGGAGATGGGATCATATCATGATTACGACTATTAGCTCGATAAATATCTTCCTTCAATTTAACAAAATGAATGTTTCGATATTATATAAAATAAATTTTTGTCATCATGTCCATAAAAATTTGAACACTCATCTATTTCTTATCCTTATCTGACAATGACATGCATTATTATTCTCTTTGAAGCATTTCTTGCAAGCTTATGGTCTTTACGGAAAGAAGTAAATAACTTTTAAAAATATTTATTCCTTTTTCAATCATCACTACGCCAACTTACTGAAACTAAACCCAAATTTAAATCTTAGTACAAACTATATACAGTTTATTTTGGCTTTGGTAGTTATACACTTATAATTAAAATCAAAATCTGGCCGAAACATAAATAAATATATTAATAACCGGTTTTAAAATTTCGGGAATACATCATTGGCTTCATCAGACACATTATCATTGCTTGCATATCATGATAACAGGAAATGGAATTGTATACGCAAGATAATTTGCATTAATGAAGATTATAACGAAGTTTTCGATTTCTTCCTTTCTCACATTGATTTCAGATAATATTTGATGAGGGCAACGATATTCCTGAAACTGTAACAGGTTATTAACAAATTTGTTCTTAGTTTGGTCAGATCTGATTTTTACTTAGTTTCAATCAAACAGAAATCTAGTAAGACAATACCGAAACTTAAACCAAATCGAGTGTATTCATTATTACATAAATATAAATAATTTTTCTTGTTAGAATACGCTAAATATGAAAGAAACTGTCTTAATTATTTTGCTAAGGTATCATTCACAATGTGCTTGCCTTGCCGCCGTGTCTGAAGAAACTCACAATGTGTGTCGATGGAGATTAAACATACCTTTTTCCACTGAATTAGGTTTCACTTTTATTGTTCTGCAACAACTTTTGGAAATTTTATTTAAATGACTACAAATAATTTCAAGTAATATCACAACTTTATAACTAATAATAATAGATAATCTTTCAGATACGTATTTTAACTTCAATATTACTTATTGCTTATGTTAAAAAAAAAAAAAAAAAAAATGTTTTCTGGACTCGAATGGCCACGATTTATATTTGCAAAAATTCAATTCGATACTAATAAGTGCCTTGTGTGTGGACTGCTTGTCAGGACGACCAAATATTTAATTCGTTCTAATATTCGGCAAGTACTTGCAAAAGTCATCCTTCTTTCACTCTACTTGCACTGAAAACGTTAAAGAATTGGGACCTTGTGCTTTCACGTGTTTCAAAATTCATTGAAGCCATTTTAAATATAGAATAAAAACGCTGTTCTCTTGCTACATATATAAATACATGTATATATAAAATCACAACCATATTTCCTGTATTTCATTGCAAATGTAGCTACAGACCCCTGGAAGTATTTTAACAAACTTCAAAAAAAGTAATGCTGTAATGATCAGAAATCATAACACCTAAGCTCGCACAATTAAAAGAACTGGATTTATTATGCAACACCATGTAACACACATTAAGTAAATGTAGTATGCAGCAGCTAGTGAAGTAGTATAAAAAGTCAATTATACTTTCTTATTGCTAATAAAGTACCATTGTCAAATACCTGTATTTATAGAGAAACACGGTCTGCACAGACTAGATTGTACCTTTGGTTAAATTACCAGGTTTTATTCAGCAGTAAATTTTATTGTTTCATAACATGTTTTCAATCATATGTTCTTCAATACATGTACCTTACAACTTAATACAATGCATTTCTTAAGAAAAGCAGTCACGGCATTTCTTTGTATACATCATTAGCAAAGATTTCCATCAGACTCAGAAACGTTTTTCATACTCTTTACAAGACACAATACATTTTAAAGTAGTTAGCTGATACATGGGGAAAGTAACTATAAATTAACATTTACGGATAAACTCATCTCTATTGCACGATAGTTAGAAAAGTGAGGATGTTCGCTACGATATTAGTGGATTTTTTTTTATCGAACAGCAAAGATTAAGATGTATACAAATGGAAATAAACATTACAGCGTTTGAAGTATGATGATACCATTCAGTTAAGTAAGTTATGTATGTTATATTTTTTCTATTTCAATATTTTACAACGAAAGAGATCGTTTATCTATCTTTACCTTAAAATCACAGAAAAAAAGAATGTTACTACATTCTTTTTAATAGTAAATTTTGAGAAGCAAGATATTTTAAGCTACCTTTCTAGTATTGAGCATGAAATATGTAATATACACAATGTACAGGATTGTCAAACTCTGTTCGGATATAATGATGGGAAGACAAAAAGGAAATAAATAAACGGAAAAAAAGAGAAAAGAAAAGAAACAAGCCCTACATCCTTCCTTGCTCTTAACACCCCTTATATACGCACAACTGTCTATCTTTACTGAAGTATTATTTTGGACGGAAATGGAAACGAAGATACAAGGAATGCCTGATACCAATTCTAGAAACCTGACCGACTTTGAATGGAAACACTGAAAATTTTCCAATCAGTATAATTATGTGCCTTCTCATCAATTACGCAATATACATACCGATACTTCCTGGTAATAAAACAAAACTCTTCAGGGCCTCATATATGTTGAAGATTTCATGCAAACAAGTAACGAATTTCTTATATGGAGTTCACTATTTTTCACTTGATATAATTACCCGCGATATATTATGAACAAAATAATACAGTATAAATTCAACAAAAAATATTCAATACACTCTTGCTGGTATGTCGAAACAACCTCGTTTGCTAATTGCATTTTCTAAATCCATGGACTCTACAAGAACTTACTCGAGAGATTCCATTGAAATCAAAAAAGCAACACACATTAACAGATTATTCTAACATATAAACATTACATGTTGAATATTTATTGTATTTATTGTACCATTTTGCTTTTAATGGCTTTGCTCACTCTCAAAGGAAAACTAGATTAACTTCACGTTAAAGCTACTAATTCTTCCTAAACAAATTTTCAAGATATGACAAGTTACACCAAATACCAGAATAATGAAACTGAATAATGAGACACAAAGATATAACTTGAATATATAGACAACTGAAGGGTTTATTGCAGAAAGAAGGTAGCTCCATCATGCGGTGTTTCTAAGTTGTAAGTGCGATCTTAAAATATAAATTAGCTTCCGTTTGATCCAAGAAAGATGTAGCCCCATGAGTTAGTTCCTGTGTTCCAAGGTATTAATTATAACAACTTTCTTTAATTACCTCACAATTTCAAATTTTCAGACCATTTTGCCTAGTTTCTCGAAAATTCATGAAAGTGGAGCTACCTCCTTTTTAAAGCAATTGTGAAAACATTTTCTTTTAATTGGAAATTTAAGGAGTTCATTTTTTTTTCATTTCTTACCATTTTGATTCCTTGATTTTTCTTTCTGAATGAAAAGTCATACTTGCAAAACAATTCAGTTAATACATAAAACATGGTATCGGAAAAGGTTACATTGTAGTTATTGGATTTAAATATGATAATTTAATTTTAGAAAACCTGCACATCTATCATCTATTTCAGCGTAAATATAGTGAGTTCGTAATAAAATAATTAAAAAAAAAAAAAAAAACTGTTGAATGTTTTAAGTTATTCAACTTATAAGAAGTATAAACAAAAATTAGATTTCTTTTGTATACTGGACTAAGAGGTACAGCTATAAAACTGCTTTAACGAAGTTTATAATTTTATATTCAGTTATACCTTTTCTTCTGAAATAAACATTTAGAAAGAATGTTTCAACACAAAACTGAGTTAAAATTTTAAAAGAACTCTGACACGGAATGTACAAACATTGAATTAAAGGAGCAAATTATTATTCAGTACCTATTAAAATGAAATGAAATCACAGTCAGTTACGAAAGTATGGCTGATTTAGAACTTCTTGCAACTTTCAAAATTCGTGTATCATCGAAGTGTTATCTATTCTATACATACAAAATTTCTAACTATTAATTTTCTAGTTTAATATAACAATTTAAGGAGAATTTCAACACATCCCAACTTCCCATCTGCTGCATATGTTTTTGAGAGGTTGTACGCAATTCAATGAACTATTCCGTTATTTGAATGTGTGTGCGTGTGATCACTACGATAAAACAAGACCCAGTTACTAGTACATAATGCACCTGAAAAGACGGATGTCACTTTACAGTTGATTATTATCACCTCCTTTGTACGTATTATCCACATCACAAAGATCAGCAAGAGCTTTCGTACTTATTCTAGTAAAGCTATCTGTGGACATGGGTTCCACAACACTACCGCCTCTATCTTGTGAAGGACGCTGGTTATCTGTATCAGTAAGGTTTAGATTGCTTGAGAAACTGTCCGACAAGTTTGCAGCGTCAAGCAATATGCTGTTGTCTATTGGAATGTTTGTTCCTTCTATAGAAGGCTCTAAGTTAAACGGATATTCATAATTTGTTGTTCCTTGATACCAGGAACCCCCTGACATAACAGCTTGGGAAGCACCCACACCAACACCTGAATTCACCATAAAACTTGGATCTAACATTCCAGATGATGATACACCACCTTCAGGTGACAGGAATGGGGTGTAGATCAAAGTAGATCCAGGATTTACTGGTGGTGTAAGTGTAGTTAAGGATTCTGCTGGGGGTGGTGATGTCATTCTTTGGGGCTGCATGATTGGTGACACAGACTGCGGAGGTAACGGCTGAGGTGGCGTTGTTGATGGTATCCTGTATCTTGGAACCATACTTTCATGTCCAAAGGTGTGAGCAGTACCAGAATCTGTAAAGAAAAATAGCATTTAATGAGTACTAACATGATAGATTACCACAGAAATAACAGTAATTTACCATTGAATACTGCCATCACTTTTGAATTTGAGTCAATTTACGTGGAAATGTATTCCCGTTTTCTTCTTGAAATGAATGGGAATTTTAATGTCTTGATTTCGCTGATAATTTTTCAGTTAAGTGCATAGCATGAATGTCTTAGAAGTATGGTTACAGATTAAAAAATATATATATATAAAGCGCTTGGCGCGATATAGTTCTGTGCCACACTTTGAACGAAAATGAATATAGTTCTGTGCCTTGTGGATCGTCATCTGAAGTGCTTTCAATTGGCAGAAAAATTTCAAGAAATGTTAATAAATGGCAGCACAAGCGCTACAATTCCTTTTCCCCTCACACGTGTGGAACTAAAATATTTCAGCAAGAACAGTCTATGCAACGTACCGAGGCAATATGGCTGAATGGGGCGAAAGTAACTCCAGAACACGTGCGAGAAAAAGATTGTCATACGTGGATGCTGAAAATCATATGGATGAATTACTGTGCAGTAGTGACGAAGAAGGTTCCCTGGACTCCAATGACGAGGATTTGTTTCAAGAAAGCGAACCGGGGTTAAGTATAGGATTTTTAAAATAAAATTTGGGTTTGGACTATTTTCTGAAATTCATCGTGTGCTCCCGCTTGAAGCGGTCCCATGTTTGAAATAGTAATAATATTAATAGTTTATTGAAATAAGAAAGTAAATTCCTGATTGGGTGATACATTCCAAGGTTATGAAAGGTATTTGAACCACTGAAAAATGGAAAGTTAATTACAATAGACGTCATAGGTTAGTGAAAAATATGTGGGCTTAGAACTATGATGCTGAAAGATTTGTTTAAAACTGCATTGGTGTTTTTCAGATTCGTATTCATGCATGGGTTACATAATAGTAGCATGCACTTCTGTTTGTTTCATGAGAAAACCGCTGGTTGCACACAAAAGGTGGAGAGCGAGGGCCCTTTTGTGTATTGAATTAGAACAGGAATTGAACGCAATTTATTAACCCGAAAAATTTAAATGTAGTATTACAAAAAGATGTTGCCTATCCAATTTTTTATTTAGTTTTGTACATGCTAATAGTATAAGAAAATAAATTAATCAAAACTAACTGTCCCGGGCAAAACGAAAATTGGACAACTATGGTTTTGTTGTATCACCTAACCAAAACTAGAAACTTTTCATCAATTAAACACTGCTTTCTGGTTCCAGGCCACGCCCTGATGCTTACCGACAGAGATTTTGGAAAAATTGCAAAATTCAAGAGGGCACATTGGGAGCAGTGTAAACACCAGATGCATGGAGAAATGTAATACTGCGTACGAACAAACGCAAACCTTTTGTCGTCGTCAGTATGGAGTGGGAAAATTTCCTCAATGTGACAGAATGTCTTTTGTCAGAAATACACAAGCGTACTACTGATGATCAAGGACATGATCTAAATTTTTCAAAAATTTACAGCTCCAAATTCTGTGTTGAAAACCCTGGTGTAATGGAACTGAAGTTTTCTACGGAAGGAAATACAGTCTCAGTGAAAACTACCAAACGGGACAGCCCAACAAATGTCCAGCTGAGAAGAAAAGATGACGAAACTTTGCCAATTGAAGGTAAAAAGTTCAAGGATTTGTAAGATCTCCTATGCTTTATTCCGCCAGTGCATCACCCGTTTTTCAACTTTTTAACCACCCATGACCAAAATGTAGCAACTAATGAACGTGATGAAGACGAGGATAGCCCTCTAAATGTAGAGTAAATTTTGCATTAAATGAGAAGAAAAGCTAAACACAATAGAAATACTGACTATAGAACGGCCAACAAGAGATGGTCTCTGACGTTTCTTACCACATGCGGTGGGACACTGCAGCCCCTACTTTGATACCAGTGTTACCAACTACGATCACTCTGTCTTATACCATTAATTAAATTGCCACTACAGTTCCACCGAAAAAAAAATTGACACGCGAGTAGTGGCAATGTCACTGCGAGCTGTTAGAGACGTTCTCTTACTGGACGCACTATAGTATTACTGTTACCAAACACACTCATACACGTAAAGCTCATGCTGTACAAACATTGTTGATATTCCATTCTGTTAAACATTATTAAAATTTATATTAATAGTTCGGTATCCATTGAAAAAAATTCGAAACCTTTATCCATGTAATGTACCATTACAGTCGGTGTAATGAATTTTTTTGGAGGGGTCCAATATTTTTTGAACGTACTGTACTATGTGATTTTTCAAAATATATTTTTCGGTTCATGTAGCATATTCATTAGTTCTTTATTTAAACCAAAATCAATGTGGAAGCTTACATTATTTTAATGTAAATCCTGTATATGGGCATTTCAAATGGATGAGTATTGAAGTTATACGCCTTAATGCTATACGAAAACATAGGCTCGCAATTGGAAAGAAATTCTTGAAATTCTCCACCAATCTGATATTTGGCAGAATAATTTAGACCCCTTTCGTCCCTCTGAGATGCCCATATCCTCCAAAAATCCGGTTTCATCTCGCTTTTTACCATTTTCTATTCGCTTTATATTTCTTCCGCCACCAAAACTCTTTGTTCTGATTGGGACTATTTCCGACGCTCTCGTATTAAGGCGCGATTATTCTTATTTCTCTACTCGAGACACAACTAGACAAGATTTCGCCTATTTCCGTTCCAAAAATGGTTAGAATTTTGGGATAGACAGCAGCAAAAACAGGTAAAATTAGCACTATTTAAGAAAGAAACTATTCAGTAAGCTTTTGAGTCTAAAATCGTTGAAACTTCATCTAAAACAGTCTGAAAAGTGGTGAAATATACACTTCAACTTAAGGACGCCATGATGGCATCAACAAGTTACTGTGAACAGGGATAGCATCAAAGTGCTTCAATTTTAGTGTTGCAAATCTTACAGTTTTTTTTTTTTTTTTTTCGATTCAGTGATCTAAACAGTTAGAATATTGTAATGATTTTGGTAGAGTCAATAATGGACCGAGATTTTATCCCCTTCACCAATTTATTAAAATTTTGATAAACACAAAACGTCTTTGATTTACAAAGAGCAAAATAGTGTCTATCTTGTTAATGTCCAACTAAGAGAAGGTGTTTTGCACGGTGCCCCTTCTCTCAAGACAGTCTCCAAGGCACCTGCCGGTTCCGGTGAGTCTTGAAAGATAGCCCCCTCGGCTCAAGGCAGCATCGCGAGGCTTAGTTGTAGAAAGGACTCCTAGTCCAGTGCGACCTCGGGAAGGATAGGTGTATCCCTAGTCCAGTGCGACCTCAGGGCGGTGATTTGATCAGTTGGACGACTGATGCTGGGTCCCTCGGTGGTCCTCCTTTTATTTGTCCTCTTCGGGACCTTCCGTGAGGTCCGTCTTCTTTCGGCGTTCCTCGGTGTCTTTCGTGTCGACTTCTTGTCTGCTAGGTTGTTTAATCAATAGCACGTGTTGAGTTGACACGTGCGTCTGTCGTGATGTGGGGATCCTTACAATATCCTTCTTACCCATCCAAATTCAGTTAGGTTTACGATAGGCCTGTCCAAATATAGTTCTGTGTATGTAGTTTATTTGATTTTTTTTTATAACATGGCGATACATGATTTGGTCATAGTTAGGATGATTCTTATTATGTCAGTGTAAACGCTAACAGGGACTCTTAATTTATTCCTGAATTGACCAAGGCTTCCAACACAAATGGGTTGACGATATTTCGTTAGGTCCTTTTCCCTCCCGGAAAAGGACCCTTACCATTAGTAGTTTTAATATGTCTTCTCTGGGACATTAAAAGTATTTGGAAAACCATGATTTAATTAGTAATAAAGCCATTGGGCTCTAATTATTCCGTTTCTTTTTCCCCAGTTTAATAGAGCCGATTTAGAATGGTGAAAACAGTGATTCGTTTGGTGTACATATAGTGAATTAGTGTGATAACATGATTTAACATATGTAGTAATGTGTATTGATATTTGTTTTCTTAGATTATGTGGTATGTAGTGTGCATGTGTGTGTATAATTTAGTGTTTTGACCGTAGTAGTATGTGAGTGAGAGTACGATTTATTTAGTTACGGGCAGTGTATTGTTGATCGTTGATTATTCATCTCCTTTAGCCCCTTGTAGAAAGTACAACGATCCATAATTAAAATTCATAGTTAATTATGTACCGTAACTACGTAATATGTTGCTCATATTTAACGATGATAGTGCAAAACGTGATTAATAGTGCAAAGGTTGTTTTCATACTACTAACGCCGTCTCGTCCTAGTTATTCGCCGCTAGTGTTTGGTTATTCCAATAATTAGTGAACTGGTCAACTTGGAAATGACACTTCTTTTGCTATAAATGAGTAAATATTAGTTCTGGCCCATAAGAATGGGTATTTAGATAACTCACATCGTAAATGAACTTTCCGGGAAAACACAATCATTTATATAGCCTAGTAATCAAATTATTAATAATATTAAACTTCGCGTTTCCACTTAACTCCAAGTTTGTCTATATGGCATTATTTTTGTTGCCAGGCTGCAGTTACGAATCCTCCTTTTTACCTGTTGCTAGAAAGATCGCATCGTTGACATTTCCTAACATAATTGCATGTAGTTGGGAATATTGAGTATATTGCATACAAAATAATTCGAAGCCGTGAAGTGAAATCTACCGTAGTTTGATGTGAAAGAAATTCGTACCAGTTTATATAAAATCACACGTGTTAGATAATGTACTATAAGAATTTTCTGATTATAATATAGATAGTAAGACTCCTTTGAACAGTCTCAGGCGTATTGATATAGCATAGGGTGTCTGAAAATAAATCGACGTTATAGAGAAAAAATAAACATATAAATGAATAAGTGAGTAATGATAATATAAATATGTAAATGTGTATGCTAGAAAGTATGAATAAATAATAGGACACCCGTGTATATAAGTGCTCAGTGGTAAAGTTTGCTACAAGATATTGTGTATATATAATGATAATTTTTAGTACATTAATTACTACATTAGAATCTTGTATGAGAATAGTGTTACTTAAAATGATGGTTGGTATATTCACTTCGTGGCTTGACATTCAATAGTAGACATACCAGTTAACTGATCAACCGACCTGACAATCCGAATAATAGTCATCATATAGCAAATGGTTCAGGATATTTTCCAGTCAATCAAAGAAGAGAATAACCGTTTACCGAATTGATACAATTTAGAATTACTCGTTCAGTTTACTTTTGCGATACTGCTCTGCATCTTTAATTTTTTTCTTTCCACGTCACCGGATTAAACTAAGTTCACTACTATCCGCAGAGGTGACGAAGTGGATAGGATCGAATAATATAGAAAAGTTATTACAGTAGAATTTCGTTATACCGTATCAGGGCGTCGAAAAACTTTATTGTCCATGAACTTTTATTTCTTCTACTTCTAGTAGATATAGTGGTTTGAAATTAGTTGACACCTCAAGATGTAGCGAATCTTGTGGTCTGGGAGCGACTAGTAAGATTTGGCAGACAACTTACTAGTACAAAATTTAGTTTATTTAATTTTTTTTTTAAATTTGGCACATTCCTGTTAGGATTTCTTCTGTTTTATTGACTTTAGCTTTTCATACTTTACTCGAAACTCTTCTCAGTTTCTGAGGGGTCGGATAATTTTTTTATTTAGAAATCCTAAATTACAAGACCACACCATCCTTCCGGTAGGGACGGGGTATCCAATGGCGGTTGATCGGATATAATGAGGAGTGGGATTTCCCTAAAACCTTTGTCTTTATGAAAATCCCATTGAGAGCACGGACTCGTCACGCACTTGGAGATATTTATTTTAGGCTACGTATTTAGTAGGCCAACCTTTTTCGGCATATAAAGCATATTTGGCTGTGGATTGTTGTATGTTGAAATTCGACCACTTATCTTTGTAGTTTTAGTATCCCAGCTTATTCCTTTGGCGCAGCTTTTCTTCCTTCTCTTCTCTATCTATTCCTCTATTCTCTTCAAGATTTTTTATTTTATTTTTAACCTCCCCCCTTCAAGTTTTGAACCTGACATATATCAATCATTCGACACATATCATTTGAACTTGACTTACCGCCTGAGATGTCGCGAGACACGATTCGTAGATGTATTCGTTGATGTGGAAAGTCAAGGGAACGTTTTCCATCATATTTTCGACCCACTGCGATAGTGGGCGATGGTTCAGTACACGATACAATTTTACCTTTTTCATTATTCGTTCAGAATACCTACAGATTATCACTCATTTTCTACTTTTGTCCCATTGATAAGCACAAATGTAATATTGTTGTAGCTATATTGGGCCCAGAAATAATGTTAATATTTTAAAAGCATAATATTATATATATATATATAATGTGTTTACGTGCCTGCCATGCGATTTCAATGTTTTCCAGTTCAAATGAAATATTTGAGAACATTCATTTTATCATTATGCGCGGGTAATTAGTCGAAGTTGTATATGTGCAATATGTCGGATTTCCTTCTGTAAAATGTTGCAACCTACGAACTCAATTTGTCGGGGTTATTGATTTGAAAGATTAAATAATTATTGAATATATATATATGTTGAGATATGAATATGTGTGGAATATGAATATAATGGGTGATATCAATAAAACGGAGAAGTTACTCATTATTCCCAATTTTGTAGTAGTTACTCGCATTGGTATCAATAAAAAGAGAATTGAGCACTACTCGTCTCGGCTGACCTCGGAGGAGCCCCGCCCTTTTGAAGTAACCACACCTCTATTCTCGAGCCGAGTAACTACTCCGCGTTTGATATCAATAAAAATCAAAGACTCCTCTGTGATGCTAGTAACTTCTCCAAATTTGTGAAGCAAGCTAATAGGTGACTCCATGCGAAATATGGCAGAGTATATGATTGTTTTGCTACGTAGAAAAACTTATAAACTGCATAGAAATGTTGCAAATGGAGATTACAAAAAACATTATAGGTTCATGAAAGAAAATGTAGAGTGGTTAGCACATTTTTTTAAAGAGAATCAACCTAAATTTGGGGCGGTGCACTACGTAATGACGAAAAGATGCGGGTTTTCTTGTGTTACGTAAGTAATCCGGGATTCCAGGTCGGAATGTCAGGGGATTTTGGTATGGCTCAAAATACTTTGTCTATGACTACTACAATGTAATGGATGAGATTATTGCGAAATCTGAAAATTGATTATTTCCGGAAGTGTACGTAATGTGCAAACAGCAAAGGCAGAGTGGCAAGAACAATATACATTTCCGGGTGCTAACGGAGCACTAAAGACACGTGGCAATAAAGAAACCTAGTATTTTGGAGACGAATACGCTAACAGAAAGAGCTCCTTTGTGGCTAAGCGGTTAGCGTACATGCCTTTGGCATGAGAGACCCGCGTTCGATTCCCGGCGGGAGATCATGTGGTTTGGATTCCACGTTAATCAGTGGGTCCTGTCTCATATAGCCTCGCTACTGAAAATTACGTTAAAATCAACTCAACTCAACGTTGATTGGAAGGGTGTATACGTAAGAATGTATTTTTTTATGCCAAGGCGAAAGGGGACACGTATGGTATGGAAAACGCAATCGGATGGGCGTGCTTTATGATGTTACTGGCTGGACTTTTTTTTTAAAAAAAGGAAATAAAGGGGCCAAGTGTCTGATATCGTTCTTAAAGCCCAACAATCTACAAAGACCTTGGACAACACGTGATATGCGCTTGTGTTAATCTTGATATTGCTGGATTCAAATCAACATCCATTAGCTCCAATAGGTTCGTTCTCATGGTTTCAGTGTTACTTTCTTGTTTTCCTTTCTTTCATTTTTTCTTTTTGTTTTATTCTCGCTCGAATATTAAAGATTCTCTTTTGGATTTGTGTCTCAGTCGTAGATGTATTTGATATTTCGTTGCATTTCACTGTAATTGCCTTCAAAGCTTCGGCTTTCCTTCGTTTTTTTCTGGTAACTATGACTTCGAAAGTACCACTGGAAATCCTTTTATAATATCCACAAATGCACTTTGATTGAAACTGTCGTTGCTACTTGCCCCTTCCGTGGCCTTTAGGATACTACGCCATAGGCTAAAAACAACAAAATGACTGTTCGACGGATGGGAGAAATGAGTAATCACTTCTTTTACTGATAGAACTCACTGCTACGCGCAGAGGAAACGCGAGTGAACGTTCATAAATCTGGAGCAGTCTAGACCTGAGTAGTGGCTTGTTTTATTGATACAAAATTGAGGGAGGAGATTACTCCAGGTGTAGTTACTCCGATTCTCGAGCAGGACTTCTCAGGAATAGTTACTTATTTTTATTGATATCACCCAATATTGAAGTAAAATGTATAACGTTGAAGTGAGTAGATAAATATGTGTATAGGGTCTTAGTACCGTCCCCGAATGGTTCTTGGTTGCCATAGTTACGAAATATCCGATAAATATAAAATATAAATGTTAGAAGATACCGCCGCATGGTAGATATTCTCTTCAAACTTTGTAATGTTATTAAGTAATATATGTAACAACTAGCATCGTCTGTAATATATTAACTTCATGTAGCATGGGATTTAGGCAGGTCATCGTAACCTTAATATGTCCTTAAATCAACCCTCAAATTAGTAAACTAAAATTCTTCTTTAGAACTACACTTCGATTACTATCCCTCCCATACGAATTCTCAAAATTCACCAGTGTTTCCACCTTAGGAGTTGTGTTTATATAAAAAAGCAAAAGTCCTTTTGAACTTGGAAAATTCTCTTTCGTACATATATATAGTGCAAATCAACGAGAAATGTGTGTAATTAGTAGTACAAAGCGATATTCATTGAGAGATAGCAAATGTGATAGTAAGCTAATGACAGAATAAGTAACATAGTCATCGTGATGCGAGTGACGAGACTGATTTGTTTTTAACCCCAGAAATGGGAGAGGTGTATTGATAAATATTTTTACGAACCGAATACGTGTTGCTTATGATTAACATATATACATCCTAATGTGTGAATATAAGAAATACAAAAAGTGAAACGTGTGGACACCAAAGGGTGCTTTGATAATATGCATAATATTATAGCTAATCTGGAAGTACGAGAAAGGACTCGTTTAAAATTACATTCAAAATGCTCACAAATGAGACGAAGACTCATTACTAACCCTCATTTAATTTTTTTCTTTTTCCATTCATTATATTGTATATTATACTTATGCACGAATCTATATCATTTTTACCAAAATTTAAATAGAATATTTTTTCTTTCTTTTTAAGCTCTCTGTTAATATATAGAGAATAAACCGGTTATAACGACTCCGAAGGGACCGCAAATTTACGGTCGTTATAGCTGATAGTCGCACAAACCGGGTTTTCATTTTCTTGCTCAAAATTTCGTATCTAACAATAAGTTTTAGGCTATTCACTTGTTGAGTATGTTTTAAACTTACTGTATGTGTTGTATAGTATAAGACATGAATGACATACAGTATTCTCGTTCCAGATACTGTACTACAAAAATTAATTACGCACAAAAATGAAAATACAGTACTCTCTATATAAATTACTGTATGTACTCTCGTACAGTAAATGCAATGCTGTTCTTTTTAAAAAAGGTTGTACAAATGTAATGTACTGTACCTTACACATTAGAAAAATCCAACACACACAACCACAAAACATCAATAAGTAATATACACACTATTATTCCACGTCTGTACTTTCAAAACGCTTTAACTTTAGTAAGCAACGCAGTAACGCATATACTGTACTACTTAAGGTAAACAGTTATCTTTGTCTGCTTCTTGCACTAAGATGTGCGTACCATTTTGCATTTGACGATGCATTCGTTTCAACGTTTCACTATTGACATTTGTATTAAATTCTTCTTTGAACATAACACATTTTTGTAAAGTTTTCACTGCACTCAGAGCTTCGTTAAGTGATGGTATAACAAACTGTTGTTGTTCTTGTTCATTTTCATTTTCGTCAATTACCTGTTGGCTTTGGATGTCAGCTACAATTTCTTCTTCACTCGCTAAGGTGCACACTGCAAGATGGTTGTCTACCTCGGCAAAGTCTTCTATTTCACAAGTTGACAAAGATGGACCAAGTTCTTGCATTAATCGCGCAAGAGGAATAGCATCCTCCACATCTTCATCGTCAGCTGTTGCTGAAAACGTGTCGTCTTCACCGTGGGATGGTGAAGAAAGGTCTCTGAAACCTGCATGTTTAAAGCAATTAGCAATGGTCCTTTGAGTGACATTTTCCCACGCTTCAGATATCACTAAAATTGCATCAACAACGTTAAAAACTGGTTCTTTATCTTCTTCGATTTTTTGTAACATGTTCATCACCTGAAACTTCCTGTACTGCATCTTAAGAGATTTTATACATCCCTGGTCCATAGGTTGTAAAACTGAAGTGACATTTGGAGGTAAAAACATAAGCTTTATGTATTGCAGATTATCAACTACAGGATGAGCCGGGTAGTTATCGACCAGGAGAAGAATTTTTCTTTTCTTTGATTTCAGTTGAGAGTCCCAGTTACGCAACCACTTTTCAAAAAATTTTGTCAGCCAAGACTTTGCATTATTTTCATAAACTACAGGTAGGGAGTGAATATTTTTAAAACATCTTGGTTTTCTGGATTTGCCAATCACCAAAAGCTTTTCTTTACAAAATCCCGTCATATTTGAAGCAACCATAACTGTGATTCTTGTTTTAGACATTTTGTCACCCGAACACTGTTCACCTTTAAATTTCAGTCTTATCTGGCGTCATATTGTAAAACAATCCAGTTTCATCTGCATTGAATATATCATCTGGACTGTAACCTTCACACAAAGCAGGCCACTTCTTAGATGGTTACTCGTCTGTTACGCCATCAGGTACACTCGCAGCTTCGCCACAAATTTTCCCAGCAACAATATCATGACGAGCTCGGAAACGTTGTATCCAAGAGGAAAAACAACTGTAGTTCGGATTGCCCAACCGACGAACAAATTCATTGGCTTTCGCTTGAAGAATAGGTCCATTGATCGGCACATATTTGTTCCTTGCTGCTTAAACCATTTAAGTAAAGCTTCTTTAATCTCTTTGTAGTCGGATGATCTGGCCCGCTTGATTTTTAAAGATTTCTTTTCGAAAAGAGACTATATTTTCTCTGTCCTTCCAAATTGTAGAACTCGTCGAGTGTGATAGACCCAATTCCCTCGCAATGCTGACGTTTGTTTCTCCGTTTTCTAATCGCCATATTATGTGTGACTTTTCTTCAATATTAAGCACTTTCCTTTTCTGTTGCGACATCTTCAGAACGATGCTTGCCTTGACTATTTAACAGACAGATTGATTGGATATCTATAATACTGTATATTGAAAACAAGAGTTTGAAAATAAATCTTACATTGTTGTCAGCAATCGCCAAACACGTAACAAACAAAAATTAACATTGAACGTTATAGCCGATACATTTCTCCGATAATGTGATAAAAATAAGTCGTTTTATACGATATGTCGTTATAAGCAATGTCGTACTAAGCGATTTCTTAAATTCAGTTTTTATATAGGGTTTAGACGGGACCGTTAGATTTTGTCGTTATACCCAATACGTCGTTAAAAGCATGTTGTTATAAACGGTTTCGACTGTATATACTGTATATACAGTCGAAACCGTTTATAACAATATCGCTTTTAACGACGTATTGGGTATAACGACGAAATCTAACGGTCCCGTCTAAACCCTATATAAAAACTGTATTTAAGAAATCGCTTAGTACATACTATTACATTACCAGTATTCGATTTCATGTATAAATTGATACATTTATATGTACACTTACTGCATGTTTATAAAATTATGTCTCTTAATTTCTCAGTAAATGTAATAAATTTTCACCAAATTGTAGTTAGATGGTTTCTTTTAAAACTATTATCACCCATGTCAATACGCTGTCCCGTATGAATGTGAGAGTGTGTGAATGAATGGTAAATTTAGTTTTAAGTGGTAGCATTTAATACTGATTTACTGTGATAATGTTCATAATAAGTGTATAATAGCATGTTACATGTATTAGTGTATGACGAAGGTCATGAAAGATAACGTATTTTAGAGTAGTTTAAATCGCTCTAGGAGAAAAGCCAAAATAACAGGATGAGCCAGAATAACGACAGTCTTCTCAGACATATCAAAACTTCTGTGAGTGGAAAATATACACTTTGATTTTTTTTCTTGGCTGATTCAAATGTGTGTTCGATCTCCATTATAAAAGTCCAAATACTGGATACAGATTACTCAACATTTAGAAATAATAGACAAACAATTAAATTAAAACTTCTCGTCACCTGGGCTGGGTTAGGGCAACTCCCACTTGTGCAGTTGTCTGGATCCAGGTCGGGGTAGTATGAGGGAACATATGTCTCTTCAGGATCATTTCGGAGACGTTCCTCAAGTAACCTTTGAATATGAATCACCTTTTAATAAATATACAAGTTCCTTTACCATATTTACATAATTATCCAGTAATCATTTATCCGTAGTTTCTCCTTTCTCCTATCTCCTCCTCTTCTTTCCCACTCTTTCTTTTCCTTTTTCTAATAAAACTGAAGAGGGGTCGTGACTGGGAGTTGTCGCTACAGACACGGTCATTAAATTGGTTTGATGTTTCTCTTTCGAAGTCTGATATGAATTAATTAATCATAAAACGTAAATATGAAGCAAGAAGACATTAATTTATTTTAATTTCATATTTGACAAAATTATTAAATTACAAGATTACAATTCGAGATTAGCGACTCCCATCTGTTCCCACTCACGACTTTGACATACGCTGTTTTGTCTCTTCATCCATGTACTCATAAAAGGGGAACTTTATTAGTCTACCATTTATTTTATTCTTTCCATTGTTCTCGTAGTGTTCCTTTACCAAGAACTTTCTTACTTCAAATTGCTCAATATACGTTCGTTTTTGTCATATTTTGTCCACAATTTTAATCTTTATACACGTAAAGTGGGATAAATATGTGAGGAGAAAAGTGCGGATTGTCGTATTAGATTCACTTTCTCGAACATAGTTCTAAGTTCAGGCCATTTGTGATTAATGTCTCTATCAATAATATATTTTGAAGGCAAAGTACTAAATTGGTAATGATTTATTATTCTAAAATCTTTTTTAACATGCTTCTCGAAATTATTATTATGTGGCATAGGATTATTTTACACAGAGTCCATTTTTTACGAAGAAAACCTAACAGCAATATAGTGCTATGCCACAATTTTCAACACCAACCTTATTGTTTTTTACATTTATTCAGTAACTAATGCTTAAATTGATTTAAATTAAAGTTGTGTTGGTAGAAGAAATGTTGAGCCTTCTTTTATAATATAAGTTACTAAGCAAAAAGAGAAACTACGATTTATGGAATTTTTTGAAAATTTAATTCTCATTTATCTCAAAATCATCCAAATGTGGCATAGAACTATATGCGCCAAGCGCTTCATATATATATATATATATATATATATATATATATATTGTGTAAATTTGGGATTTTTCAATTGTGTCCTGAGATATTTGATGGTGAAAATACTCGATTTTCAAAAATTGGCAATGTTTAAAAATTTCAAAAAAATCAAGTATATGGTTCTCGGATCTGAAACTTGTTTGGGACGTTGTTTGCTATCTAGTCTCTATGTAGACAAAAAATTGAAGGTGAGTCTTATTTGTTTCGTTTTGAACTGTACATTCAAAAATGGGCATTTCTAGGTTTCCAATCTCAATGTTCAGAGCTATTTTCTCTCTCTCTCTCTCTCTCTATCTGACGTTCTGAAGTACGTCTCAATGTGCACAGAACACAGAATGTTGTCCATTCCATTATCTTTCATATTGTTTTAGTTTGAATTCATTATCTTTCAAACCTAAAAGGTTACAGCGTTTAACGGAATCCTCTGAGAACTGCAAAATACGCGCACGCGCCTATACAAAATGGCCGCTTTGCTGCGCGGCTGAAAAAAATAAATGAATACCCGTTTTCAACTCCTTGAATGTGGTACAATCTTAGGTAAAAAATTAAAAAATAAATAAAATTTGTGAGCAACCTTTGACCTGTAAATTGGTCGATTTCATTTGGATTGCCCCATGCGTAGATATATTCTGGCAGACACTACATCATAGGTCAAACAAAAAGTTTGGCGGTATTGGAGTCACAATATGTTTCGCCCATCTAGTAAACAATACTATATATATTTAAGTATTCATTTATCCAATATTAATCTTCCAAATCACTATTAAAATTTAAAAACAGAAATAAATCATTAAAGATTTATATACCTATCATTAGAGAAAATTGTGTTTCACTGCATTCGTAGCAACAGAGGTTTCCAAACGAAGTGACAATGCTGCAGGACACAGGTTGGGAGATAGAATGTTGCTTTAGTTTATGTTAAGTCACCTGGTAAGATTCTCCCCGATATTTCCTTTTTTCCGGCTTCTATAGCATACAGCCTTATATATCCTGAAAGCATCCTTTATCATGTAGATGTGCCATTTTGAAAGAGAAAATGCAATTCGTAGCATTTCGATTAATATCTTTCGTCTGGAACTAGCCACTGGATTGCTATGAAACTTCCATCACTTGTTGATAATACTAAGTTACTTTCGGAGTATTTTTCGTCACTAGCAATTGTGGAAACAAGAAAACTACGACTAAATCGATACTTCAAACAGTCACATCAGTGTTCTTTGTAGACAGCAAGTTGGTATCTAACAAGGGATGTGCGTGACCTCGAACACTCAGAACCGCACGAAAGTGTACTTTGAATATAAACTGCTCATCCTAAAAGCAGTAGTGAGAGCCATTCGCATGCAAAATTGCGTGTCTACCACGAACAGACATTTGAATAATCACCTATGCAAGGACTAAATGAAGAACTTTCGTAACGCTAAGAAACAAAATATAGATATAATAGATACACATATATTGCAATGTCGGGACCGATTGCTATATTTTCCTCTGCTTCAAATAATTACGCTATCTGAACAACAAACGTTTTCCACTGGCCTGATAGTGTTACCCCGCTGTTCAGTCATCAAAATGCAGGTGCGGGATTTCAATGAAGTGGTCACAGCGAAGTGGAACAGAACAAAATGCACATCTGACTAAAGCCAATTTTTCAAATTCAACAGCACTTCTGTATTCAAGCAGCTGAAAATAAAACGCCACACTAATTACATTTTCAAAAGATGATATTGGTATGTCAAGATCATAACCTGCCTTTGCCAAGCATATTATAACATAGACTTGTACTTCGGTGCAGAAAGTTGACTGTATAGTTAATTGTCAAAGTTGGATGAAGTCAGATGAAATGACGATCGTGTAACTTTACTTGTGATTTTTAAAATTATAATCTTACAAAATCAACGATCTTTCTCACGTACAGCTTATACTGCCTAAAGATGTACACATCAAGGGGTTAGCAATATTTTGTTGTCTTTGGTGGCAATATCTTAAGCGTAACAGTCTTGTTTGGAAAACTTTCACCTAACAGAGTACGACCTTTATGGCCTGACTAGGAATCACACTGCAATAGGCTCTTTGCATCGTCACATACATGTTCACCAAGGACGTAGTTAGAAAACTTTTCATATGCTTTTACGTCATTTTGCCACATTTGCTTGCCTCCACATGAATATTTCATGGATATGTTGGTTCACGTTTCTTTGAAACATTTGGGCCAAAATATCTTGTGGCTGTTGGAACGGATACAAAGCTTGTTAGCTAATTTGAAACTCATTGATAAAGACACACCAATTGTGTAGCTGTGTATAGAGCTATGAACAGACTGCAACACACCAGTTCTCGTTTTCTCGCCTCTAGTGAGATAGTGTTGACAATGAAGACATTTCATAATTAAATTGACTTTAGTCACTGTGCCAAATATTTTCCTTGTCCACACTCTCGTCTGTTACACATTTGTATACTTTCTCCACAAATCCTTGTGCCTTCTGAAGAATATTATTATCTTCGTGTATATCTTTACGTGTGACGAAAGTAGTAATATGCCTGGAAGAAATGCCATATTCAGCTGGTCCTCACATTTACAGATGCCAATACAGAACAGCAGATCCATACGTTCTTGCCCTATCAAACTGTGACATTACAGTGTACTCTTTTATAGTTTTTAATTGTAACAGCCCGTTTCCCTTGAAGTGAGCTCGATCTCGCCTTTTGCTAGTTATATAATCTAATATTACCTTGCAATTTTACTTATTTCGAATACACTTATAGTGTCTCGTAAGTATGCTATAGGAATTGAAGCCACCATTGTAATAGTCTTCATAGATGTTCTCCAATATGTTGTCATCAATATCTTTTAATATATTGGCCCCCGATATTTTGGGTGGAAATAGTTCGTAGTCACTTTCATTTGAAGGTTCCTCTTGCTCTGGAGATTAAATTCTTGCACTGCTGGATGGGCCAATTTCAGGCACGGGCTCTGCCTGTTCTTCAAAATTACTATACCTATCCAGCGTATTTTCATGCATTTCTGCGTCATTCCCATTGTATTTGTGAATTATTAGGCTATACAACATATTCGCGAACTCCACATCTCCGACTCCCATTACGTTTCCATATTCAGCACGTCACAACTTTGCCTCTGACAGTTTGACAACATTTATGGAATTAATTCGCCTTATGATACCGATGTACACTCTTTACATTCTAACCCACAATTAAACACTCCAAACGAAGACCTTCTACTAAGCTATACTATTCACACAACTACAGTTAAGTATTTGTTCATGCAGATACAACGTGACACCGTCGAATAGCGCCAGCAGACAACAGCTGTGTTTTGCATGGGAATGACTCATACCACTGTTTTCGGGATGAGCGATTTATAATCTAAGCACATTTTCGTGCGGTTCTGAGCGTTCGAGGTAATGCACATTCTTCATGTCCAACATATATAACAATGAATTTAGTTTTACAGTGTGAATTTACCGTAGACTTCCAAACTATGAGAATTCGATACTCAAGTAGTACATCAGTAATTACTGGTTGCAATAAAGCAATAAGATCAAAGATGAAACATGTTCCTCGGATGATGAATCCATATCAAAACGTCATTATTCACAATCTCTTACTGTTTTTGTTCTATGGATATTAACATTGAAACCAGAAACGCTAACTGATTTTTATCAGTTCCGGTTGCAATAATGGAATTAAAATCTGAGGTGGAACACATTCTTGTGGTACTGAATCCATATCAAAAAAACTGTTTGTCACTATCTATTTCCGTTTTATCCATTATGCATTAAATGCTGCGATCAAAAACCCCACACTAATTTACCTTTTCATTACAGATCTTGCAGTATACCTAGAAAGCGCAACTGTCATTGCACTCTAATCCAGTTTTCTGGAACACTCCAATACAGATCCAACAACAACGAGTCTCGAATCTTCCATTGCGTAGGATCCTTTGTGTCTCAGATTGCTTTGAGAGCATTTACTTTAATTCATCAATGTTCTAGAATGGTGTAGAAAGACGTTCACTACTTTTAATTTCAACCAGTAAGTAGTTGCTCTATGGAAGTAAGTATCGACACAGGAAGTACATTTTAATCGTTTCCATATTGTTGTAGGTGGTGATAGTATGTCTTTTGAGATGAAATGATTACATAAAACATTTGTCGATATCAGTTACAGTTTTTGTTTAACGACGATAAACGTTGAAAGCAGAAAATGGTTAATTTCAACCACTTTCGGTTTGAACAAATTTAACGGAAGAGTTGGAAAATATTCTTGAGACACTGAATCGATTGAAAAAAAATCGATATCTTATGCTATCGAAAGGTTTTCTTCAATCGATTTAAAGCACTTTATGAAAAAATTACTCTGGAAATTAGTGCTGAAAGCGGAAGTACTAGTAAATTGCAACCACTTTTATTTTTGGTATATTCTCTTGTGACACTAAATCAATTGAGAAAAATGTTCGTCGCTATCTATTACAACTTTTATGACTATAAACTTGAAACCAGAAATGGTGAACTTCAACCACTTCGGGTCTGAACAGAAGATTAACCAAGGAAATGGAACCTACTAGTGGGACGCTGAATCGATTGGAAAAAAAAAAAAGTTTTTCGATATCTTTGGCTATTTTTACTCTGATACTTGTCAATAGACAGACGGGCGAACATAGCCGTTCTATAAGACATAGTTGGCATAGTTTGGAAGTTTAAGAAGTGAAAAAAGAACATGAGTGGACAGGAATTCGAACCCGAGTCTCCAGTTTACTGTGCTTATGCGTTAACCACTACGCTACCCAAACCGGTTCCTGAACAGCCATGCATTCTATCATTTTTGAAGTCGGCTCTCAACCATTCAGACCACATAAACACTTGTGCTTGGACAGCCCAGTGTCTATATTACAGACATCTCTATAAGAGTTGAAATTATATTTGGCACCCACATCAAGTGATAAAATGTAAGGCTGTTTAGAGAGCGAACTGGACAGCGTACGGTTTCAAGTATAGGCACGGTAAGCAGGAGACCCGCATTCGAATCTCGGTGCAGTTGCCATTTTTCCACTCTTTGTATAGCACATCTATAGAGGAGTTAGTGTGACAAAATTGATTAACTTCCTCTATTCATGATAAATAATGTCCAACTCAGGTATGTAGCTGGGAAAAATCGTTGACTCTTGAAATATTTGTTGAGCCCACTGAGACAACTGAGGCGAGAATTGGGATGCACCAGAAGATGCGTTTATCTGTGACAATCCCTTCTTTCGATTCTACTCTTAAGCCTCTCTTGTATCTATTATATAATAATAAATTACATACACGACATTATGAGTGATTCCCATACCGTTGTAAAGAATGAGAACATTGATGAATTAAGGTAAATGCCATGAAAACAATCTGAGACATAAAGGATCCTGCGTAATGGAAGATTCGAGACTCGTTGTTGTTAGATCTATATTTCAGTATTCCAGAAAACTGTATTGGAGTGACACTGACACTTGCGTTTTTTAGGCATACTGCAAGCTCTGTAATGAACAGGAAGATTTTTTTTTTTTATTTTTTTTTTTAACAATTTTCAGTAAAGTCAAAATTGGAACGGAAAGCAGTATCAAAAAGCAGTTAAAGATACAAAACAGTGAATGAAACAGTCTTAAATTATCTCTGTGCTGGTATGATGGATTAGTGGTAGAGCGTTCACCTGATGAGAGGTGTCACTGGATCGATCCCAGGCCACGTAAGTTCGTGGTAAACAATCGTGTTTATGGGTTCTCCCTGTTTCCTTCCACATTTTCCCTCAACCATTTTTTTTTTTTTTTTTCATAATCATTCCCCTTTCATTAATCATCCGTCCCCTAAGATTTCATTTCACCTTTTCAAAATGACCTCTACCATTTTTCTAATGTTGAATGGATAGCAAGAGAAAAAAGAGCAATGATTTGGTTTTCTCAAATGGAAATATATTTTAGGTATGGATACACACATACCTGAAGGTTCACATTTAACAGGAGGAACTCGCATAGATGGACCAGGGACACTCATCGGATTCTCGACTCTATAATTTTGTGGTGCCTTTCCTGTTTAAAGAAAAAGAAAAAGGAAAATAATCACAAGAAAAGAGAGAGTTTTCAGCAACATTAACATTACAAACAATTTGCTTTACATTAAATTAATAATAAGAGGATTTTAAAATATTATACAATCGCAAATGTCTTGAATCAAATTTAGGTATTATGCATTGATCTTTCCTTAAAATCATGCAAACCACTGTAAGAATCGAAAGCAATTTTCAAAGAGGAAATTAAGTAACAATTACAGTCAACAATACTACCATACAGATTTCTCTTATTTAGACTATGTATGTTTTAATAAGTTACATACTAAAGTACAGGCTAAGATACATACTAAAGGTATAATGCACATGCAAGTGCTGTGCGGAATGATAATACACGAGTTAGCTGTAGAATTCAGTTTAGCAAGCGTCTAATTATGGAGGGGGGAGCAACATGCCAATGTACATATTTTGTTCATTCGCAAATACTACGTGCTATTTTGAGGCAACTTGCCTAATATTTGGGTTTTGCAAAGAATTAACATCAATATTTTTACGAGAACAAAATCTTATATATATATATATCTCGCGGGTTGTACTTTAAATTTACGAGTTATACGAAGAAAGATCGAAATGCAGTGCACATTTATTATTATTTTTTTAAAAATTTTATTTAATTTATTTCTTTATTTTTTGTTTGTTTGTTTTACTACAAGTTTCTGAGACGAACAACATTATCTAATGAAACTTACTTCTTTTCTAACGTAAGGACCGAAAGGCTCGTGGGCACCCAACAAGCATTGACTTTGTGAAAGTCCAATTTCTCATTTTATCACACTAAATATTGTGTAACGTGCTATACAAACTGTTGAACTTGTTGAAGTTTCAGCGCCAATGTTCTAAGATTGAGCCATCGTGATTTCGAAATGCCTTCTCAACACTTGAGACAAAATGTACTGTACAAAATGCTGGGTATCTGGTTACAGCTGAATCAGAACAAAGCGAATTGATAAGGTTTACTTAGCTCTGTTGAAAAAACTTGGATTTTGACGATGCTGGTTTGGTTCTTCAATTAGATCATTTCTTCGTCAATTTTAGTCGAGAATTTTCCATTCAATCTACAAAGATCTAAATACATCTTACATCTGTTTCTCCTTTGTAAGATGTAATTGTTGTAGATGACCATAAAAACGCGACTTCTTTGGTCATACTGACATTTCTTCCAACAAGGTGACAGACAAAACAATTACATCTGTCTCTAACGTGATCTTGAAATTATCTACGCACATGCAGCCAACGCTTAAGACGAGAGAGAGAGAGAGAGAGAGAGAGAGAGATAATATGAGCTACTCTTCATTTTTCGTTCTTAATTTCTGATCCTTTTTCTCCTTCAAAATACCCACTTAACTTGACTAAGAATGAACGCTACTCACTACGGACCCCCGTAACTGAACTTCGGAAGGTACTATGCAGAAACTACTAGAGCACAACTTGCAATACTGTACAGTACTGTCGATACTTTTTTTCCCGCAATTTTGGGTGTGACGCTAATGATCAAATACGCTTCCATGCGTGCCGTTCGATTCCCAGTTGGTAAACGATTTCTAGTGTTAATTAGCTATTCTGAAGCACTTGAGGATCTGCTTGTATTAAGCAAGGTCCGAGCCAGAAGTAACGATTATGAGACCGATGTACTGATAACTTTTTATCCGTAGAAGCCGTTTGGGTGGACATAATTCTTCGCAGACTATTCCGTCAGAGAGTTTAGGTGTCTACTAAAATTCATGCGAGTAATGTGCCACATGGGAATCAAATTAATGTACAAAGACATTGTGCTTGATTCCAGCATTTACCAACAATATCAAACCATCTCCTTCACAGCAAATTTCAAGAGATATTTACCCTTCTCTTCTCTACACTGTTACAGTTTTGTTATCAATCGTCAAATTTTCCCTTCCTTTGTCAGCAGCCTTGTCAAAACACAGAGAAGAAAAAGAGTCTGATAAGGTTGGGATGATACGAGTTAATAATTCACACAAAAATATGCAAGTACAAGCATTTTGTGACTTCTAACGCAGGTTTTCTAAAGTGTCAATGTATTAAGCCATTGTGGGTCTTCTGTTGTGGTAGTGTCAACAGTACAGCAATCAATGAGGTTACTCCGACTTACCTTCATAATATCCATGTCGAAATTTAATTGTTTCCATAATTCGAATGAAATATATGCATAAGACATGGTTTACTTAAATGGAATCCAGTGGATTAGTGAAGGAAATTTGGTATCTTCAATTTTCTCTATGTTGTTTGGAAGCACTACTACTGTATACGAATTTTGCGCTCTGAAAACTTCCTGTAGTTTGTTTAAAGCTAACGGTGGCTTAATGGTAGAGCGCTTACCTCTGGTAGGGTCCCTAATCCGATACCCGGCCACGTGAGTTCTGTGTCATGGGTTTTCTCTGGATTCTCCCGTTTCCGCCTACATTCTCATTCCATCAATTATTTCACAATTATTCACTTTCATTAGTTATCTCTATCCTTTAGTCTAAAGGACATAATTGAGGGGCTTAAGAATTCGTCATATTTTTATTATACTCTGAAGCAACAATATTTATATAGAGATACATGTTCACTCCGAAAGGTTTGTATTTCCCAACCCAGATACAAATGTTTGCTTCGATGGTTAGAACTGAGAACGAAAGTAAAAGATAACCAATACACAGATTTAAAATATAAAACACAACAAAAATATATATCAATGCAGATATGGCGAAATCCCCTACACTATCTGCTGCAATTCACTGCTAACCAGAATAATCCTCCTTACTGTACGACTATTCTAAAACACAGAAGTAGAAGGGAGAAAATAAAGCAGGTGACTAGTTTTCGATACCTGGGTAGTATTATTAGTGTTTACACAAAGTACGAACGTGAAATAAAAGAACATAAATGGCGAAAGAAGTATTAAAGAGGGAGGAAAGTCTATTTTGTGGGTCCTTGATAATAAGACTCACAAAATGCTTCTTGTGGAGTATTCTACTATATTAGGCAAAAACATGGACATTACGCAAAAGCAATGAAAAAAAGATCAGAAACTTTCGAAATGTGGGAGTGAAGAAGAACGGAGAGAATTAGCTGGATCGAACAGAGAACAAATGAGAAAGTGTTAGAAACAGTGAGGAAGAAAAGAACATTTTTGGGTGTGATTGAAAGAGGAAAAGAAACTGGTTGGGCCATTGGTTGAAAAGGAACTTTATCATGAGAAGCGTGTTAAGAGGGTATAGTCGCAGGAAAGAAGTGAGGGGAGGAAAAAGAAGCTACAGTTGATGGATGGTACCCAAACAGAAATCATACGTAGACAAAAAGATTAGGTGAAGACTATGGCGCATGGAAGCTTCTCAGTTGCGACAACGACAAACTTATGAGTAGAGTCCATTAAGAACGAAGAAATAAGGTCCCTTACAACACCTAAACTTCTATTTTCGACAGGAGTTGGATACCATGTACTAGCGAAAACTGCCGCAACTTGTACTAGCGAAAACAATTGCCACAAACGGCACTTCCAAGTTAATCATGTTTTCATGCATAATTAATTTCCATTTCCCTTATTGCATTAAACGCCCCCTTTTTTTTCTGTATCTTTACAATGCTGTCGGTGAAAGCAAAGAAAATTCGACAGTCGATGATTGTTAAATATATCCATGTAAAGAAAAGCAGCGTGAGTATCTCCTGAAATTACTTATACGACACCTCCTCACGAGGCTTACATTAACACACTTTACACAACTGTAACTGAATTTTCAGCAAACTAATACTGTAGCGTGAATAAAAAAATACAAAAAGAATATTATAAGTGTTACTATAAAGCAAAACTCAAATTTGGTAAATGAAATATAAAGAGCATTATTAGCAAAACTGACAAAATAATTACAAAATACAGAATTAAATATTGCAAAACAACAACAACGAAAACAACAACAAAGAATAAACAACTTCTAATCAGTCTTTGCTACACTAAAATACGATCAATTCACTCCTTATGACACTAAAATTAAAGAAAAGGTATTTTAAAAAATCGTGTATCATACTATCTATACATGCTCTCACTAGCAACATAATCACTATTTTACATAAAGCCCATGCATAAATAATTTACTCTTTATCACAACTTGGTGCATTGTACAAAATAATACTTATTTTAATCTCCAACCAACAAATAATAACAGAAAAAAAAAATCACACGATTTACAACCATGCAAATCTTTATTTCAAATTTGAAATTGTTTCCTTACACTTGTTTCTTCTTTCTGCTGCACTAACTTGACCATCAATTAAACACTTTTCTTTTAGCTGGTCACCACAATACTTATCCACTTTGGTATTACTTATATTTTTTCATTAGGCGGGACTAAACTTCCCAAAATGAAATATTTCGAGAACGTTAGGTATGTGGAAACCAAATTTCACATTCACATTAAGACTACTTTGAATAACCAGATACTGTATTTTCACTTTTTCCGCCTTCCTCTGAAAGTGATATATTTCCATCATACCAACCCAATAGTAAGTGAGTGATGTCTAAGATTTTCGTAGAAGATGCGCATTTCGAATTGTGTACTTAGATCACTAATAGGAAACAGAAATAGCGTATTCTAAGCTACACGAAGCTATTACATGTAGTAAACACTATATTCTAGTCTAATACTTCTTATCTTAGTTAAGGCAGAGGTGAAGCATGCCTACGATTTGTGCATAACCGGAAGTGTTTTATATCATTAAGTATTACACGAAATTACTCACTGGAACAGTGTAACCGAGTTTCTGTCACAATATTGCGCAAGAGTCGTTCCACACTGATAAAAGCTGTGCGGACCCAATTATTACCAAAAAAAAAAAATCGATAACAACTAACTTGATCCCATTTTTGTTGAACTTGCATTATCCGTTAAATGGTAAGTTGATCACTTGTGTATCAACGAGTTTGGCCATACTTTATTTTTTAAAAATCTAATGTTACATTTATTTCTACATGGAAGTCACCTAAACTGAATATATTTAACTGTGATTTTAATCTTTTCACTTTTTGGAAATCGTTCCTAGACCACCCTTCACTATTATATTTCAGGTCAATAAACTCATGGTTTATGTGCATAAAGGGCAAAGACTTATCCATGCCCATAGGGACGATAAAAAGAGTCGGAAAAATAAGAACGGATCAGCACCTGTTCTCAGCGGAACTTCTCTACAATTCTCAATATACACCACACCATCAACTAGTTCAGACGAATGGATAAACTTCTTATGCTACAGATATCTTTCTTTTTTTTTTTTTTCCTACTCGTTCGAAGCATTTCCTTTCTGAGAAACACTTGAGACAAATTATTAACAAATAACGAACAGATTCACGTCACAAGATATAGAATAAATAAATAATACATTCCCTTGCTTACATAACTGCTTGCACATAAACCCTCACTAACAAGATAACTAACTTCACAAATGTCTAGCTACTTAGAAACGACAGACAAAGGATAAAGCGGAGTGGATGTTCCAACTGTTTTCTGGAACTGTGGACCTTAACGTTTGAGAAAGCGTACACCTACCTCTATCGTCATAGGCAGAATGAATAAAATAATATAACCCCGGGTTTTGTAGGCAATTCGCATGTTGGATTCTCATTGTAATGTGTGAGTGGCGGACTATGATAAACATTTATTGCAGACAACATTTTTACATTGCAAAAATGATTTTCACTATATAACCTGTATTTAAAATGAAAAAATTCTCCTTATCATAAAACATTTTTTTGTTTGTTTGTTTAAAAACGCACTTATTTTCTGTATCTGAGACCATTTTTAATGGAACTAATGCTGGTGAATGTAAGTAGGTTTCACTGTATTGTCAATGCTCGCTTTGTAGGTGAAGAAAATTTGGCTTTTTCCTTTTCTGAACATACTGAATTATTTTCTTTCATTGGTATTTCATAAATCATACACTTGGATATCACATCCTTTTTTAATATGTAGTTATAAAAATTATTTTTGTAGCAAAGAAACGTACGTTAAATAAGCACGAAGAATATTCTATTTAAATAAAGTAGTATGATTTGTACGTATGTCTTTGTACAATACTGACGCTATGTATGCCGAAACATACTACTGAAATGGGATTCAAACTGCTACTCGGACTTCCAAGACGTTGTACTCTCAGCAGTCAGATGAAGCAGAGTACTCATCGGTATTTCGGTATAATTATTAACATTAATAATAATTCATAGTGTTGTTGCCCATCAGCTGAAAAACATTTCTAGCCTGTCACTGTTTTGCCTTGAGCAAAGAGCTGGCATTAGTTGTTTTCATTCCACTCACTTGTTTTCGAAATATTTTTGTTGAAACAACAGTACCACCAGGTAATATACATCTCCCTTCCGAGAGGAAAGTTGTTTCCCAAAGCAAGCTTACTTTTCTAACTACAAGGAAGGATTTTTAAAAAGAGTATAATACTATTACAACACTTTTATTTACAATTGACAAACAATCACAGTTTAGCATTTGAACTCAAACATAATTTTGAACTGACGTTCTGTACATATAAATATAAATATATATATACACATTTGCATAACCAACAGTGGTTTTCAGATGCAACATAGAACTCGCAACATCATGCTACTACTTTTAAAAAGATGCAAATGACTACATTATATATTTAAATCCTGGAATATGAAAAAGCAGTTTTATAAAATCACTACAATTTATATATATATATATATATATATTTAGTAATCAAAACTTCCCATAAAATATGTAATTTGTTTAAATAGTACTGTTAAAAACAAACGACGAATACAATAAATATATGTCTTAAAAAATCAAAAATTGCTATAAAAGATAACATTGCCAAGTAATTCGTGTATTTACTCATAATTATATAAACATTGTTAGTTTGCTTGACAACACTGTTTACACGTTCACAACACAAATATAACTTTTGTCTGACCATTAAAAACTACGCACCAAAATTTCTTTTATCATTATACAACACACTACATCACCGATAGAAATGCTTTATGTATCACGCAATTAGAAAGACTAGATACATCTTATAGTAATTATAACTGTTGTTTACTTATAACATCAAAAGGCCTAAATCTCGTCATATTGCAAAATAATTATCATATTCACATCACAGACTTTTTCCTTCGATTTTTGTTTGTTTTAGCGTAGTGTTTCTCAAGTAATTGCTGTACGTGCTTTCAACAGTCTCTGTATTACAGTTGTGATACAAGCAAACATATTTCACCAGAAAAAATACATTCTTCTGAAGTATTTTATTCTTTGGTTTACAAAATGAGCTTTTGTTTCATAATACAGTTGTTACATCTGCAAGTAAGTCTTCTTACAAATATCTATCTTACAATGTTCCATCTGAAAAGGTATAAGATTAATTGTATAGGGGACTAATTTCTGTATAAACCCATCTTTCAAAACTTGGCGAAGATAATTTAGACTGCATTGGCACAGAGAAGATTCTTCTTCAATGAGAATAATCTTGCGCTGAGTTATAATTCATTACTCATTTAGAAAATACCGCTATTAAAGTGCGAATGACAATTTCAAGTTGTGATACAATATTTGCGCGCTGAAAGCATAGTGGGACATACATAAGGAATACTAGTATTTAGTGTAATACAAATAACTGGGAAGAGTCAAGCTTAAATGCGGAATAAATTTCAAATACTGTCCATAAATAAGCATTTTTTGAACAGTAAAACGTAATGTGATAAACAGATCACCACTACAATTGCATTAATATCTTTTTTTAAAAAAAAATATATATATATATATCTTTTCAAGGCGAAGATGAAGGCACAGCTTTACTTGCTAAATAAATTTAGCCATGAAGGTATGGGATACTACCACTAGTTTTATTGCCCGATTTTGTTATTCTTACAATGAGCAACTACCCACTTTTCATCAACATGGATGTGTTGTAAATAATCAAGCTAAGCTTGGTAATTCTGCTGTCCAATCGATATTTAACTATGGATCTCACTAAGTCTTCAGCTCATTAAAAATATTATGATTAATATATTACACTATATACCAGAGAACCGTTTTTTAGCGAAACGCAAATGAAAGATTTGCGACCGATTAATATAGATTCTATCCTCACGAAAATTCTACTTCGATAATAACTATATCTGGATTTTAAAATAAAATTAGAAGTATATTTTTCAAGGTACAACTGAAATTGGAAATGTGTAAAGTAATGATGATTTACAGCAAAAGTGCAAACTTAATCATATTAAGTCAGCTGTCTGTACCATGCAAGTCTCTCTTTCTAATTCGCCCTTCGTAGACAATTCACTGAATCTATATATTACACAGATATATTAAAAGTGTTCAAACTAAAAATGCACACATTGGGGATAATTAGATTCCTCAAAATATATATATATATATATTTTTTGAAATCTTATCCACTCTATTTTCATTTTAAATAGATTTAAAATATATATATCTCTTTTCTATCTACCCTGTAGCCATCTTCCTTAAAAGAGATATTTTCATTTAAAAAATTAGAAACCAAGATGTTTCATACAAATGGAGGATATTTTGATTCGAGAGAACAACATGAATATAGTTTTTTTTTTTCTCAATCCAACAATAACATAATCATTATACAAGATATAACAAGCATTTTAATGCACTATATATTTGAGCTAATGAAGAAAAGAGCGTTTTTAAAAACACAAAACAGTTACCAAAAAAATGACAATTCAACAATCATATGTAGTTAGCTGCACCATTTAGGAACTACTCATAAAATATTTTTAAGTACAATAAATAGAGTAACCACTGTAGAACTTTCATTACTGATATTATGACTAGATTTCTCACACAATTCTTTTCTATTTACATCAATAACTAATACATTTCTTATTGCATTTTTTTTTACAAACAGAAATTTTCTGTTAATCAAAGCTTTTCTCTTTCTTTCTTTCTTCAGTATGCAACATTTTTTTTTTCATTGTATACAAACAAAAAAAAAAGTGACATTTTACATATAAAATATGCGATTTTCTTTTGCCGATCACTACACATTTATATTTGGCAACTCTGAGGTCAAAACTATCCCTCATTTTACTATGTGGGATTTCTTAGAAGTTTAGTTGTGCTTTGTTAAGCTTACTTCTCTTAACATTGATGACTTATCCTAATCTATACTAACAGAATTATGTTTACTTATAATAATATATTCATTAATAATTCAAATTTCATTAGGAGCGAATGAGTATACTGTGGACATGTAGGATCTACATGATAAATGGTGAAAAATCTATGCAATGGAAGAGTCGGTGACTAAAAATCGTGGAAAGAGATAAATGGATAATGAAGATTTTTACTTCTAAAAGTTACTGTTTCTTCTTCAGAATGATTTTATTTTTTTATAACTATTATTATACCTACTTTTAGAGGCACTGTGGTCGCTAAAATATCAATAATACACGACGTCCATGATACCGGGAAGATTTTGTATGCAGTGGAAGCCAGAAACAAAGTGTAGATTGTAACAAAAAGTAGCGTTTGTTCTCTAGCCAAGGGCCTTTCACAGTCATCATTCTTTAATAACATTCTTCCTACAGTGCTATTTGTCAATCACATTAAAAGAGTACACAAGATCGTTTATTATACCTATCTCTCGTATACTAAGATTGGATATTGGCACTGACATATCAGCACATAGAACTATTTCAGCTGCATATATGCATTGAAAGAGCGAATTCAATTTAAAGATTTCAAACCTCTCTTTACGATTTTCATTTTGTACTTATATGCTAGTACACTTTAAAAATAATTAATACATCACACTTCAAGTAAGTAATTGGCTGTTATAGCAATTCAAATAAATATTGGCTTTGCCTGTTCCTTGAATCGAACAATTTTTGAGTATATTCCAAACTATGAAAACCGACGTGTAAGTAGGGCCAATGTCTTTTTCTTGTGACTTCACTACATGATGCAATGGAAATAATATATTGGATTCTCTTAGAATTCTTGAAATTATACTAATCTTTAATAATGAGGTAACATTATTTGATGTTCACAAATGACAACCAACTAAATTTACGTACTTAAAATATACATACAGTTACATAATTCATGATACAGAAAGCTACTAACATAATCCAACTTTTAAGCTAGCTACCCTCTCATTCTTAATCTTACACCCATATTCCACATGAAACCATTAATAGAAAAGCCTTTACAGATGGATGATACTAGAAGGATGAAAGTTTTTATCAAATGACGAAAAATTCTCTATCCAGGTGATAGGAGAGAAAAGAAAAAAGAAATATGCATAGACCCGCCACCGAAAAATGGTATAAACAAAATTCGAAGAGCTTAAAATACTCACGTATTCTTTTGTTGCCTCGATCTTCCACATAGGAAAATTCAGGCCCGAGTCGTGGTCTCTTTTCCTTGTAATATTTGGGATCTACAATTGTTTCAAAATGAAATATCATTAATGCCAACTAGAACCGAACAACCATCTTAATCCACACCGCATATTTCTGCGAGATTACTCATATCATTTGACTCAAAACAAGTATCCGTTTGCTTTACAGCACCACGAAACTTGTAAATATCACGCTTATCATCTCCCTCCCATTTATAAAATTCCACATGGTGTTAAAAGTACAAAGGTTCACACAGCAAATAAAATTTTATACAGCAATCAAAACTACACTGGTCTCATTTAAATAGTTAATCAACACAATCTGTCTTTATTAATGTAAACTTCATTGTTAAATATTAATATGTTTCTCAAGTAGGATAGTTTTATTGTATCTTCTTAGACCAAGAACAATTTATAACGACATTACATAATTATAATAATAAAGTAGTAATAACTCTAACTCTTGGTGCAGAGTATAAGATAATTTTAACTTATGACAAACTTTTCAGTTCGGTTTCGAGATGTTTATTTGAATAGTATTGCAAGCAATAAAACTACTCTGAAATGAACTTTATATTATACATTGTATTCTAATCTTGAATTAACAAACGTGCGCGGGCTTTGAATGCTATGTGTATCTTGGATTAAAATTGTGACTGTCAACAATGAAAGGAAAAAGTTGCATTATCTATGCATATTTATACGTGTATTGTATTATCACTGTATACAAAGTTATTCAAACACTTCGCGGGAAAGAAAATAATCAGTCCTGTTTCTTTAATCACGTAGCTACCTAGAACAATTAATCAACCTGAAATCAATAAACAAATTAATAATATATGTAACTTACATTATTTCATGGTTAAAAAAAAAAAAAAAAAGTTTTGTTTCGCACCATCAGATGTTGGACATGCCATTGCGTATACTTTTGCACTCATAATGCTCGAACGTTTACAAAATATTGGGTAAATTACTCTTATTATTTATTGCATAAAAATGAGTTTTAAAAAAAACACCATATTATCTTTCTCAGAAAGCAAGTATATTTGAGAAGCTATTTTCGTAAGAAAGTGACTTCGAAAACATTGAATTTACCAAGGTATGCAGAAAAATATCAAACCAAACCACTTCGTGTAACAGCCCATTTAAAGGCCTGAGCAGCTACAACGCTCTGTCAGCGACCGGCTGAACTACATCCAGCCTACTGACGAGTATGTGGTCAGTGCACTATGTCACTAATTGGTGTATCACGAGCTTTCTAGACCTAATGTTCGTCACGTCTTTCATTCACGTGATTCCCCAGTTTGGCTCATGGCGTTGGTGGACGCCAAAAATTGGGAATCGAACCCAGGCCTCACGTGGACGTGAGCCCAACGGTCTAACCACTAGACTACGGTGTCCCTCATGCAGAAAAATAGATATTTAGAAATAAAAAGATTCACTTTAAGCTTACATTAAGTTTATCAGCCAAAAATAGCGCTATCAAGCGTGATTTCAGTGCAAATTCCCTGTTTCAATTAATTGATTGATTGACTTTGAGTTTTACGTCCCGTTCAGCAGCGAGGCTATATGAGACGTGGACCTACTGATTAACGTGGAATCCGAACCACATGAGCTCCCGCCGGGAATCCCTGTTTCAATTAAATTTGACACATCCTATCTGATGCGGTACTAATATATATATATATATATATATATATATATATATATATATATATATATATATATATATATATATATATAATTGATGTCGATTTTCGTATGAGTCGTAGACTACGAGTATTTGTATAACGAAGAGACTTATGAACCAAGAATATAGTATTGAATCAGTGTATTTCAGCTTCTATAACGAAAGGGGGGAGGGAGATTTAATAGTGTAGATTATGTTACTACATTAGATATATATATATATATTCACAAAAACCCAAAACAAAGAAAATAAAATGAAATGAAATCTTTAAGTTTTACGTTCCACAGTTATGCCGGTTAGGCTAAAGGAGAGGGTGATAATGAGAAATGAATGAAATGGTGGAATGAATAAAGTGGGAGGAAACGGAAGAACCCCGAGAAAAGCCACGAGCACGGTGATTGTCAACCACAAATTCCACACGGCGCGAGCTAGGATCGAACCAGGGACCCCAAGCACCGGAGGTGAATACTCTACCACTGAGCCAACGCGCCCCCAAAAAATAAAGAATGTGAACCCTAATAGGTAAGTGAAACCATTTCTGGGTTCGACTTTTTCGACGAGGTTCGATCTCTGTAAAGCTATAACAGCAAATGATGAGGACCCGATCTCATATGCTAATGCTATACTACAAAAACAATTCACGCTATCGATTTCTTCCGGGATATTTGGGTCATATGAGAATTTGTGACAGGTTAATAGCTGAACTTTAATACTAAGTATAAAAAGGATTGTATGATATAAATAAACTACCTTAGTGAATCCAGATGCTCTATCTAAAACAAAGAATCACGAGTTATATTTTTTCTTCATTTATCACGTGATGCTTTAAGGATTCACGTGATTTTATGAAATTTTATCTGAATAGACACACTTAAATGTGACGTAGTTCTCAATTCCCCCCACCCCCGCCCTTTCTTTCTTGTTTCTTTGGAGTGTTCTAAACGAATATTTTAGCGTTCTAAACACCGACCGTATTAACATGGAAGACATTCAAATTTCTCTCCTAACATAAAGTTGTAGGCAATTATTGAATGTAGTTTAAGTTCTGTAACACGATTTTTACCATTATCACTACTAGTAATGAATCTTCCCAAATGCTGCCTTTAAAATGTGAGTTGAAGAAATCAGTTATAATATTTTTCAGTTGAGGAATAAATAAATAAATAAAATGAAAAAAAAAACTCAAGTTGATCTGGTAAGCTTATGACATTGTACGATAAAGCTTCCCATTAACTTAATACAAAAATTATATCGTAAAAAATGTTTCTTTAAGGCACTGTTACATAGTTGCTTGATACTGACCCAAAAAAGTAAATAAGCAGATCAGTTCAGCACACCAAGTTTACTAAAAATTTATTCTTGGGATTGACGTTGCCTTTGTATACGTCAATCAGTAATAAACTATTTTATTTTTTCATGCCTCATACCGGCGTACGTATTCATAACGAAGAAAATCGAAAATATTGCAAAACGAAAAAAAAAAATTGGCGTTAGAAAATAATGCGATTGATTTTAAATATTTTAAAAATTCTGATATTAAGAGCCAATGGAACCTTGAGATAATTGACCGAGAAAACGGAGACCTTTTATCAGGAGTCAGAATCTTCAACAGAATGTTGCAGATGTCTTACAGTAATATTGAAGCAAATTTGACTCCACATATTTTGAAATTTCATGAACATCTTATTTTACTCAATCCGTAAGTCTCAATTAAATGTCACTCATCAATACTTTAATTCGAACATCAACTCAAGAGATACATGGTAAGATTATAATCACATATGTGTAGCATTATGAAGAAAATTAACTTGGATATATATTATTAAAAGTAGAAAATGGTTACTATAATAATACTTTTCTCGAAGTTATCGCTTGTTTTCAACAAATATACGATGTTACGCACTCTTTATCTCGAAAATAATGTTCTTCACCCCAAATGTGAAACGTATTTACTGTTTCCTACCGGTATCTCCACCTGCTTCCACTGCTTGTTGCCTTTCAACAAAGCTTTCCCCAACAGGACTGTAACACAGAGAAAATTCATCACATTCTGACACTGTCGCCTGAGGAGCCATATCTGTATAGAGAGCATAATGTTCGGCTTCAGTTAACTCATACGGTTCATTGGTTTGCAAAGATGTCGGAGGTGATGACGATGGAGTTATAATATTCGCGTTGATACAAGGTTCTGAAATCGTTCGCTTCTCATTTTTCAAATTCTTTGATGATTTTCTTGAGAATAATTTCTGAAATATATTTGGCTTTGAACTTTTCGTTGGCGACTGTGTTTTACTTGGTGACTTCTCCGGTGAAGACTGTGATACATTTACTATGGATGAATGTGCGGAGACAGACTGAGATTGTTGTGTAGAAACTACTTGCGGTGGTTGAGTCACTGGCACTATCTGAGGTTGCTCTATTATGGAGCTTACCTGGGGCTGTGTGGTCTCTGTAGTTCGTGGCTTTAGTTGAGGAGACCTTGGAGGAAGCGGAGGAACTACGCCAGAATCTTCTGGCTTTAATTTGCGTAGCCGTTTTGGAGGTAAAGGTGGTAGTTTAGAATCTGAAGGCGGAACTTCACGTTTAACGGCTTCAACGTGAGTACTGCGAGGAAGAGAACTCTCTAAAGGTGTATCTTCGAAAGGTATATCTATAAGTATGGGGTTTTTCATTGCTAACTGAAAACTGGAGTATGTTTGCGATTCGTATGTATCATCTATTAATCCTTCTGGAGTTTGTCTACCTTTGTTTTCTATATTCATCGCAGTTTCAAAACCAGGACAGGGAACTGATGTATTCTCTAATATATTTTCATTCTTATCGGTATATATACTCTGTTCCTGGTTTCGGGGAAGTGTTCTTTCAAAAACGCTTTGATTCTCTGCATAGATGCATGTGAAATCATCTACCTGAGATAGAAGTTCGTTGACGGATTTGCATGTTTCACCCTGAGAAAGATCATCATCAGTGATGAAGGCATTCCCATTAACTTCTGAATACACGCTCCCGACATCAATGGCAGGACCAACATCTGTTGTTTCCACTGTCGGAACCTTTTCAGCGATTATCATTACATCATCTTTGTCTTGTTTTTGAATTTGGGCGTAATCATCATTCGTGTCCGTTTCCATAGGCTTCACTTCGGCAGAAGTGGGTTCAACTACGACCACATCTTTGTTTTGGTTATTCGGAACATGGTTCTTAGAAACTTGGTTATGCTTTGACTGAACTGACATTGTCATCAGAGCGGTGTTCGCTGCCAAGATGTTGGAAAATACCCCATAATTCCCCTTCAACTTCTTCGACCAGAATAACCTACCTGAGTCCACTGGAAGGAATTCAAATGGAAGAGGTTCACTTGTTGCATTATCCGATGGACGGCGAAGTTGGATATTCACTTTTACACTAGACTCCACCTATAAAACATGTGAGTCATGTTACTTACAACAGAGAAACTTTACATAATAATTTGTACATTAATTTTTAAAATGTAATTTCCAGTTTCTAATATAGTATATACAGTTATATAACAACACTACGTAGTCTACAGGAAATTCTAAAATAGGAAAGTAGTTAAAAGTTTACAATGGAAAGGAGCAGATCAGGATGTAAATAAGGAATGTAGAAACTACAGGCACGAAAAAGTTGGTAGGTGCCGACGAACTGTCACTGGAATTGATTAAAAATTGGATACGACAAGTAAGCTACTTAATTATAATTTCCCCGTAAAATATACGTCATTGTGTTAACATAACGTAACAGAAATGCCAATACGTGACAGTATAACACACTTGCATTCCAATAATGGTTTCCATCATAGAGAAAAGCATTTGTTCTTTCTTTATGTATTATATATAGTTAACAGTGTTCTAATTCATATTAATTCTATGGATTTTTAATATATGTTTATTATTTAAGTGGCAATATTTTTGAATGATAAATATTCGTAATTCTTCGCAATATTTCTCCTATGTTTGTTATGTTGAAGAATAACACCTTAGAATTAGCAAGTCAACTCATGTAATATACAGACTGGATTTTCTATATTTTAAAATTGTAACTTTCTGGTTTGCCAGTGAACAATAATATTTCTGTCTCATTAACATTATGCTAATTTTTCAGGTTGTTCCACAAATACACAAATAGAACCTCCTAGTTTGCTGCATCTGGAACAAAGAATTTGTCAAGCCCTATCGTTATCGAGTATCTTATTCATTCGCGATATTAGTTCAACTTGAGAGTTGCTACCAAGGACAGCGATTTTGAGCTGATTCTCGAACATTCCCTAGCTAAGACATTGAAGATAAGAGACCCCATAATATTTCATACACAGGATTAATTTTACAGCTTACAGTACCATATTTTCTCTTTTTGTATTACATTTTCGTAATTTTCTAAATTTAATTCTTCATAGTGAATAAAGAGACCAGTATTGGTATAAGTACTGCAAATTGCACATTTCTCTGTTAATGAATAAAACTTGTACTTATTAATGCACGACGATTTTACTAATTGGAAAGAGTTTCGTCATTCACTTACACTTTCATCACTGGACTTGGGATCGATATAGTAATAAATAAAAAAAAAATAAATAAATAAATAAAAAAAAATCCAAAATATGCAAGCAACTATCCATCAAAAATTGAGAAAATATACAGTGAAGAAGTAAAGATGTACTGGTAAATATCCAATAATTCAATTTTATCTCTTACTGAACAAGTTTATTGCATCTGCTAACATTAGTTGGTTAGCTGATTTGGGGTTTAGCGCCCCCTTTCAACACCGAGGTATATGAGACGTGGACTTACAGCTTAATGTGGAATTCCAACCACATTAATTCCCACCGGGAATCAAACCCGGGTCCCCCTCACCAAATGAGCGTACTGTTAACTATATAGTCACGAGGAAGTTCTATCTGAATGTGCTAATACAAGTACTGTGATTTTATTTAAATTAAAACAATGATTGCACTTCAAAGTCATATGCACATTTATTGAATTTCTGAGTTGCAATAAACAACTATACATTTTTCAGTATTTTCTGGTAATTCTCCCTCCCCCCTTTCCCGTAGCACACTTTTATGAAACATTGCCCTGACTGACAAGTTGAGGGCAATGTTTCAATGATGAAATATCACTTGCTGCGAAATCGGAAAATTACTGGTTCATTGTTCCTTGAAGTACTTGATTTACACCTGATATACATTTTAGACCTGAATGCTTTTGTAACAACTGAATCTGTCTTTCGCATAAACGCTTTCCCAACAGTTCCTGGAGAAATTTGGTTCCTACTGTTCGGAACAGTTGCAATATGCTGCAGAGTTTTAACCTACATTCTTTCAATTGTGTTACTCGTTAGTAGTACAGGCAAAACAGGCAAACATATGTCTCACAACCTTTAGGGATAAAAGTGGTCCTAGAAATCACCCTCTTTGAAATTTTGTATGGATATTTTAACCCATTGGTTACATACTTAAATTTTCGGCGATGACCTTTAACTTTCCAAAAATTTGAGCACGAGAGTACATGATGGCCAAAATTTTATGACCTTTGATCTCTGAAAGATATACATATTACAGTTCCCATATATGAGTCCTACATCCTACCAAAAAAGGATATATATATATATATATATATATATATATATATATATATATATATATATATATATATATATATATATATATATATATATATATATATATATATATATAAAAATATATATATCCATCCTTGGGTCCTGGCTGTATGTTTGTATTTGTTTGACACAGTCTTTACAGAATACATTTTCCCCATCAATTGATAAACTTTCTTCGCCAACAACCCACTGTTTAAAAAGGAATAATTTAGGAGACTTTTCTTTTCACATCATGAACTCAAATACAATGTACACACAACAGAACAATTCTGTCAACTGGCTTCATTCGTTGAATGAAAACTGTTGTTGCTGTTGAGATGCGTCATACTCGCCGACAAAACTGTAGCAAGTCTTGTTTGAACTCAACGTATGTCTTATGCACTATTCTCCTCTTCACATAACCCCGAAAATTCAACGGAGATATTTTAATTAATCAAGAATTAATTTAAACTTGCAATACAAATCATTGACTATCTATGAACTCATAGTAACTAACTTTAGTGAATAAAGTTTTAAAAATGGGCAAACGTAACAATTCTATGAATTATGTGCTTATACCAGTGATGGTAAAAATATGTACTAACCTCCCAAACATGCATTATACGCACTATAAAACTTTGTTATTTCATTTGAAAATCAGCTGTAACAAATAGATTGCAAGACAACATACAAAGAGTGGACAAAAAAATCTAAAAACACTTCATACAGGACACGTAAGTTTGACCCTCCACTGTACAATATGTATTGCGGTTGCCGATCGTTTTTTGTTTTCAATATGTTATGTGGACCTTCCTCTTCCGTCAGCAGTAACCAGTTCGCCTGTGAGTGTCGTGGTGTGAAAGTGGTGCAGTAAAATGGGCAACCTGACAGACTTCCAAAAAGGCATGATCGTTGGTGCCCGTCTGGTTGGAGCTTCCGTAGCAACAGTGGCGAACATTGTGGGGGTATCGAAAGGCACTGTGTCCAATGTCACGAGGGCATACACAATTTATGGGCAAACGACGTCTACAAAGCACAACAATGGTCGAAAGACAATCCTGTCAGATAGGGACCGGAGGGCATTAAAACGGATTGTAGCAATTAAAAAGAAGATCACTGCAATGAAAATTACGTCTAAACTCAATTCCGGCCTACAGAACCGGTTTCGTCGAAAATAGTGTGACGGGAACTTCATAAAATGAAAATTCACGGCAGTTATCGCCAAACCCCTAATTACAGCAGTAAATACGAAGAGGCGTATCCAGTGGTGCAAGGACCACAAGGCTTGGACTCATGAGCAATGGAAACACGTAATGTGGTCCGAGAATCGACCTTCATCTTGTTTCCAACAACCAATCGTGTTTACGTATGGAGAACACCATCGCAAGCCTATGATGCAGACTGTTTGCTCCCAAACTGTAAAGCATGGGGGTGGTTTCGTTACAGTATGGGCAATGATATCGTGGTTTTCTGCAGGTTCCATCATAGCCCTGCACGGAATGATGAATGCTAAGGCGTATGAGGCCATTTTAGGGGACCAGGTTCTACCCATAGCCCAAATATTGTTCCCTGATGGTGATGGCATCTACCAAGATGATTTGGCACCCTGTCACGCTGCAAAACGGTGAAATCATGGTTTGAGGAGCATGACCAGGAGCTATCACACCTCCCCTGGGTCCCATAATCACCAGATCTGAACATCATTGAGCCATTGTGGTCTGAGTTAGAAAGGCGTGTTCGGTCTCATTACTCTCCACCAGCATCCCTAAAGAACTGGAGCATGTTCTGGAGGAACAATGGTACAAAATTCCAGATCATAAATATATATATATATTTTGCAGATGACATGACTCATTTCCGGTATTTATGAAGTGACAATACATATATCGGCATGTCTAAAAAGAATATAAGGATCAGAATCAGGGAACACATCAGCGATGATGAAGGAGAATCAGCAGTCAAGGATTATCTCGATATCTACATGTCTCTCATTCAATCACGAACACAAGAATTTTAGAAAACCTTTTCATTAGTAGAAAGCAATGTCTTTAAATCATATCGTACCAGAACTATGAGTCCAACATTAAATTTGGATAGGCTTACACAAAAATGAGCTCGCATAATCAATAATTTTAATAAGAAGCACAGAGAACTTGCAACGCTGACTTCCTGAGATATTTTTGACATGGGACCATTTAAACAGTGGAAGTTTCGGAGAAGATTTGTGTAATAATCTGAGAAAGCTGTATATTATTATACCTTAATTCTTATAGTGCGTTGATACCAGAACCTTTATACATGGGATACTATCAATTGTCACGGCTAACATACAACTACCATAATTGGGACATACACGTAACTGAAGCAGATGTAAAGGTAACACGAGGAAGAATTTGCACCTAATTAGAACTGATGTAGGTGTAAGTTAGTATCGAAACTGTTTGGAGTACAATAAAAATATTGCACATTGTTAAGTACAATTTTATAGTAACTAAAGCAAGGAAACCGCTTAGTCAAAATGAGACACACGCCATACCTAGTCATTAGTGCAGTAGAGTTAAATAAATTAGAAAAAATGTATCATTACGGTTGATATTTAAAAAAATTACATACCTGTAAATTTCTGTAGCTCGGAGTTTTGAATGCGATTCCAACTTGCTTATGTACGTCCGTTGGTTGAAATTCACCTAGGCCTTCCCAAATGATCTGGTTATCTTTCTCTTCGTAGAAGCGTACTTCAATATCATCTAGGATATGAAAAAAAAAAGAAAAAAATCAGAAACAAAAAGAATATGTTATGACATGGAAGACATTTCAACCTATATATATATATATTCATGAAAAATGCGAATGGAAGAATGTGTTCTGAAACAAGGATAATGTCTCCTAAACTATTCAACGCCATCTTGGAAAATACAGTTAAGAATCACGAAAGAACAAGAAAACTGAATATTTTTATATTCGCCAACTACGTAAACCTGCGGTGAAACTGACGAATATACAACTAGATGATTAGATCAAATATACAGAATACGGTCTCCGTATAAGCCAAGAGCAAAATGAAGCTCTCATTATCATTTAAAAAAAAATCAAAATATTTTATTTCAGAAGTAACGACAGATGTCAGGACGAGAGAAGAAATTACTAGGAGACTGCAGTGAATAAGACTTTTTCATACACATAACAACCAACGCTTCAGTAGCACGGATACCAAACGAAGCAAGAATGTGCAAACTATCCATTTTTTATTTTTTCATGAAATGATTTTTTTTCAGTTTTAACGTCCTTCGAGTATCCCATTTAGGGTACGAGAGACGGATGATTATGGCAAGTGAATGATGATGGAAGAATTAATGGAATGAGAATGTGAGACGAAACGTGAACACCCTGAGAAAATCCACGGACACAATGTAGTCAATCACAAACTTACTTGGCCGGGATCGACCCAGGGACCTCATGCACCAGAGGTAAGCGCTCTAGCACTGAGCCACCGTGCTGCCCTGCAGAGTATCCAAACAGCAGATATAAGATTACTACGAAACATTCCCGGAAGACACGGAAAAAAACAAAAAACAAACAAAACAAACAAAATGCACTAAAAAGTTCTAACAAAGCGAATTTCAAATGAAGAGTAGAAAATCCAAGATTACACTCGTATCAGTTCCTACATATGAAAATGTTAAAGTACACGAAGAACATAAAAAAATTAGCATATGAGCAAGAACTACATATACATTTATGTTCTTCATTGACTTAAAGGTATTTAAAAAAACTAGTGCTTAGCGCATCGAAGACTCTCAATGTTATCTAAAATAGTGTTTCTCAACCTCTAGTCTATGAGCAAGTGGTCCTATAAGTATAGCCTTGAGGTCCTTTTAGATTGAACATTACCTAAGTAGTTAAAAAAAATGAACTGCGTATATAGTTGAAAAGTTCCAAATATATACAGACTATTCAATTTAGTAAGATTATACATATTCTAATTGCTTACATGGACATTATTTTTATAAAATATTCTTGGTAACTTTCAATTATTAAAAAACTAAATATTTTCTTCTATTAATATCAATGTAAAATTAAGGAAACTTTGTTGGTGTTGATTGGAATTACAAACACGTGATGTGCGCGCCATCTCTTACGTGGGAAATATCAAGACGATAATCCAGCCTAGGGTTGCCAGACGTCCCGGTTTTTAATGAAGGAATTAAGTGTCCTGAAAAATGCTTTCGGGACGCCTATTTGTCTCGGTTTTCGTCCTTCAGATTTAAAAATTCAACCTGGAAGAACTAATATGTCTCACTTAAAAACGGAAAGATTTGGAAGATTTGTGTAGACAAATAATTTCATTAAACAAACAACAAGGAGTTTGAAAATCAGATCCATTCTTTCGTTCTATGGGTTGTTTCGCTTTCAGAGAGGAAAAAAAGATTATTCAGTAGGGGGCATATGTTATGACAATAAATTCTTGAATATCACTTTCAATTTTTCTCAGTGATGGACTTTAACTACTAGTTATTTTATACTTCAATCGGCAGTGCAGAACTCTTTCATTATTAGACCTTTAATCAACAATAGCGATACTGCTCTAAGTTGCTGCATGTTAACTGTATTTAAACTAATTCGTCCTGTCTACCATCTTCTGAGCACAATTTTACAACCAAGCGTTTCATCCAATTCAGTGGGTATACTATACATATCTTTGCAAGTAAAGTGAAGTGAATTGAATTTCTTTATCAGTATAGTGTAAAGTCAACGTTCTTGTTTCACATTCTGGTGTATCAAGTGTTCCTATCATGCCCAAACGCAAGTATTCCTTTCAGGAGAAATATTCAGTGGAATGGTCATTTATATAACGAGAAAGAAATGACCATGAAGTGGAGTGTAAAATATGTAAGTGTTACATTAATATAGTATTTTTCATGCTAAATGCTAAATTTATATTTCTTTTGGGGTAGTGTTTGACTTAGGTGATGACACAACAAACAAAAATTCTCTCTTCAATCATGAATGGGAGGGTGTGTCGTAATTGGCGCAATATTTAGGATCTGTTAAACACTACAAATCTGAATTTGGAAAAAGGGGCTGCCAGGGAGCTCTTCTTATGTTATCTTTTCAAATTCTTTAGACCTATACATTCCTTGTGGAGGTTTCATTTGTGTCAGGACCGGCCCAAGACAATTTGCCGCCCCCTTCCTCCTGAAAGAACAAATCTTAAAAGTGACGATTTTAAGTATGCTACCCCATCGTGATCAACGAAGGGGAGAAAAAGTGCACTTACACTCAGAAAGGCCTAAACACTACAAATACAATCTCATTGTGTCTGTTTCTTTTTCTTTCTTTAAATAATAATTATTATGTTAGTGGAAGAGAAAGGAAACACACCTACATAGGAAAGATGGTAATCCTTTTTATAGAATTCAATATCGAGCTTCAATCCCAATATATCAGTTCGTATTTCCAGTGCAATTAGCTGTTTTACCTTTATTGCTTGATTTTCCTTCTACATCTGTTAAAAATTTAAAAATGTTTCCACTTTCAATGATAAGGAATTCGTTCGTGACAAAGACAAAGACTAGTTTTCATACCAAAACTGTGATAACTAACTAAATCGAACAGGTATTCGCTACTGTTCGAGAACTGTATTCTTGTATTTGACAACAATCAAGCAATTCATCTTGGGATTTGTTTGACCATTTGCTTTAGTACTCTCCATGTCACTTTAAACTAATGTGACCTAAATATGATTTATGAAAGTATTCAAATAGAAGGTCACCTTAGGAAATTTAACTACCATCATCATGAAGTCTGTTTCCAACAAGAAATATTTATTTTATATAATATAGTTATGACAGATTTTATCGCCCCTCGAAGCTTGTCGCCCCGTGTAAATGCGCGTGTTGTACATATGGTAGAGCCGGCCTTAATTTGTGTTAACTGTGTATAGAATGAACTGGAAAATTGAGAGTAGTAACCTGAAGAAGACAGGTAATTAAAGATACGCCACATTGACTTGATCCCTAGTCTTCCGTTGCAAGCGCTGCTATCGGCTGAAGGAATTCCACTCGCTTTCTCTCGCTTAGCAACAGCTGAACCCTTATTGCCTCAACGCGTGGGTGTGTAAGGGTGTGAGCTTTAGTTCGCATTTTTGCCACGGCTCAAGACATTTTGGCAGCACAATAGTCGATTCCGACCACGTAAGTAGGAACCCTGACCTTATTCATAGCCTGCGATTGCAGCCCCGGTTTTTCGTTTACAAAATCTCGCAACCCTAATCCAGCCCCAATCACATGTGAAGCGTATCCGGTGTAATGGAGTTCATAGCTGCACAAATGCGTTTCTGGTCCTGAAGATCTGGTCTATGTACCTCCACTACCCATGACCCTAAATGATCTTCAGGAACGTACCTTTATGAGTTTATGTAACTACTACGAAAGTTTAAAAGGAATACTACATTTGGTGTTAAAGTTATACCTGCTCCAAACTAGGGCCTGTTTTTGTGCTCACCCTGTATTATTCTAAAAATATATGTATGTTGGAATAACCTCAAAACACTTTTTAGAAAAATGCGAGTGGAACATTCTGACTACTAAAAGTGGTCCTCAGTTGAAAAAGATATATTTACAAGAAAGAAAAGCGATAACATATTCTTATGCTCGTCACTCACAGTATGACGGTTCTTGAATTTTGATCTTTGCCTTTCGATTGTGTCTAAACTAAACTTCATTACGACTGGCTTTGATTTGACAAATAATTCACTTTTAACTAAACGATGCATGGTTAGTGACATTATATTTGAGTTTCCACGTTAACTGGTGTATGCTATATTTTAATTCAAACAGCCCCTGAACTGCCTTATAATGCTGGGCCAATACCGGGAAATCTATGCCTTCGCTGAGGCGAGAACCCGAAACCACGTGCACTAATTATTACGCTACACAAGCACACCTTTTGATTGGATCTAATGAATATATTGCAAAAAATACAATTGCACTAAATTGACAAATCTGAAGAAAGAAAGAAAGAAAGAAAAAAAAACATTCCGGCGTGTTCGTAAAGGTACTGTGCACTCTGAATACATGCTTCTAAGTATGTAATGTATGGTAGATGTGTGTTAAAAACAAATCGAACCTTATTTTTCCTGTGTACACAAATGAAGTATGGATGTTGTCCGTCGATGCAGATGTGTAAAGGATTTTCACGTACATGTGTAAATTTTTCCTCACTCGCAGAAAGGGTCTGCAGTCAACCTGGTAGTGATATGTAGTGAGGGCTGGTCGGATTTGCCATTTGCGTTAAGTTTTGTCAAAAAGCTTGGCCATATCCAAGCACGATCCAATGGGCGTTTGGAAACAATGTCATGAACATCTCGGGCTTCACAACTATTTCAGACTTTCTTGGACAATCGCAACACCCGATGGATCGTAAGGTTCTCTATTCCCCAGACACGGAGCTATGTGACTTTGGCTCTTCTGAAAAGCGAAAATGCTGCTGAAATGGAGTTCTCTGGGATTATACTACAGAAAAGACATGGGGAACACGATGTGTCAATTTAACACAATTCTAGATTATGTATGCCAGAACTGTTTCCCACAATGGCAGGACTGTTGGGATAATTGTGTGTATTCCTAAGAGATTACTTCGAAGGGAATTGGGAGTCACTGTATCTTATCTCAATAAAATTGGGAGTCACTGTATGGTAACTGAAAGTATATGCAGACACGTTTGTATGTTTGCAGAGATTCGTTTTTAACATCTTTTATAAAAAGCATTTCAAAATAGTGTCATTTTTAATGCACATAAACTTTCTGGACATCCTGTTATCAGCATAGTTATTATTTTCGGTATACTGATAAAAATGTACCTATGACAGTGATAAATGACAATTAGAGAGCACGATGTTTAATTCATTCATTCATTACTAAGATTATATAGCATAAAATATTTACTCACCTTTGGCAACTTTCTCACAAAACAAGAGAACTTCTGTTCCACCTACTACCGAGGCACTGCAGTGGCTCAATTTACAGATGACAAGATCTGACATCGCTTCTGAAAATTGAAACAATGTTGATCTGTTATATTTTTATTTTGCATACAACAAAGTCTAGTTTACTACACGTTTAATTGTAAGTAAGTAATGCAGAAGGATGTAATGAATTGTGAGTTTAATCAGCACTTGTATAATGAACCTGTAATCGCTGTGAACTTGTCTGTTCAAATGATTGTCAGAGATAAATAAAATTTACAAACACATATAAGAAGTTATAATCTTTAATAATATCGTAATTAATTACTATCAATGTTAATACATGAAATTTTATAATTGTCTTAAACAGCCTTAATCTGATCATTTTACTGCCGGGGAAGAAAGTGGCTTCGCCTAACCACGTAGTATTAATGAAATAATGTTTCAAACAAACACACTACATTATATATATATATAGGGGTTGGACAAAAAAATCTAAAAAGTTTGCAATAGTGTGAAAATCGTACCTAATATTGTGTGGGCCCTCCTTTTGCGTCCAAAACAGCTTGGATACGACGTGGAAGGGGCGTATACAGCCCCTGAATCGTGGTGTATGGAATTTTGTACCATATTCCTCCAAAACATGCTTCAGTTCCGTAAAGGATACTGGTGAATGGTAATGAGACCGAACCCGCCTTTCTAACTCAGACCACAATGGCTCAATGATATTCAGATCTGTTGATTGTGGGACTTAGGGGAGGTGTGATAGCTCCTGGTCATGCTCCTCAAACCATGATTTCACCGTTTTTACAGCGTGACAGGGTGCCAAATCATCTTGGTAGATGCCATCACCATCAGGGAACAATATTTGGGCCATGGATAGAACCTGGCTCCCCAAAATGGCCTCATACGCCTTAGCATTCATCATTCCATGCAGGGCTATGATGGGACCTGCAGAAAACCACGACATCACTGCCCATACTGTAACAGAACCACCCCCATGCTCTACAGTTGGGAGCAGACAGTCTGCATCATAGGCCTGCGACGGTGTTCTCCATACGTAAACACGATTGGTTGTTGGAAACAAGATGAAGGTCGATTCGTCGGATCACATTACGTGTTTCCACTGCTCATGAGTCCATGCCTTGTGGTCCTTGCACCACTGGATACGCCTCTTCGCATTTAGTATTGTGTCCAGGGCTTTGGCGATAGCGGCCCTGCCATGAATTTTCATTTTATGAAGTTCCCGTCGCAATGTTTTCGATGAAACCGAGTTCTGTAGGCCAGAATTGAGTTCAGACGTAATTTTCATTGCAGTGGTCTTCTTTTTAGCTGCTACAATCCGCTTTAATGCCCTCCGGTCCCTATCTGACAGGATTGTCTTTCGACCACGGTTGTGCTTTGCAGACATCGTTTGTCTATGAATTGTATATGCCCTCGTGACATTGGACACAGTGTGTTTCGATACCCCCACAATGTTCGCCACTGTTGCCACTGAAGCTCCAACTAGACGAGCACCAACGATCATGCCTCTTTGGAAGTCTGTCAGGTCGCCCATTTTGCCGCACCAGTTTCACACCACGACATTCACAGGTGAACTGGTTACTGCTGACGGAAGAGGAAGGTCCACATGAGACACTGAAAACAAAAAACGATCGGTAACCGCAACAGTGTTATACAGTGGAGGGCAAACTTACGTGTCCTGTATGAAATGTTTTTAGATTTTTTTTGTCCAACCCCTGTATATAAAGATATAAGAAAGGACTAATATATTTAACTCCTAATAAAAATTAAGTTTTAATCTATACTTCAAATGTTGAACTACAATAAATAAATAAATAAATAAATAAATAAGGGGGCCGCGGTGGCTCAGTGGTAGAGCGTTCACCTCTGGTGCTTGGGGTTCCGGGTTCGATCCCAGCCCCCGCCAAGTGAACTTTGTGGTGGACAAACACCGTGTGCGTGGGTTTCCTCGGGGTTCTCCCGTTTCCTCCCACTTTCTTCATTCCACCATTTCATTCATTACTCATCATCATGGTCTCCTTTAGCCTAACCGGCATAACCGTGGGACGTAAAACTCAAAGATTTCATTTTTCAAATAAATAAATAAATAAATAAATAAATAAATAAAATGAAGAAAAACATATAATATCCTTACTTTTGTCGTATATCACTTCAGATACAACAGGCTGCAGCGGAACGTCGAATTTTCCTTTCGTTGTACCTTCCAGGAACACTTGGAAGCATAATCTAACAGCATTTAAGTCTATGCTAGAAGGCTGCTCCCGATGTGAAAAGCCAGCTGAAATGAAATATTACATTATTATCTCTCACGTTCCACAATCTCGACGGTATCAACAACTGCAGACTAAAGTAAGACAATGCATAGTAACAGAATCACTCAAGATAACAAGTACTTTTCATATTCTATCGGTCCTTGAAACTGCCCTCTGGCGTCAAGTATTGTTTTTGTCCAGTTCTTTCTGTAATACTGTCTGGCGGTGTTACAAATATTTTCACTTCTAAAAGTGTGAGATGGGGCAGGAGTGCATTCATAAGACCAAATGGATGACACTGAATACATCACTGTAAATAGAATAAACACCTTCAGATCACAGGCTACTTTATATAGTCACCTTCATTAAAGTTCAGAGGATTTCGAAGTAGTTAGAATGTAAATATGTAAGACAACACTATGCAACTTTGTTATATAGGAGAATGTTACAATGAATATTTGAAGGGTAAGGGGAAAAAAACAAGGAATGTCCATGCATGTGCTTTACCGGGTGCTTTGTCCTATCTGTTGGTGACTCTTGGTACTATTTGATTGTATATGCCATGCACGCGTAGATGTAGAAATATCCATGTAAAAAGGGACGAAAGATTTAATAACCCTATTCTTTGTACGTGATTTCCAATATTAAAATGCCGTTTTCTCAAAAATGTAATTTTGTGACATTCCTTCTTTTTTCCCCTTACCCTTCATTTACATACTCTCAATTGAAAGGATGTATGATTTATAAATTGGGAAAATAAGCTTGCCTTAGCAAATAAACACATAAATAAACATTTTAATATATATACTCGTGGTTTAGAGTGCGTGTTTTATAAACTTAGAACAGAATTCAAAGATACTGGAAATATAAGTGCGACCTTCAGTTTATAACTGAATCTACGTAAGGACCTGTACTGCTCTTTATAATATACATTTCAAGACTGAATTTAAAGTTGATTTAGACCCTTTTTAAACTGGATGGAAAAGTGGCAAGTGACAAATATTTCTATTTATGTATTGTATTGTCAAATAATAAGACGTTACAATTTAAGAAATTGTTTGGTTTCTTGTTTCGATTTACGTTCCGATACCGAGATTACGAAAGACAATACATACTATTAGAGTGAAAATCGAATCATCATTCCTTGAATTTTATCCCGGGCGTTGTACCTTCCGCAAATTTGTATCTGCGAACATGCACACTAATACCATAAAACACTGCTGTAATGAATACCACAAAACATTGCTGTAATGAAAGTCAGTGTAACGCAATGTTCAGAATTGCGAAATCATTTTAGGCCGCTTCCCTTTTCCCTATTTAATGTATGTTAAAACATATCATTTCAACGAATTTCCAACTTACAACATTAAACCGAATGAAAAATTTATCTTTTTGCCTATATTTATTTTCCCAAAATATAACTGAAATTCATCTTGTAGTATAAAATAAATACTTTTCTTATTACATTATTTTAATAGTCAGATGGAAAGGTAGTTCATACATGTATGCGAAAGGTCGAGCAGGATAGTAATTTGAAAGTAACCAATGAGCGTTATTCCATTAAATATGCTTTGTGCATTTTTAAACACTAAATGCATGAAGTAACCTTATTGCCTAAACAGAAGTGCAAAGTTTAAAATCAACCAATGAACGTTACGATTTCATATCTCCGCCTTACCATTTCTTTTATTCACGTCATTTCTTTTATTCACGTCACATTTCGCATCACGATGCCGAGTGGAATTTCAGTTTACTGTAAAATGTCACTACAACAAACACTATTACAATAAAATGTTTATAAATGCGAAATTATTTTCAGGCTCTCTCACTATTTACTGTATATTAAAAACTATTAATATATATTTAACTAATTTCGAACTTTCAGTAAAACGAATGAAAAATTCATCTTTTTGCCTACGTTTAACTTTATTTTTTTCAAAATATATTTGAAATTCATCCTTTACCGTACCATAAATATTTTTCTTATTACATTATTTTATTATTCAGATGGCATGACATTTTCCATGCATATACATATGATCGGTCGACCAGAATAGACATTTGAAAGTAACCAATGAATGTTATTCCAATACATAAGCTTTGCAGATCTGTCAATGCAAGAAATAACATTACTGGCTATTACACTCCATCGTAGTTGGAGACTATCTTGAACAGTCTTCTGTATCTGGGAACGTCCAGAAGAAAACCATAGACTTCTTTATAAAATAAAAATAATAAAAATACAGATGAACACTGTACACAATGTCCACTAAATTTCACGACTGGTAACACTGTAAGATAACCGCTGGAGCCACCAAGCGGTTATTGTGTGTAGCTTGTAGTACCAAGTGTGTTGTGCATTGTGTGAAGAATTCACGAATTTATGTTCCGAATTTTGTGAGTTACAGAGATTTCAGTGAACTGTTTTTTCCTTGTTCGTCATGGATATTAAAATGGAGCAGAGAGTACTCGTAGCTATCAAGTTTTGTGTAAAACTTGGCAAAGATGCTTTCTCTCAAGCGAACATTTTTGTGTGGCATCGTCGTTTCGTGAGGGTCGAGAGGCGGTCACGGACGACATTAGCCCTGGCCGTCCGGTGACCGTTCGAACTGACGAAAATGTTGAACTGCGGGAAAAACTGGCTGAAAATCGTTGTCAGTCCCTCAGGATGATTGCGGAGTTAAGGTTACTATTCGGAAGATCGTGGAACAAGATCTACAGAAGAGGAAGATTATTCCAAATTTGTGCTCCACAGTCCGGGAGCAGAGCAAAAAGAAGACCTGGTATCATTGTGTCAGGAGTGGGTCCAACTGGCCGAAAATGATCCAGAATGGTTTCTGAAAATCATAACTGGTGATCACTCATTCTTCCACGTTGAAAGGCAAACATTTTGATTCAATTTCGAACATTCAAAGGGCTGTGACGAAGGAACTCAACACTGTCGGACAAGAGGACTTCCAAAAAGGAATCCAGAAACTATACAACCGTACAATTGCCTGTACACAAGGGGGGTCATATATTGAAGATTACCAGATTGAAGGTAATTCTCTTCTACATTATTCCCTGATAATGTCAGTCTTAAAATTTAGTAGACACACTGTGTACAATGTAAAAATTTGGCACCCTGAAAAATTATAGAAATATCTCTTGTAATTATTGTACATCATATTACTTTGTGTATATTTAATATATCCGGATTTTCCTCTCATCTAATAAATATGAAGCTTTTTTGTCTGTACATTCATGCTGAAGTAATGTAGATTCCACAGCAGAAATAACAATAGGCGAATTCTTGAGAACTGATTTATTTCAGAACAACAAAATTTCACTATAAAATATTAATCTCGGAGGATCCGGAAGTGTAAACGAAATTTTAAGGTAATCAGGTTATGGGGCCTTATATGGAAGTATGAAATACTGATTATGAATGGTCATTTATAAGACAATTTATACAAAAATTTAATAATATCATTAATATAATAATAAAATTAATATAATATTAATAAAAATACAATTTTACTTACTCTGAAATGGATCTACTCGCAATTCTTCACGAATCCTTAATGCTTCCTCGATGTCTTTCTTCTTTACACACTGAATTCCAAGATTAGAAAAAGTGCATGTCATATCCTCACTGTTAATTTGCATTGTACACACGCCTTTCTTACAACCTTCTTTTCCGACCAGATTATGAGGATGAGGACGGTACGGGAGATCTTTAGTTACACATGATACTACTACGAAAGCTCTTCCTCTATATCCAACCACCTATTGTAAAAAATAAATTCCATTAATTTAACAGGACATGCAATATTTAGCCATAAATATACATAATATTAAGAAAAAATAAATAAATCCTCCATGATGAAACGAATTTTTTGAATGCTTCTAAGTTAGAGCGTTTCAGAGTTGGTAAATTACTTTCTTCAATCATGTTTCTCAGTACACGTCTATAGTTTCAGAATTCGCTTTAGATATGAATTTATCAAGCGAATATCTCCAAAGCAGAATACCATTTTAAAAATATATGTTTCGGAATCATGCATAACGAATTTGGACTCCATTAAATTCGTATTTCATCAAATTCACTGTAACGAGTTCAAATGTAATATGAAACAAAAAGCAATGTGACTACACTTCCTTTGTTTTTGTAGTAATGTGAAACCTGTCTATGTTGGCCATCATCAGTTCAATTGAAAAATGGCCAACTTAAGACAGATGGTCAATTTACAAAAAATAAGTGTGATTGTATTTTTAGAATAGGATTTCTAGTATTACTTGATTGTAAAATTTTAATAAGCAATGACACAACAACTAATTTAAATTTATATAAAGTAATCATAACAATATACAGTGCTAGAAAAAATTATTCGGACTGAACATACAACAATACAATCAACCATAAAATAGAAATATATGTACGCAGTTCATTGAAGCTGATATTGTAGCACACTGAGTTATTCAGATTGAAAATAAGAAAAGCAAAGTTATAAATTGAACAATTTATATGCAGTTTATACGATTTTTTTTCAGTTGTTACTGTTCTTTTCTATTCTATTCTAATTTTGTAGTTCTTGTATAGTATCGTCTACCTCCTGTTAATGAGCTACAAGTGCTTCCCTCGGAGCAAAAGAATTTTTGAAAAAAAAAAAAAAAATCTTAAGGGAATTCATATCTCAAAACCTCCGCTACCTTTCGACAAGCCGACAGGTGCCAGTAGTTGACAATTGAGATGGTTTGCTTTAACCTTGAACACTTTCCGGAATTATTAAAGCTCCCCACTGACGAAAGAAGCCGATATAGTAAATGGTTTTATCAAAACAGACAGGGTAAACAAATACGTACAGCCATTCCTGAATTCCTGTGTGTTTTTTCTTATTCACATCTACCTTCACCACCCCTTTATCAGGTAATGTTCTGGCCATTGACCTCCAAGAACAAATCGTGGGAATCTATGTTTCTTTGTCTCCAATCACAGATACAGACATCTGCCTCTCATATGGGAAAAAGTTACGGAAATAACAAAACGGCATTTTGCGTGGTCAAGATTCACAGGCAAATTTATCATTATCATTATAGGGTAAACATTGCTTCAATGCGGCCAACTTACAGAGTAATATGTAACGAATGTCTTATGTGAAAATAGAGGTCCAAGACAACTCAGACGAAGATGAACAGGTAGCCGACATAGAGAGGTGGCCAAGTTGACAGGTTTTACTGTACATATTTGCGTTTAGTGGTTTAGTGTAAACAAATAATAAAGTGTCTTTCTCCGTGTGCCAGTTAACTACAAATCGTGTAAACGTTTACTTAAAAAACGAAATTACTAAAGATTTATATCTCTATTTTCTGAACAATCCACTTGGTTAACCTCGAAGTAATATTCCATTATTTGCCTGTTTTGAGAGAAACTAAAGTAATGTTCAGTGAGGACGGCTGGTCCAGAAATTTGAATCCTGAGTGTAATAGGAGAGTCTATTACTATTCTATATTATTAAGAAGCTTGGTTTACCAAAACTCCATTATATATTTCATAATATATTAGTGAAAGGTTTATAGAAAAAGGGGAAGAGGTGAATGTTGTATTTATTAATCTAGAAAAGGTTTTTGACCGCATAAACTGGTGAGTGTTGTTGGCAGTTTTAAAGAAGGTTGAACTGGAATGAAAAGATTGAAGACTCATAAAAAAACCTATATATGAAACAAGTAAGTGTTAGAATGGAGAAAGAAGTGACAGAGGGAAGTGCAATTGGAAGGAGAGTTTAATAGGGATGTTGTTTCTCGTCGACGTTACTTAATATTTATTTAAAAAGAGATAGTAATACCGGTATAATCAAGACGGTATTTCGGTAGAGGGTAGAATGATTAGGTGTAATGGCTTGCAGATGATATGGCAAGGATTATCTGAAAAGAAATTTCCGGTTTTTACGTTGATCACTATAGAGCAAAAATAGTATTAGATAGCGAGAAGCGGTTTCCTACAATCGATTAAGCGTCCAAAAGAATACATTTCGTCTCCATCTTTAACTTTCTACTGCAACTGAAAGTGATAGAAATGCTGCAACTTCCTGTTTCAATATTGATCTACATAAAGCAAAAACAACAAATAAGAAGCGGTTTGTAAAAATCGATTTAGCATTTTAAGAGTAGGTACCATCTTTCTTAACCCCCTTTTCAAACCGAAAATAGAAGAAATCGACCACTCCTGATTTTAACGATTATCGGTATAAAGTAAAGACGACAATAGGTAGCGAAGCTGCTTTCTGCAATCAACTGAGCATTCCAAGAATATCTTTTATCTCCAATCTCTCTCTGCTAAAACCGGACGTGGCAGAAATCTACTACCTGGGAATTGACAGTGACAACGAGGTCCAGGAAACTGTCGCCTTTTCGACGTAACGCTGTGAATGGTTCAGTCTTGCAATAATTTTCTTCAAATCATATTCATAGTTAGCTCCAATACCAGCCTGGACCATTCGTTTGCTCTTGTTGATATCATTAACAAGATTAGGAACTCACCGACATGACACCTTGCGGTATCCCAGAGAATCGTGGACAGTGTCATAAATATTATTATAGAAAATGTCTAGCTTCCTGGTAATGCACTTCAGGTGAACACGTCGTTCTGCTTTCAGAATTTCGTCAACACAAGTAATGTTGCCCACTGTCAGGAAGGAACGAGGTCCACCCGATTCCTCATTGTCCTGGACATTTTCTCCATTTCCAAACTCCTTGTACCCCCTACTGCACACTTCGCACTGCTAAACACTTGTCCCCACACACCGACTCCATTTCTCTGTGGATATCTGCCCCGGTGTGATCTCTTGCACCACAGAAAATGAATAACACTTCGTTTCTCATATGGCGTGGACATTCTGAGCACTCTCGTCATTTTTAACAACTGACAACAGCGCCATGCAGTGGAAGAAAAGCCTACCGCTCCTATATCTCGATTTTCTATTAAAATATATTACATGCTCCAAAAATAAATAAAACTTATAAACCATAACTGTACAGGAATGTTGAATATTTTTGAAAATATTGAGCTTATATAATTAGTGTGGAATACAAGAAAGAAGAAAATGGTCACTAATATAGTGTGTATGTGAATTTAACGTATTTTTAATCATCGCTCTAGTCCTATACAAATTCAATACTGTTTAATTTGTCCACTATGATGATATAGTTGACAGTGCATATTATGATTTTTTTTTTTTTAATTAGAAAAGTCTGCAAAACTGTACACAAAAACATTCTTCTGAGCTTTACAAACGTTATGTAAAATAGCTTTTGTTGTATTTAAGATCTTTCGTTAAGATCTTACAATACCATCGAAAAGGTGCCGTCAGACTTTAAAACAATGAAGAGATCGTTAGCTAAAGAGTAAACCGATTTGATAAGTGGGTCAATTCCAAGCCATCTGAATCTTATGGAGAATACAGTCTACGTTCATGCGTTTCCATTTCGCCCTAATTTTCCACAACTTAACCAATTATTTTTTCGTCATTCGCTGGATTCTTATTCCAATAACTTGTGTATATTAACTGAATTGTTACTTACCTCAATTTTGGGGAAGGTTTTGTTGTCATGTTGACTGCTTCTTCCCGGTATGCTACCGGCCGATCGTCCTTCACACTCATAACGGAAGCGAAGGGCTTTGGCAGCAGGCTGCTCCAGAATTCTTACATATGGCCTCCCAATACTATTCACTGGGTCCATGTCTGTGTTAATCACTTCAACTGTAATAAACAACTTTTTATTACCCTCGTACAGTTTGCACCCTAAAAAAAGGTAAGTAAAATAATATTCTTTAGCATATCTATCTAAAACCTCATATGTATTATGTTCGATCTATTTCTTTATTTAACAAACTTCCTTCCACTCGGTGAAAAACATGCAAAAGTAGAATGAAATTGACAAGAGCCTATATTTAAAAGCTACTACACTCTGGGATTCACCTGGTGAAACTGAAGAGACCTGAAAAAAAAATATATTATCAGAATGGCTGGTCATCTGATTTAAAGTCAGGACCTCCCGACTGTGAGGCACAAATGCCAACCACTGTAACTAATCTACGTAGGTCCTCAAGTAGACCGCATGAGATCGTTATATCCCGGAAGAAAAGAAATAGGATCCTCCCAAGTATTTCTATTCTCTCACACTAAGACCACAGACTTTTCGGTAAAAGAAAGTTAGGGAAGAAAAACACAAATTGAGAAAACATGAAACTTCCGTCTGCGCAGTGTAAATTCGACCACTTTAAATATGCCTGAATTTGAGTTTTAGAACAAATAAAAAAAGAAGAATAGAGAGAAATTAACACCATGGCCTTGTTTACCGACTGTCCATCGGACTGCCTCAATTCTCTGTAAAACATGCCTTTCATGCGATCTTCCACTTTGGTTGGAGCGGATAAATGTACTCTTACTACATCATACGCATATCATTATTTGATCATAATGATGTACCATAAATACTATGTATAAATTCGACCTTGCGAAATGTTGCTAAGACAATGTTCCTCATGAATTATGTCAAAAGCATCAAAAGTGGAAATATAAGAACAGTAAAGTTGAAGTTATTAGTACATTTACGCGCACAAAGAGAGAATATGTAAAAGATTAGATCGCGGATTTTATATTATTTTTTTTTTCGCCAAATACTCGAAAAAAAGTGGGAATACAATACCCCGGTACATCAACTATTTATTGATTTTAGAAAGGCGTACGACTCGGTTAGGAGAGAAACATTATATAACGTTCTTGCAGAACTTGGAATACCGAGAAAGCTAATTAGATTAATTAAGATATGTTTAAATGAATCCCAAAGTAAAGTCCGGGTAGGAAAATTTTTGTCCACGAGCTTTCACGTCGAAAATGGCCTGAAACAAGGAGATGCGTTGTAGCCATTATTATTTAACTTCGTTTTGGAATACGCTATAAGGAAAATCAAAGATAGCAACCAGGGCTTACAGTTGAACGGTATTCACCAGGTTATGGCATATGCTGATGATGTAAATTTAATAGGAGATGATAGGAAAACAATAGAAAGAAATGCAGAGATCTTATTAAACGCTTGCAGGGACATGGGTTTAGAAGTAAATGCAGAGAAAACTAAATACATGGAAGTGCGTCGGGACCGGAATACAGCAAATTATGGATGAGTTAAAATACTAAATAATACTTTTGATAAAGTGGATACTTTCAAATATCTAGGATCAATATTAACAGAGGAAAATCATATTCACGGAGAAATTAAATGTCGACTAAAAGCAGGGAATTCGTGTTACTATTCGGTTCAAAATCTCTTGTCGTCGCGAATTCTGTCGAGGAATTTGAAACTTAAAATATACAAAACGATAATCATGCCTGTAGTTCTGTATGGCTGCGAAACATGGTCACTTACTCTGAAGGAAGAACATAGACTGAAAGTATTTGAAAACAAGATCCTGAGACGAATATTCGGACCCAAGAGGAACGGAAATGGGGAATGGCGGAAACTTCATAACGAGGAACTACATAATTTATATGGTTTACCCAACATTGTTAGGGTCGTCAAGTCTAGGAGGCTTAGATGGGCGGGTCATGTAGCTAGAATGGAAGAAAGTAGAAACGCTTTCAAAGTCTTGACTGGAAGACCAATCGGAAAACGACCATTAGGAAGACCTAGGCGCAGATGGGAGGCCAATATTAAGATGGATCTCGCAGAGATTGGAATACAGAGTAAAAACTGGATGCAGTTAGCTAAGAATAGAAGTCAGTGGAGAGCTTTTGTGAACGCGGCATTGAACTTCCGGGTTCCATAGGCCATAGAGTTAGTTAGTTAGTTTATATATATATATATAGGCGCGGATCCAAGGAGAGGGCTATATCCCTCCCTTTGACGATCAGGTATACACTGGATAAAATGAGCTTCAATCCTACTTTCTTTACACTGGATAAAGCGGCAAACTATGGTTTAGCCTCTCCCTGGATCCGCCGCTGTATTTTATATATATGGAGTTGAAGCAAACACGCTTGTGTGAGCCAACTTTGAACCTTCGTGCGTATATGTGAATTTTTTCACGCCTATCGATAGCGTTAGTTGCTGGCAAGCAGCATTTCGGTGTGGTAATGTGTAGTGCTCGCGTCGGTTTTTCAGTGCAAGTGAAATGACGGACCAGCGCTACTGCAATAAATTTTATTGCCAAGAACTGCAAGACAGCCAGGTGTAAACCATTCGGAAGATTCAGACGACGGGGACGATGCTATGGGCGTCACACAGATTAAGGAGTGGTACAATCGGTTTACAGACGGCCGAACATCGGTGGAGAGTGAGCCACAATCCCGTCGCTCATCGACATGCCGAAATGACCAGGTCATTGCCAACGCGAACGCTGTGGTGATGCGGGACCGTCGTGTGACTGTCCGAGAAATAGCAGAAGAGGTAGGCATAAGCACATTCCATACTGACCCAAGATTTGGCCATGAAGAGAATGACGGCGAAATTCGTGTCGAAGCTGCTAACGGCGGAGCAAGGGCAACTTCGTGTTGAAGTGGCAAAAGCTCCTTATTCTACTGATATGGCTAGCGATATGATGTGGAAAATTTTCCCCTATATTTTTCCGGAAAATTTTCCGTTATAAACAAATATCAGTGATGAAGTAACAATTCTTCATTAACCATAAAATTGATTGACTTCATGCATAGAAGTGTTAAAAAGCGGAAGATCGTTTAAAGAAACTGAAAATTGTCATGGCTCAGAAAATTTCCGGTACTATGTAGGAACAAGTGAAACAATTTTTCATGAATCGAAAAATTTTCTGTCGTGTATGGAAAAATTGAAAAACTTTTTATAAGTAGGAAAATTTTCATTTTGAACCAAAAAGTAAAACAACTTTTTATGAATTGGAAAGATTTGTTTCTCTGTAGAAACAAGTGAAAGTAATTTTCATGGATTGGAAAATTTTCATTATGATGTAGAAACAAGTAGAAAAACTTTTCATAACCAGGACAATTTTGGATATTATGTATAGTGATGTTAGATGGAAAATTTTCCACCACATTTAACTGCACCTTGACCTATAAAATTGAATTCGTGTAGAGGAAAGTTAGACAGCAACAAATTATAATTTTCCAATTAACTTTCGGAAACCGAAAAATTTTCTAATATTTCGAGTTGGTAAGTATAAACTTACATAGTGTTTCTCTATCTATGTGTGTGTGTACGTGTAGAGTGCAGGGAACATAAATCGAGTTCGTAGAGTACAAATATCCCATCCCATTGTTTAAAATGTAAGAAGAAAGCGAAAAGAAAAACATTTGCATTTATCAGTTATTTCAAAAACAGTAAATTCCACTATTTCTTCACATTCGCCTGCCTATGTAATGAAATAACTACATAAAAGTTCCAGTTCCTTATGAAGATTATTTTTGTTAAAAAAAAAAAAAAAATCTTTGATTTTATTGTGTTTAAAACTATGAGAAAACATCGTCTTAGGCGTATTAAATTAACGAAATATGATTTGAGGGAAGAATATAGTAAAGTTTATGAAACATTTTTGCAGAAATGAAGAATCGTTAGATGTTCACTTCATGAAACTTCTTTCAGACAATATTTATAAGAAATAAATTTTACGGCTAAACAACGATGTAGAAATAAGTGGAGTATGTTTTTATGAATCGGAAAATTTACATCACTGGATATGGCCCCCTGCGACTTATGGTTGTTCTCCAAATTCAAGAGGCCATTGAAAGGAACGTGATTTCAGACTAGAGAGAACATTATGGCAGTAACGACAGCCGAGCTCGACTCGCATTCCGAAAGATGTCTTTTCCGCATGCATCCAACAATGGCGGCACCGCTAGAAGTGTATGGAGTCCAAAGGAACCTACTTTGAGAGTGATTAGGTATCCAACGCTCCAGGTAAGCCAGCTTTCTCCCCAGGCCGGATTCTTTTCTAACAGACCACATATATATTGTATATTGTGGGGGTACTTTATTTCCCAGCAACTACTGGCCGGATATGAACCAAATTTGTTGGTGGCGGGCTCAGCTCCGCACGACTTGTATATGTTACTTTATTTTTCAGTAACTGTTGACCGCATCTGAACCAAATTCGGTTGGCAAGTAGCTCATCGACTGACTACAAAATAAAAATCGCCGTATTTGATAGCAAGTTCGGTCAGGGACAGGCTCGGCTTGGCAACAGAGGCGGTGTTCCACAGTTTTGCACGCCACGAGATTTTGAGTTCAGTTCATCTCTGCTTCTTGTATGTGGGACGTGGTAAAGCAAGTAACCAACCGCATTGTCTGTAACATCAAAAGCCAGCTAATCGGCAGAATTTACGCGAAGTTTGAGGCTCTTCCTCGGAAGACCGTGCGTACCGCATGTGGCCGATTCCGGGGCCGTCATGAGGAAGCTGCAGATACTGAGGGTGGTTTTTTAAAGTTATTTCTCTTTTCGTTGTTTCTTTACAAAACTTTCCCAACACATAGTATTTCGTTTTGATTCATATTTCCTGTTGTCTTTCACTAGTAACTGTTAAATTTAACCAGAACACACTGCATTTATTATCCAACAATGGTAATTTCGGTTTACTTAATGATATAATAGAATGCATAATGATATTAAAAGCAAAAATCTATACTCACTGAAGAACAACTCAAAGTAACATTAACATTATTTTATACAATTCGAGGACAGTGACAAATATATGTACTTCTACTAGCATAATCTCTTCCTTTATATATCTATATCTATCTATCTATCTATCTATCTATATATATATATATATATATATATATATATATATATATATATATATATATATTTAAAAAAAAAAAAAACAGATCACTGAAATGCTGCTTTAACATTTGGATGCTTCAGTGAGCACAGATTTTTACTTTTATTAACTTATTGTCTCTTACAAATGGATCTCAGAAACTATCCAACTATATAACACTTAACAATGTATTTTGCCGAGCACTGTAGTTTATTACTCGTGGCAACTTGAGTACAAACAGACCAGCTAATAACGTACTACAATCTACAATGCAACTAGATGAAGTGAACTAAGTGATTTGAATAATGAAAGCATTGTTGATAGTACTATACGCAGATTACATATAATACAAATACAACTAGGGCTTCTTAATATAATGTGTGCTTTAAAGCTTTGTAACCACATCTTAGCAAAGCACAGTCACAAAATAAAATACGAAACAACCTGCAATTGCACACTATAATGAACACTGTTTGTGAACTGACTTCACTTTGTTACTTCACAGCATGCAAATTCAAGTGCAATGATGCGTTTAACATTTAATCACAATTACCTAGTTTCTTCTCTGTCAATTGCTAATATCAGAACGGCCTCCCACAGATTTTACAGCCCCCAGCCCATATAAATTATTTTGTTGCTGATAAACGCAGCAAGACCGCAAGATACAACGAATTAGTTGGTCTAGGAATTAATTCGTGCGGGTGGACAAGAGATGGCGCAACGAACGGAGCGTCCCACAGTTCCGTGTATCCACACATGTGTTGCAAACCCCTGTCATCGCGTATCGTTCGTAGTATAGGGCAGTGGATTAAAGCGTCAACAACACCAGTTTGTAGTTAAGTGAACATGGCGCAATTTGTGCCTGATAAAGTGTTTTTGCGGGGTGTCCTGCTGCATTACTTTAACATGCAGAAAAGTGCGACTGAAAGTCATCGTATTTTGGTGGAAGTGTATGGTGACCATGCTCTAGCTGAGCGAACGTGTCAGAAGTGGTTTGCACGGTTTAGAAGTGGTGATTTCGGCTTGGCAGACCAAGAGCGAGCTGGACAGCCAAAAAAATTTCAAGACGAAGAATTGAGAGCATTGCTCGAGCAGGATTCGTGTCAAACGCAGGAACAACTTGCAGCAGCATTAGGCGTTGATCAAACAACAGTCTCCAAACGCTTGAAAGCCATGGGAATGATTCAAAAGATGTCACATTGGGTTCCACATGAATTGAAAGACAGAGACGTTGAAAGACGAAAAACCATTTGCGAATTGCTGCTTCAACGACAGAGCAGAAAGGGGTTTCTGCATCGAATTATTACGGGTGATGAGAAGTGGATCCATTACGAGAACCCTAAACGAAAAAAGGCCTGGGTGAAACCAGGTGAACCAGGTCCATCACAACCAAAACGAGATATTCACTGTGCAAAGGTTATGCTGTGCATATGGTGGGATATGAAAGGTGTGGTGTACTATGAGCTGCTGCAACCGGGTGAAACTATGAATGGAGAACGTTATCGACGACAATTAATGCGTTTGAAGCAAGCTCTGGCCAGAACACGACCAGAATGGGAGAACAGACATGATAAACTTATTGTTCAACATGATAACGCTCGCCCACATGTCGCAAAACCGGTCAAAACCTATTTAGAAAATGTCGGATGGGAAGTTTTACCCCACCCGCCGTATTCACCAGACGTTGCTCCTTCGGACTACTACTTGTTCGATTGCATGAACAACGATTTGATTGGACAGCGGTTTACTTCTTCAGAAGATATCGAAACATGGGTCTCTGACTGGATCGCTTCCAAGGATGAGGACTTCTTTCGCCATGGAATCCGTACATTGCCTGACAGATGGGCGAAAGTGGTGGCTAGCGATGGACAATATTTTTCTTAAGGTATTTATGTATTTTGTGTTTGTACTACAGCTTCAATGTGTGCGTACCAACCGCACGAATTAATTCCTAGACCAAATATCATTGAAGCTGATGATACTAATTGTCAATCATCATAATCGACGATCAATATTTGTTGTAAAGTTCATGTTATGAAAATGAAATTTATGTGTTTCTTTTATTTATTTTCAACTACTTTACATTTAAAAATTCAAACAGCTTCTGTAGAAAACTATCGCTGGCAAAGTCGGTCGGGAGTTTTATACTTCAATAAATCACAATTGAATGAAGTAAGCCTCATATGCTTTTTTCATCACGGGCGCCTTGACATTTGCTGGGGTTCCCTCTCCTTTTATCGTCGCCCCTGCTGTCGGTATTAAAAATGAAAATGTTCTCAAGTTTACAAATAACATAGTAAAAAATTAGCATGTTATGGCACACTTCACGGCTATATTCGTAATCATAGAAAACTACAAACCAATCCCTATATATTAATGCAATTCGGGGTGTTATTACCTGTAGAAATGGTGCCTTATTACATTGCGATTAACTTAAGAAAAAAATAATAAAGTTATGGTCATTTTTAAGTGATCTATGCATTTTTTTGATAATTTAATGCTGTGCCTCTGCGACAAAAAGAGTTTTGAGTTGAGTTGATTTTGAGTTTAACGTCTCTTTCAGCAACAAGACTATATGAGACGGGATATACTGATTAACGTGGAACACGAATCTCATGAGCTCCCTCCGGAAATTGAACCCGGGCCCCACACGCCAAAAGCGCGTACGCTAACCGTTTAGCCACGAACGAGCTCTGCGACAAAAAGAACGTAACGCATCTTGATGTGTATTTATTTATTATTGGCATAGTTCATATCAAATCAGGCAGGGGCAGGAGGATTAAGTCTAAGATGTTATTGAATTTAACATGATAAAATTCAGGACAAAGTAAAAGTGCTTTCTTTGTTCATAAATACACCTGGCCCGAGATACAGACCACTAAAGATGGTGCCCCGGGCGCCCTTCTCACGTGCGATTTTCGGCAAAATATTAAAATTATCTACCTCTGGAATGTACGAGATATTTTGTTGCTTTTTGTTTTATTTGAAAGGTACTAATTTAGAGATTAAAATTATTTCTTCTGTCTGGATATTTATGTCCAAGTTCTCGTGTTGTAACAAGTCTGAATTTTCTTTTATTTATTTATTTTTGAAAAGTTAAAAATAACTTTTTTCTTCTAAAAATGACAATCCCATTTTTATTCTTTTACTTTATTTATTTACTAGTCGAATATACCCATGCTTTGCACGGGGGCTGTATTTGGAAGTCAACGCCTATGGGAGTATCACCATTGATCTCAGCGACCGCGAAAACTATTGGTTTGACACTAATATCGGTCATTTTGAGCTATTTTTTACATGTTTCGGTAACCCCTTCCCTTTTTTACATGTCTCGGTAACCCCTTCCCCCCGCTGACTCCCGGTCCGCATTCAATTGTAACTAAATTTGCAAGTCATCGCTAATGGAAGTGTCACCATTGATTTCAGCGACCGCAAAAACTATGGATTTGACACTAATATCGGTCATTTTGGATTACTTTTATGTCTCGGTAATCCATCCCACCCGCCATGAATTTTAAAGAGCAAGAAGGAAGAAATTTCAAAAACGGCATGCAAGAGAATATTTAGATTCACAACCCACAAAGAAGGATGTTGTGACCTATGTGTATGTTTGTGACTGGTGGCTTGCAGAAGTTATAAATATCAGTTTGAGTTAAATGAAATCGTCGTGAACTTTACACTATTTCATGGATAGACTGCTAGATAGATTTCCACCTGCAAGATAACACTATCCTTCCTATTCATGATATTTTAAAGATTGTTGGTTCTCAAGTTCCTATTGGTTCAACTCAAGGTATCACTTAATATCACAGGAAGTGTTGAACACATTTTTAGTTCACTGAATTGCTAATTTCAGATTTCTAAGCAGCGGGCACAGAACTTGTACATATATTTTGGAAGCTTTAATATGTTTAAAAGCTGCATCTGTTACTTATCTTTATGCAGAATTAAATCTCTCATGTAAAATAAGACTCAGATGTTGATTTCATGAGACAATATGTGAGAATGTGGAACCGGAAACTGGTTTAATCTATGGCAAAATTTTCCTTCATTTATAATTCCTGTTCAACTCAAAAGTGGAAGTTCTTTTCAGGGGGTGTAGTACCGTATGGTACTGAACAACAGGCACAAACTCAACATTTAAATACATACATATTTAAAACAAAATCAGAACGCTAGAGCATGAGAACTTGGACATAGAATTCCAACCAGAGAATATCACTTTAATCAGTTGTAATCGTGAACTATTATCTTCCGCATAAAACAAAAAGGAAAAGAAAAAAACCTGTACCGTTCCAGAGATAAACCATTTTAATATTTCTTTCGAAAATCATGAGAAATGGCGCCAAAGGTGCATTCTTTGAAAGTCTGTATTTCAGTCCAGGAATTTTTTTGGACAAAGCAAAAAACTTACTTTGTCCTAAATGTTATTATATCTTAAATTCAATAACATTTGAGGCTAACAAGGTAAGATATTTTCTTTGCCTGCTTGTATTGATCTGGATTATACTTAAACATATTTTTTCAGTATAAGTACGGAAATGTCAAGCATAAAGTGACTAAACAAAATACGTAAGATGCTGCCTATGCAATAATACATGTACGCTCATCTAAGTTACGCTTTAACTTCATTTCGCTCATCTAAGTTACATTTAATTGAACAGTTTTAGGATATTAGTCAAATAGATCTGAAGCTTTGGTTCCCGATTCTTGAAGCTAAGATGTCTTGCTCATCGTGCATGCACAGTAGAGTCCCGATTATCCGAGCTAATGTGGACCGAATCTAACTCGGATAAGCAAAAATTCGGTTAACAGGGATGTATTCATAAAAAAAAATGTACAGTATTTATTATTATTGTTTATTGATTATTTCTCTATTATTACTGTATTTATTATTTTTATTAGAGTTGAGTTGATTTTGAGTTTAACGTTCCTTTCAGCAGCGACGCTATATGAGACGTGGAATCCGAACCACATGAACTCCGCCGGGAATTGAACCCGGTTTTCCCACGCCAAAGACGCGGACGCTAACCGCTTAGCCACGAAGGAGCTCTTATTTTTATTGGACATACAGCACAGATAAGAAATTAACCATTTTCTCCAGTCACCAACGGTCACTTTACCAATCATTTGCTACCTTTTTGATAGTTTCACCACGATCTAATCGTTTAGTAGCCGTCAGGTATCTTCTAATGATAAAACAACACGTTTTCTTTCTCCAACCATTCCTACAAATTGTCACGGGAACTAGAAGAAACACCCACCGCTGCACACACTGCTCTGTTAGACAAAATACGTAGTTTATGATTTCGGCGCAAAAACTGATACTCAAGACGTGCAACAGTTAATGTTCACTGGCTTAAATGTAGCAACTTCGGGCAGGGTCGTTATCTTTACGCTCGTTTCATTTTTGCTTTATTGCTAAAACAAAAGCCTGCAGACTACTTATTGACGTAACCAGACGTTTTTAATTTTTTGTTTGTTTGTTTGGATTAAGCTCGGATAACACGGAATTTGGTTAATCGAAACTTGGATAATCAGGACTCTACTGTATCTTCAAAGATGCAGGACATTTTCCCGCAATACCATCATTGAATCAAAAATCCTGTTATTATAATTATTATTATTATTTCTCCTCTTAATCAGATCCTCATGTAAGTAATACCCAAACCAACCATAGCATGTGCTTTAGCATTTTCTAATATTAATTTCAGTGAATTGCACAGGACTCAAAACTGTTACGTAACATCTCGAAATTGCCGTACCTATTCTCCTGATCTGGTATGAAACAGTTTCTTTCTGTTCCCACAGATAAAGAATCTTCTGCGAGATCGCCATTTTGACAACACAGATGACGTCATAATGAAGGTGGAACAATGATTTTCCATGCAATCTGCATAGTTCTACAGTGACGGCTTTCGAAACGTCAAAAAACGACGGTAGAAATGTGTTGCACGGAGACTATGTAGAGAAGCCTTACGAAAGGGTATAACACTTATAACACTGTTTCTATTAGTTCAGGGTTATAATTAAAACTTTCCCATATCCCTTTGTACAATAGCATGCACTACTTTTTGTCTTATATATTAGACTTAGAAAGGGACTCATCTCTGCTGAATACTCTGGTTTGGTCCCATACCACTTTATCTTAATTGACTGTTTGCCTTTGCCCTGTATTTATGTCCTTTATCAGCAACGTGGCTATATAGAATGAGACTTACAGTTTATACTGGTTTCTGAACATGCCAGACTCTCGTAGTCTAAAGACACGCGTACTAGTCACTAGAACAGCAAGGACAATTGTGATCCTATTTGTGGTATAAAAACCCGAGGACTTCAACGATATTCCCTCCTGTAGATCCCCTTATTACTTTCATTCCCCCAAATTTTCTTTATTCATCTGTATCTGAATCATTTCATTTGTAGCTACGGAAGATTATACTAAAAAATTAATTTTCCATAATCAAATTATTATTATTAGACGAGATACTTTTCTTCCTTCATCCATGAAGATTGATTTTTTTTTTTTGGGGGGGGAGGGCTCAATACGCTACGTTAGCACGCTATATGAGAGGTTTTACACTATCAGAAGCACCAGCCCCATCCCTATCAAAATTAAATTTAATCCTTACGAAAGTAACGTCTAAAAAGCCGAACTGCAACCATCTCTTATTTCGTATCATACACCATAGAAACAACTGTCAGATTCTTCAAATATCTCTTATTTTTTATTTTAAGAGTGCTCTATGATAGATCGCTTATCTCTCGTGCGGTCTCAGAACATATGCATGGACAACATTGCGTCCATTGGGCATTCTCGGGGGTTATAAAGTTTCCTTCTACATTCTCATTCCATCAATTCCCATCATAATCATTGACTTTAATTTATCGTACGTCTTTTTCAACCCACACGACATAATACTGAACGATCTCCTTTTATATTTTCAATCTCTACATCCCTTGAAGTGATCAACAGTCACCAGAAAGTTCATCAAAATATGAAGATAGCATAATTAGAAACAGGATTACAACGAAAACTTGCAGTAAAAATGGGAAAAGAAACAATATATGCTGCAACTTGACAATACATCTTTTTTAAAAAAAAAAAAAAAAAAAAAAAAAAAAAAATCACATGCAAGTAAAACTTTTGCATATATATTAGTTGTTCACATTCCTTATATACATACAAAAATGTTACATACAGCTTAAGAAAAAAGAATAACAATGATTTCTCGTAAGTTAAAATAAGTGAGGAATGCAAAAAAAGTAAATATATAAGTAAGATGCATTAAAAAAATACACACTGACCTGGTGCACTCTCATAAGCACGCACTCTATACAGGAAAGGATTCCAGAATGTGGAGAAAAGCTGTTACAGCAGTCCAGTTTTAAACCTTACACCCAACGTGCAACAAAGGATTCTACGCTAGAAGCATGCATTAATTAGGCTACTCACTGACATCACTGATGGTCAGTTCGCCTTCAGGATTTTGAGAATATATTTGTGCCATTCCTCCACAAGGTCAGGTACAGTCTCTCCCATCTGAAAAAAAAAAAAAAAAAGTACAACAAAATTAGTCAAATAAAATACTGAACCTGCAACATAACCAATGAGGAAGGAACACTCAAGAAATATTGCCAAGATCGATAACCTATGGAATTCGTTTGGAAATGAATTGAAATCTTTCAAGTTTTACGTCCCGGAGAATCCCGAGAAAACCCACGAGCACGGTGTTTGTCCACCACAACATCCACACGGCGCAAGCTGGGATCGAACTAGGGACCCTAAGCACCTGAGGTGAACGCTCTAACATTGAGCCACCGCGACCCCAGGAATGGAATTCGTATGGATTAGGAATTAGATTTCTGAGCTTTCGGCATCTATGGGCATGTTAGCCTCTCACGTGAGGGAGAACGTCTCTCGGTGATCACATACCCGAGAAATCGGAGAGAAAGAGAGAAATGGGAAAGGAAGAAGCGGTCTGAGACCATTATGCTAGGCACCACCCCGACATTTGCCTGGTGTGAATGAGGAAAATCCACGAACACCTCACTCAGGATAGCTGTCGACCGAATATCCTTACTGGGAATCGAACACCTGGTCGCTCGTGCCAAGAACGAGAGCGTTAGCGACCATGGATTCATTTTACCAGCAATATAAACATGAAACTGATCTTGTGAAAATCGAATCACATAAAAACGGCTGAACCGTTTAAAATGAAATTTTGTAATATAGTTAACATCTATCTAGAATTGGGTTTTATCATATAAATTAGATTAAAAGGAGTATCATGAGAGGAGGCGGCAGAAGTCAAAAATTTATATGAAAAACTGAATATTTTACGGTCCTCTCACGCTAGGAAGGTTAACCTGGTATATAAACTTCTCATTAGAAATAAGTGGATACGCACCCTAACGTCGTAAGAATTTCGCCTTTAACAGGGGGGAGGAGTGGGGCAATTTTTATACATTTATATATTGTCGCATCAAAATCGTCGTCTTTTTTTTTTTCCGATCCCGATCGCATCATGCGAAAACGGCTGAACAGTTTGAAATTAATTTTGGAACAGTTCCCATCTCAAGCTGGGTTTTTATAATGCCTCTTTGGTTACAGATCGTATGCTAAGAGGGAAAGAGATTCCAATACTTCTCATACTACTATTCCTTCTGCACGAAGAATAGACATTTCAGCTAGTTCTATATACAGGAAAAAAAAGATAATGGAAACCCTATGCTAACATCAAATAAATTCTGTTAGACAGTAAAAACGATCATGCATTGGAAATTTAATGTCGTCCGGTAGAAGTCAAACGCTGGAAGATGTTTGCTGCCATCTAACGGCACGATGTGTAACTTCCACCTATCTTTGTTTCAATAGCAGAAAATGCACTATGAACAGCCACCGTTACCCGTGAAAATGTTAACGGATTTACTCGGAACTTGGCCAAAATAATCATTCTAGCCATTTATTGCAAGCAAAAAATAAAATAAAATAAAATTTCGCTCTTGTTCAAGTTAACAAGGGGAGCAACAGACGTACGTGTGATTTTTTTTAAAAAAAAGAAAAGTTTTATAGAAAGAAAGTTAAGTGATCACAGAAGAATTTATGATGGGAAATACCTCGACGTATCTCACAGAAATTATACACGAAGCTTATTTCTGAGACCAAATATAAGCAGCAACGCGATTTTATCACTGTGCCACACCATTTGTAACAATAATAAATACACAAATAATCAAGAAGCAATGGAATCAAACAATAAGTAAAACTACAGTATAGGTAATTGCTGATAGATGTTATGCGAGAAAACAATTTCAATTTCAAAAATGCAATAGTACAACCTATAAAATATAATTACTATCACCCAACATATGCACGTCAATTAATTGTACCGGTGCAAAAAATTACAATACAATCCTATTCAGATATTCATATACTGCACATATATACACACATATTAAGAAGAAATAATTAGATAAGAAAAAAATAACTTTTTAAAACTATATTCTTATCAAATATAAATACAAGATGATTTAAAGCAAAGAAAGAAAAAGCTTACTGGGATTTCTTTGATTCGCACCTGACGACGAGACCTTTTAAATGGTCGAAATGAAAAGATGTATAATAAATACCTCAAAAATGAACAGTCTTAATTTGTACCAAGAAGTAGTTGTATTTCAATCAAACAGTTTTAGTGTGTGCTGATAACTTCTAAGTGGTGCTAAACTGGATACATACGTAAAGATTACTGTTTTTCTGTGAAAACTTTCTGAGCGGAGAAGAGGTAAAGATCTTAATTCTTAACACTAATGAATATGGCTTCTTGGAAACAGTACGAATGCTTACTGTATAAGCTTAAATCACTGTTTGAATATGGTGCCTTTCCTCTGAGTAAAAATTGGAATGATTTTCCTGATAATTTTAATTCTATTTTCTGTCAATTCCAGAAGGCACGCATTTCAAAGCACTATTTTCTTTGTAAGTCGAAGTTTCTATACCTCAGTAGTGCATCGTGATGTTAAAAATAATAATAATAATAATAATAAAACGATATTTTGTCAGCTTTATTTCTGTCAATATTATTATTTTGATAAAAAAAAATGGCAGCTGCCTTTTAGTATATAGTGTTATTTAGTTCAGTTTTCTTATTTTCAGAAGTAAATAGGCTTACAAAGCTATTAATTTTGACTCTTAAGTGATGGAAGATATTCTTTTCCTGTACTCCACAACGAAATTAAATATGCAATAGAAGCAGTGCAAGAAATGATCCCAGAGCAATAAAATGCTTGATAACGTTAACAGAAAGGAATTCAACAAAATACCACAGTTATTACTATTTTCATTTTAAATATCACGGTGCACAACTCAGGCCAATAAAATTTTACTTGTAATATTAGAAATTGCAAACCTAACCTAACCTAATTGTATCTTAATACTAGAAACACGGAAGTATTCAAACAATTTATTCTCTGGATGATATTCTAGATTCTTTCCCAAAAGAACACAGATAAAAGTAACTTACATAGTACGACCTAGGAGAAAAAACCAACTTGTATACTCTTTTAAGATGAGCACTCAACTACTGACTGACAATGGCTTCTTTAGCTTCGTTTTGGATAGTATATCAAGAATATTATTAACATATAAACTACAGATTAAACGAAAATGTGATGCACATACTTCAGGACTAGAGATCTTAGGTCTGGGACCGGTAGCCACATCAGAGAGTTTGGTTACCATTCGAAACTCGGCAAACAAAGTAAAGGCCAATACCTAAAATATTTGATAGCCAATGACGATCGAAAATTCCACGCCCTAATATACTAAGAATGTGTTTGGCTATGGATTAAACAAACACATCATATCTGACATCAAGCCATAATGAAAGTTTATCCAGGACCATACTTTCGAACATGTGTGAAAGGATCTCAAATTGTTGTACAATCGCGAATATATTCCTGTAATGCTTACCATGTTGTGATTTGTCATATTTATATCTTTCCATGCCTCTGCATATAACTTGATCCAATTCCACTGTGATTTCAGCATATACAGAAGCATTTACTAATGGACGTTATAGGATAAAAAGCACAGAAATAAATAGTAAACTAATTTTAGGGCAAATGTATAATATAGGTTCTCTCTGGAAGCTTCTTCACAATAGAATTCCAAACCAATAAGTGCAGGTAGTAACACGTGATACAAAAAAAAAAAAAAAAATCCCGTCTTCCTTAAATCTTCCAGGGAAATAACTCTCGAAGACTGTTATATAAGATAAAACGAAAAAAGGCTTTAGTGAGAACCGATATTACACAATAACAGAAATTTTCATGGATTATATAGTTTACCATTTATTTATATAAGGATCAGTTACGGGCGGATCCAGGGGGTCCAGAATAGGACAATTTTTATATTAAAAATAAAACCTATCCTAAGAATTTTCACCTTTGTATTATAAATGTACAATAAAACCTATTGACTTCGAACGACCCCCCCCTCCAAAAAAAAAAAATAAAAACATCCAGCCTGGATCCGTCCCTGGTTTAGTTCACTCTCCACAGCCTGTATACTGACACTGGCATTGTACTTTTCATGGATAGTGATGTACAGTATATTAGAAAGTGATGTAGATGTGGATATCGTTAAAGTTTCAAGATTTTTCCAGTTTTTTTTTCCTTCTTAATTTTAAAACTCGTCTAAATTGAAAAAAAAAAAAGAAAAGAAAAGAAAAGTGAGTAAAGCACATGCGCTGTTTCAGTGTCTGAAGTATTTTGAAGCAAAAGCTGTGTGTGGGTGTGTAATACGTGACTGTAAAATCTACTTTTCTAACTAGTAAAAGCAAAGAAAGCTTTAAGTTTTACGTCCCTCGGTTATGCCGGTTAGGCTAAAGGAGACGGTGATGATGAAAGATGAGTGAAATGAAGAAAGTGGGAGGAAACGGGAGAACCCCGAGAAAATCCACGAGCATGGTGTTTGTCCACCACAAAGTCCACACGGCGCGAGCTGGGATCAAACAGGGACCCCAAGCACCGGAGGTGAACGCTCTACCACTGAGCCACCGCGCCCCCAACTAGTAAAAGCACTTTGGCCATCTGTTATATTTCATTCCAGAAGGAATTAAACCTACACTTTTGCACATCACTTGCACAGTAACATCTTTCGATAATTGCTAAGTATTGTATTTGCTTCCGAAATATGAGAAGTTACTAGTATATAATAATAGCTACCAAAGTTTACTCATCATAGTCACAATCATATTTCCTCAAGTTTAGAGTTGCCCCTCCAGTTTCCAACCTACAAAAATGCAGTTAAAACATTAAAAATTGTTAGGTTAGGCTAGGTTAATTTAAGATAGATTTGGTTAGTTTAGGTTCGGTTAGATTACCTGGTAAGACTTCAGTTAGGCTAGAACAGTGACCGGAACAGGTTCTCATGAAAATTTAATAGATTTTCTTCATTATTCTTATATAATTCTGTAAAACTCATAGCGGAAACATCATATTCAACGCACCAATTCCCCATCCTATACTACTACCATGCTGTTCAGTTAGAGAAACCTTCCGCGTCTTGCAAATAAGTACCCACTTCTACATATCTTTTCACGGTAACTCTTTACTTTGGGCAAGGCAGTAATATTATGTCAGTACAAATTGCCGAGCGAGCGACAGCGAGTGAAGGCGGGTTAGAGCCCCGCAGGGTACGTTGTTTTCTGTCTTCCCTACTTGGGAACTGTAACTGTAACTACAGGAACCGGTTCAGATGAATTGGTTATTGCTACTGCCTTGCCTAAAGTAAAGACTTGCCCTTTTCGCGTATTAAACATAACTTTACTGCCAAACTTTGACACTTAAACATCACATAAGAACTCCAAATCATCATTTCTTACCCCATTTCTCCTGTAAATTTTCCTAATTTTTATAAAAAACGGAGGAGCAACTCTAAACTTAACCCTTTATTATTAACTAAAAATTCAGGTTTAGCATCAACCCCACAATCACTAATCAAGTAAGATATTTTTATCGTTGAAAAAAGTGCAAGGTGAATTGAATCAACTAACAGAAATGTATTATCATTACCAATTTTGTATGTTTCGCTGCATCAGAATTAACCACGTATCATGTTAATAGCACCGAATCGGACTCAGCATGTTAATGATGCTAAAATAATTATAGCATCCGAATACCACACCCTCGTATAACACAATGTTTGTCCCAACGTAAAGTATTTTAAGTGTCTAGTAACTTACTTCTGCCATATAATAAGTACACTCTTTTCTTTTATTCGTTAGCCTCACATTACTACTTATCTTTCAGTATCTACAGTTACTTATCATGAAAATAAAGCTTACGATTCAGGAAAAACCAGAGGAAATAATTCTAATAAACGCAAAGAAAAAAAAATTAGAAACATAACAATGGCCTTACATGTGTGACTCATTACACATTCAAACTAATAACATATTCCCTTTATAATGTACCTTCTAAATACATGCATCTTACTTCTTTTGTTTTCTAGTCACTTTATTACGGGCAAAAATATAAAAATGTATTCACACTTGTTAAGGTCACAAAACTACCATGTTACTCACCTAATACTGGGATATTGCAAGGGTAAATATGAATGTCAACACATTTTTAACATAGTAGAGCTTCCATGTCATGAAAAAAATGTTATCCGTACTAACATATCGTCATGATTAACACAAAGATTAAAATGAACCTTAAAACTTCATTTTATGTTTCCTTACATAGGTAAACACACAATCCACCATGTCTCATATACTTCAATGTACTCTCACTAACACCCTCTAACGCCCTACGATCAAAACAACTTTCTTGCGATATTTTCGGCATAATGACCAAACTTTTCGAGGAATCAGCTTCAAAGCGTTGCTCCTATTGGTCGCTACAGTCACATGAACAAGTACTGACGGATGGATCAGAGAGAAGTTCAGTCAGACGAAGAAACATAATTCGAGTTCAGCAGACGACATCTAATAGCAGATCTTGTAACTAATTCTGTTCCACAGAACGCGAAATCTATCTTTAGGATAAACAGATGGATCTAACCGCACAATTTGATTCAAATAAACAAACCGAAAAGACTTACTTTTACTATAATCAATAGTTTCAACTTTTGATTTCCGTTTAGCATTTAAGGAAGTATAAACTCCACTACAGTGTATTAATCAATAATATTTTTCCAGTCGGTTGAATGGTATGAGTAGAATGGACTACGTAAAATATAATGCTATAATCTGATAATCTTTAAAATTTCAGTTCACCTATGTTAATTTACGAAGTAATTCCTAGCAACATTATTTTAAATTATCAGGTAATTATATTTGATTTAATAGAACCAGAATAGATTTTTATTTTTAAAATGAAAATCGATTCACTATTACGGTATTATTATTATTATATTAAACAAAGTGTATTTTCTGAAAAAGATTTAAATTTTCTATACGAAGATGAATTGACTCAAATCCCGGAGATTTGCGTTGCGCTGCTTGCTGCAGGAAACTAGGTCGAATCGAAATGACACTGAACGCCTACGCAAACTTACAACTGCAGATGAGTCATACCCTTCTGTGACGAAGAGCGAGATTCATGAATTATTGGTATGGTTGTATGTATTTGTGTACTTCGTTGCTATAGCGGTGAAATCGTATTTTGTCAATTTCTATGCTACGCTACTACGGTAGTAGGTTAAGACACAAACAGAAAGTGGTGACGCCACACGAGTAATTTAAATGACGTTTTATGACTCATAATGCCAGTAAATGTCTTGTGGAGCTTAAAAAAGAATTCTTGCGTGCATTGATATTTTGTATGCACATGCACATTTGTTATTTTAATCACTTCCTTCTTGCACGTGGTAACCGTAGAACCAAAACATTCATCGAAACTTAGAGGTTTTTTTTTTTTTTTTTTTTTTTTTTTTAAATGATGTACGCTTATTTTGCTTGGAGCATAGTCTTCAAGTTTAATTCACCCTGTCACTTCCCCTGCACGTTATTTCAATAGCTAATGTGCGTACCTTTGGTGTCCGCTGTCTCGGGTTTGATTCCCGCTCGGATCATTGAATGCATTATGATGGTTCAGAATCCACTTTATACTGTAGGTTCACGTTTCGTGTGGGCTATGAGATTTAAAAAGGCGCTAAACTTCAACAAACGCAGGTTCGATTCCTGGTGATGATAAAATAAATTTTGCACTTCACGTGAGACTGCAACTCCACGCCTCATACGCTACATTTTAAATTCTGGAAAGGGGAGTTTAATTTCAAAGGAAAAACTAAAAAAAAATACTTAATATTCTGTAGTATATAAAACAAAGGAATAATGAATCCTACTGGATAATAATGAAGAATTGGTAGAATAAAGGCAGAGGGAAGAACTGGGAAATCTCCGAGAAAGAGTATATGGCCTGTAGTCGAATCACTAGAAGTGAGAGCTCTTACACTGATTCATCGCCCCCCCCCCCTCCCCAGCAAATGCAAATGTAGATATAAATTGAAAACCTATAAATAACAATAGGCTATACAATTCCATTACAGTAGTAGGCTAGGTCGTAACAAGGCCATCCTAGGTAATAAGCAATTTCTGCTCCTTGGTATTTCGATGTTTATCATTTTCAAAAATCAACTTATTACTATTTTTCTGTTTTCTATTACTTATTTATTTATTGAGATGCAATACTATGATAACAAAATAAACATACTTGTCATAAACTATAGAATAAATTAAGGATGGCCAAAATTATGCGAATTCCGGAAAATTTATTTTCCAGAGTTGGAAAATTCACTATCCGAATTTCGGAAAAATTTGCGAAATCCTGATTTTTTCCGAAATTCGGAATTTTTCGATTTTACTTTCCAGATTCCAAAAGGTAAATATTCCGGAATTGGCCTAGAATAAATCCGCAATTGAATACTCTTATACATGTAAGTAGTTATGTGAAATCAGTCGTTTTGCACTCCTCTCTGTCGATCTTCCAGTACTCCAGTCCTCTTACTCCGGTTTCCGTAACAGCAGTATTGTATAACTGACCAACTCTATGGCTTATTGAACCCCGAGGTTCCATTCCGCATTCACAAAAGCTCTCCAGCCAACTGGATCCAGCTTCTACATTGTACTTCTGTTTCTTTCAGATCCATCTTAATATTGTCCTCCTATCTGCGCTTAGGTCTTCCTAATGGTCTTTTCATGATTGAACTTTCAGTTAAAATTTTGGCCATAACCTGGACTAAACTTGTTTCCATTCTGGTCACATGACCTGCCCATCTAAGCCTCCTAGACTTATTTACCATGACGAAGTTAGATAAACCGTATAAATTATGTGGTTCCTCGTTACGAAGTTTCCGCTATTCCTATTCTCGTCACTTTTCAGTCTATTCGCCTCAGGATTTTATGGGGCGTTTACACTTAGTCGATTTGCGTTCGATTCAGTTGAATTGACGTCATTTTCAACTTAATCGACCGTGTAAACGGGAATTCAATTTAATCGCTTGTTGATCGAAAGCGACTAATCGACTGGCAACTGAATTAAAAGACGTTCTATTTTCTGTGGTTGAAATAATTGAACACATCCATCGATCTGATTTGGCCTAGTTGCTTCGATTTAGTGGCAAATGCAGCGAGTCGATTTAGTCGTGCGACTAAATCGACCAAGTGTAAATGCCCCATTACTCTCAAATGCTTTCAGTTCAGGTTCTTTCCTCACAGTAAGCGACCATATTTTGCAACCATACAACACAACAATAATATAGTTTTGTATATTTTAAACTTCAAATTCTTGGATAGAATTCTCCAAGACAAAAGATTTTGAACTGAATAATAACACGATTTTCCTGCTTTCAGTCGATATTTAATTTCTTCGTGGATATATTGGCCTGTTAATGTTGAGCCTAGGGATGCGCTCGAGTCGAGACATGTCTCGAATCTCGACTCGACTCGACTCGAATTCGAGTCGAGATTCGAGTCGAGACACACTTTGTAAAATTCGAGACGAGTCGAGACAAACGTATTTCTCGACTCGAATTTTCGAGTCGAGACACGAGTCGAGTCGAGACGGCTCTTAAAAATCTCGACTCGACTCGAATGTCTCGAAAATCTTTCTATAATTTTTAATATTATTTTGAAGAAAGTATTCACTCAGAAACAGCCTTGAAACCAATTCCAGCTTTTATTCCTTCAGAAAGGTACAGAACGCATAAAATTAATAGTTAATCTTTAAAGATCAAGATTTAATTTTCAGCTCAATTCAGTTAATTAGAACTAATAGTTAATGTCGTTGTATTTGGTTGTACTGCAAATATAATGATAATAATAATAATAATAATTGATTATCTAGTTTGTATAAAACTATTATCCGCATTCTAATTCTAGTTTGTATAAAACTATTGCGATAAAGTGAACTTCATAAATTCTCTGAATGAGCAGTTGGTAGTCTATAGTAATTTAGCATAGTTATAATTATTGTGTTTTCGTTCCCATGAACGCAATAGGGTTACGTAACTTCTGGATTATTCGCTCGCCCAACTATTCTGAGGCTTTAATATGTTGCAGCATATCAAGAGCTACGGATAATATATAATGTAACATTTGTTGTAAATCACATATTATGATACGAGACTATTTTACATAATACATCTTATCTAATATAAATAAAAAAAGAGTTTGTTTGTGTGTTTGTCTGTCTGTCTGTGTGCGACCTGGGGACCAGACGAGTGGACCGAGAGTTCCCAAAATTTGGTCACGGGTACCTTAGTCCAGGCCCCAGATCAAGATGAAGCGTTTTTTTTTTAAATTTCGAACCAGGGGGGTCTCGGGGGGGACGTTTACTGGGACGACCTGGGGACCAGACAAGTTGACCGAGAGTTACCAAATTTTGGTCACGGATACCTTGGTCCAGGTCCCAGTCTAAGGCGAAGCGTTTTTGTCAAAATTGGAACCAGGGGGTCTCAGGGGGGCGTTTAGCGAGACATGTAGTAAAAGTAATCCAAATTGATCGACATTAGTGTCAAATCCATAGTTTTCACGGTCGCTGAGATCAATGGTGACACTTCCATCAGCGATGACTTGCAAATTCAGCTACTACTGTATGCGGGCCGGGTGTCAGCGGGTGAGGAATACCAAGACATGTATAAATAGCCCATATTGATTGATACTAGTGTCAAATTCATAGTTTTCGCGGTCACTGAAATGAATGGTGATACTTCCACAGGTGTTGACTTCCAAATACAGCCCCCATGCGAAGAATGGGTATATTAAGCTAGTATTACAATAAATGGACTGCTTGGATGCCAAGAACTAGTACAGATAAGTACCATTCACTTCTATGAATAGGTATTTTTTAAAAGGATTTTTGTAAACACTAAGTTATAAAACAATCAACTACATACAGTAGTTATGGTTTTGGTTCCCAACATAAAAGAAATATGGATTGTTCATGAGATATTGAACTTCAACTTTCACTCCTGGAAAATTTCAATTTTGGAGTTAGGCCACTTGGCATCAAAGCAGTTCACTGTAAGATAAATACATTCCGCACATTAGTAACATAGTTGTTCAGGGGCCTTCGATTTCCATCCTCTCAAATGAAAGCTTAACGATTGCTTGATACATGCTGACTATATAGGAGAAATAGTGAATTAAGTTTTCGAGCTTTGGTGCGTATCCGTTTTTACACTCTGATATAACTTTAAGTTCACACTCAAATCGAGCTAATTGTTTAATGCATTTCGAAAGCTTTTGTTTTTATGCAGCTCATTAAGGAAAATCTATTTCATAATCGTAACATTTATGTACTAAGAAACTATGAACGTAAAGTGGACTCGACCTAGCCCCGTGGCCGCTGTGACTCAGTGGCAAAGCTCTCACCCTTGGTGTGTGAGAACTCTGATTCTGTGTGTGTGTGTGTGAACTCCGCGGCTAGTGTAAGCGTCTTTGCCGTAAAAGACTCGGGTTCAATTCCCGTCGCGAGCTTATGTAGTTCGGATTCCACGTTAATCAATAGGTCTACAATTCATATATCCTCGCTGCTGAAAGAGACGGTAAAGTCAAAATCAACTCAACAATATATATGTGTGTGTGCTTATGTGAATTTCCTCGTGGCTGTATGGTTAACACATACGCCTTGATCGCGGGAGACTCTGGTTCGATTTACGGTGGAAGCTCATGAAGTTGTTACCGGTATCCCACTTTAAACTGTAGATCCATGCCTCATATAACCATAGATATAATATATATGCCTTTGATACACTTGTTTTCCGACTTGGAAGCCATCGAAAATTTCCGGACACAGAGTCCCGTAGACCGAAAATGAGAAACATGGGTACAGAGTAAAACAGCGATAGAAATTTAAGCTTTTTAGGCTAACTTAGTCCTTACATATAATGCAACTAGCTTGGCCAAGTTATAATGGAGGAAATGCTATCATTGCAACACTCTGAGAATAGAAAATGTTCGTCAGGTATTACTATCCCCCCCTCTCCTGCAGAATGAAAACCCTGACTAAAACTCAATATATATATATATATATATATATATATATATATATATATATATATATATATATATATATATATATATATATATATATATATATATATATATATATATAACTATTTTGTGTAATGTAACGAACAGTGGCGGATAGTATTCATGTTTCCTTGCAGAGGTCCTTACGAGGGTTCGCTTCCATCTTCCTATCCCCAAGAACTAAAATAAATTAAAAAATTGCTATTACTTGTTAATCTTGTACAAAGGACGCAATTAAAGTCCCAGTGTAACACCCCTTCACATTTAGATTTTTCCCCTGGATGAAAACCAGTTATTATTGTTTCTTGATTTCTCAGTCTCACCTACATAAACATACGAATAGAATTACAGGATAGGACATGTTTAGATTGCTTGCACGTGACATCTAACTATATTTCTCATCAAATGTGTCACAGATGAAAATTTCCGTTTGTACTGCCTCTATTTTGTGGTACATATGTTTCATTTATGTTATGTTGCTAAAATTCGTTAGGAAACAAGTACAGACTGCGCCTGTGTGCCTGACAAAACGTAAATGTACTGGATAATTATTTCTTCACTTTCTTCCAGAAAAGAAAGTAACCCATCTCATGTCGGCTAACAAAAGGAGGTAGCGGACCAAAGATAGCCGTTGTTGACCTAAGGTCGTTACACAGTAGGGGTTTCATTCAGTCAGAGGGAAAAGAAAAAATAATTTAAGGTTTCTACATTTGTTTTGAACTGCAATATACTTCTTCCTTTTATTTTAAGAACCATTTCCTTCTCATTTGTCTGCAGCAGAAAAAAAATGCAAAAAAAAAATCACTAGAATGTGCCTATTTACCCAAATTACGTACTAGATCACTAGTTCAATAGTAAAATCACTAAATCTAGTACGAAATCATAAATGTGGCATCCCTGGGTTGGAGCGAAAGTAATGGTTGAAGTAAAAACTAGTCCGTATTTCTACTGCGTTCTGTTGTTGAATTCACAGAAATGTTCAAAATTAAATTCAAGAAGTAAAACACGATCCTACAAAAGACTGTTTACTTTCTCACTGGTTTTCGTATTGTGAACTGAAACTCAAGTGCGCAGTCATGTTGAATACTTCTGTCCCTTTCTACTTTACAACTTGAGGTGGGATGAGGGTCAGGATAGATCAAGTGATATACCGCTAAAGGAAGTGCTTCAGTACAGAGTCGGAAGCGGTATGTATTGTTTATACTACTTACAACGTTACCCCCCCACTTAAAATATAAATTCACCCTTTCTTCCTTCCCTTTTTCGAATACAATGAACCGACTCTTTTGCTGAAAAAAGATGCTAAAAGAAAATTGAAACATCTGTGTCTAAACTTTCTTTGAAGCGCAGTCTTTTGTATTTGTAAGGTTTTGCGAGTGTTTTCGAGATAGCCAAATCTTTTACCATGGACTCCTGCTGCGAACTGACCGTGAGTAAACACCCGATCTCGCTGTGCTCAATTTCTCTCGCACACGTGAAATGGGTTTGTTGTTTCCAAAACAAATAGGAAGTTATCTTGTGCTTTTGCATTTCTGCACGCACACAGGTACCATTGTTGTTCTAATGATCAGAAGAAATATCAAAACCATCCGATATATATGATACGAAACAGCTAACAGAGGGAGGCAAAGATAAAAGTAGGCCTATACCAAGTTTTCCGCGTGGTACCATTACGGAAAATAAATATTTGATAAAGTCACGTAGATGCGCTTAAACCTATTCCATCTGTCCTTATAACTTTTCTGGTCTCATCAATTTTTCAGGAGAATACGTACAACATATGTCCAAATTCCACATATACTCTTTCTAAACTAATGAGAAAACTCATTAAGAACACCAACTGATATCAATAAACAGGAAAGAAAACAATACTTTATACTTCTATCATTTGGTACACATCTCTATGAAGCACAGCTTGTTTCTTTTCGAAATAGCTCCTTCGTGTCACAGCTGTGGTTAGTTTTGTTTTGTGTTAGGATGAAAGAGAGAAATGCAACATTTGCTTCGCGGTGAAGTTATATATATTATTATGATGAGCGGTGATAAGCGAGGTTTAACAAAGAATGCCTTTCGGATGCACAATTTAACGAGTAGTTGCAGTCCGTGTTGAGAATCGAACCAAAGCTATGTAAGACATGTTATGACAAATCCAAAAGGTGTGTTGTATCGGTGCAGTACCAGTTTTTCACGTTTTTCAAAATGTTCCAAAACCCAAAGAATAATCTTTAATTTCTGATATTTTAGTCGTCAAAAATTACAATTTTATAATGTAGTCAATGTTTATAATTACTGGACAGTTGGGCGTTTAAACTAATGACATCATAATAAAGTCAAAACCATAATTTTGAGTTGAATTGATTCTGAGTTTAACGTCCCGTTCAGCAGCGAGGTTATGTGAGACGTGGACCTACTGATTAACGTGGAATCCGAACCACATGAACTCCCACCGGGAATCAAGCCCAGGTTTCCCACGCCAAAGGCAAGTATGCTAACCGTTAGCCACGAAGGAGCTCCACCATAATTTTAGTGGGCGTTAAGAAATATCTCGCCAGTGCTTTTACAATAAACAAAATTTTATAAGTATTAAAGAATAGTGGTAAGAGATTTTATAATAGCTCTTTTATTTATGAGATATGAGTATTTTGAAAAAAAAAAAACTAAAGAATAGGTTGGCGGAACCACAAAAGACTTTCTTATAAATACATACGCACCTTACTCACCTTTTATAATTGCCATGCTTACGTTCTCCATAAAAACAGAAATTCTCTTTTAGTGATACTTTACACAAGATCATGAAGTGGGTTCAAATTTAATTAAAGGCAAAATACAATACAATAATCCACAAATATTGCCTCAAGTGAGTTTAAAGATTTCTAAACACTAGTGCGAAACCGGGCTCTGCCGTTGCGATCGATTTACAGGTCTTGAGACGAAAGTAAGAAGGGACTTAGCACACAGTAAGTAAAAACAATTAATATGCCTGTAACTTTCCCCCAAATGGTGTATCTTAAAACTAACCTCACCATTATTTTTCTAATTAAATTCTAGCCCGAAATTATGTATCATATTACCCTATTCCCATTTTGAAAACTTGACCTTAATTCAAAATGGTGGATTTCAAGATGGCTGCCATCAAGGCCATATCTACCATACGACTTCCCCCCCAGGACTTATATGTATCCACATGGTTTTTCTTCACTTTTCTTCATTAACGCTCCGTTTACAAAGGGTAGTAAGGGACTTCTGTAGTAATCTCTAATAACCACATCACAACTCTTAAAAGTTATTAAAAAAAATAGAAAACATGCACCATGGCAAAAATTTGTCATCACAAGTAATGATGCATACATGCCTTCTATCAGCAAAAAAAGTTTCATTGAAATTGGAGCCGGACATTTGAGTGATGTCCCTTGTGGGATGTGATTGAACGTGACGTCAGAGCACATCGCCCCCCTTCCCGGAATTTACGGGAATTAGGTGACCTGAGTGAGCACATGTGGTGCCAGCTCTCTCCAGCGACCTATCAAGGATCATTGCGTGTATGCCAAGACGTGTCGCCGTTTTTATCCATGCCAAAAGTCGACATACGGACAATTAGGTAGGTAGTCATGATGATCTGGCTGATGTGTGCTGATATTTTAACTCGTACATTTTGTCTCGACTCGAATTTCGAGACGTCTCGACTCGAATTCGAGTCGAGTCGAGACAGAGACTGTCGAGTCGAGACACGAGTCGAGACAGAAACATATTTTCGAGTCGAGACACGAGTCGAGACAACATTTTCTCGAGACGAGTCGAGACAGGCTTAAATCTCGACTCGACTCGACTCGAATGCATCCCTAGTTGAGCCTAGATATTTGAAAATATCCACTTTTCTGTAAGTATTATTTGATATTTTAACGTATCCATAGTTTACATACAGTATTATGGTCATTTGAAGTTTCCATATATTTAGTTTTCTGCATTTAATTCTAAGCTCATGTCCTGTAGGCATTTAATAAAACCTTTACATTTCTTTCTATTATCCTTATATTATCCTCTATTAGGTTTACATCATTAGCATCAGCCAGGGCCGGATTAAGGGAGGGGCTTAGGGGGGATATAGCCCCGGGCCTCCAAATGATAGGGGCCTCTACTCTGATCAAAATTTCAATTGGCTATCTAAAAATAATCATAAAAATACAATAATCACAAAATGAAATATGACCAAAAATATGAAACATATTTCCTTAACTTTCCTACTGTACTTTCACACAAATGTATTAGGTGAAGTCAGCGAATTAGTCCTAGAAGCGATAAAAACTGTTATCTGTCCTATGAGCGACTAATTCATTTACGTTGAGAGGATGGAAGATGTATGATTTCCTCTCGTAAAATATGTTTGCCTCTGGCGTAGGGAGCAGCGATTTTTTTCTAGAGGAGCAAGCATTAATACGCGTATTTGGGCCCCTAGAAAAAGTTGTTTTTCTAATTCTTGGGCCCCTTTTTTCATCTTTCCTTACCCTTTATGTACCTCGCGGGCCCGGAGTAACTAATGGCCGCACGGTAAGGTCTGTGGGGCCATTAGTTACTCCACTAGGTCCGTTCCATGCATGACAAATTAATTAAGTTGACAATATTGACAAATCTCAAAGCCATACGAATAAATATTATTTCTAGGGCCCCTGATAGTAGACATTTTTTTACTGAAATGGACCAATGACTCATTTTTGTTTTATTTAACTTTTGTGTGTTGTTTTGTTTATGTATTATAGTGAACTTATTTGATCTTCATTTATAATTTCATGTTCGTATCGTATATGGAGTAGGAAAATTTTGTCTTAAAATGGAACACAAGGAACTTCCCTGGGGGGCAGTTGCCCCCTGCCCTCCCACAAGTTACGGCCCTGCTCTGGCGTTATTAGCGTCCTTGCTACGAAAAATGTACGTGCCAGTGATACTGTTCGTCAAATACGTATATTTTCCCTCTACTGTGAATGCAAATAAAACTTATCTTAATTTTGAGTTACATTTGACATAAAACATATCAAATAACTTAATGAGATAACAGGGACATTTCTATAAAAAGTATATTCTCATGTAATTAATGATTGAAAATCCAATAGTAATATCCCCTTTTTTCAAAAGCTCTGCTTTCTGTATTTAATTTAATTCAAATCTAATTACTCACTAAGCAAAGCAATATATTTTATTTTGGAAAGGTTAAACTTGTAACAGTTTCGCGAATTATCTACTTTTCAGACTTCCTAAGATTCTGTGAATAAAAGCATAAAAACATTTCAATAATAAAAGACAGATTTTGAGATCCCCTAATCTGATAGGCTATTCCCAACCGATCCCACCAATTACAATGCAGTGCACTCTAACCAATCCAAAAGGTAAACAAACTCTTTAAATTACATCCTTCCCCGTTGTAAGCTACCAAAACGTAAACTAATTGCTTAATTCGCCTTCCCCTTTTGTTTTGACTTATACATGAAAACTTGTCATATGGCAATCTGATATAATCCCTTATAGCAAGATAAACTGTTAAGTCCTGCGAGAGATGAACGAATTGGTGACTCATAGCCCAGTTAACAGATTGAATCTGTCGCTCAAAGGACAGTTAACAGTCCCTGTCGCACATAAGACTGTCGCAAGTAGGACAATACCAAGTCAGCAGAGGCCACATATTTTTTCTAGCTCCGGGCCTCCAGGTAGGTTAATCTAGTCCTGGCATCAGCCATAACCTAGCGAGTGCCATTCAACTCTAGGCCCTGGTTGCTATCTTTGATATTCCTTGTAGAGTATTTCAGAACAAGATTGAATAGAATTGACGACAACACATCTCCTTATTTCAGGCCATTCTCGACGTGGAAGCTTGTGGATAAGTATTTTCCTACGTGGACTTTACCCTGAGATTCACTTCAAGACATTTTAATTAATCTAACCAGCTTTTTTGATATACTAAATTCGACAGTAGTAGAACTTTTGAAATCAGTAAATAACTTATTCACCGGTTTATTGTAATCTCATTTCTCTTAGGGTTGAGTTGATTTGAAGTTTAACGTCCCTTTCAGAAACGAGGCTATATGAGACGGGCCTACTGATTAACGTGGAATCCGAACCCGGGTCTTCCATGCCAAAGGTGCGTACACTAACTAATTTCCGTTCGGATATTTGACGAATGGTGAATATGCGGTCGATAGTTAATCGATTTTGTCTAAATCCACACTGATTGATAATCTCCAATAATTTCATTTGGGTATGAGGTCAATCTTGCTAACAGAATGTTTGAAGGATGTTATAGGCTGTTGACAAAAGAAAGATGCCTCTATAGCAATTACAATCAATTTCGTAGCCTTTCTTGTGAATTGGAACGATGATTGACTCTTTCCACTCTTCTGGCAATTCTTCCTTGTTACAGGAGAGAATGAGTTTGTGTATCTCATTTCACAATCTTCTCCTCCAGCCAAACTTAACTCGGAGAAAATTTCGTCTATACACGGATATTTGTATGTTTTTTTTTTAAATTTCTTTATAGCAATTTTTATTTATGTTTGGTTAGGCTCAGTTCTATGCAGTTTACTTTCTCCACGAACATTATTTTCTATTGCGTGTTGACCAAATTGTCAAAATCTTTCCATTTATTTAAAATGCTATCCATATCAATGAGAATTGTTCCGCCCCCTTTCTTTAACACATAAGCACGATGTTGATAGCATTTTTTAAATTTGTTGATACTCTTTTACACGTTCCGAATACCTTTGTTTTTACTATTTAAATATTATACCTCAAATTCAATTATTTTAGCATAAAAAATAACATTTGTTTGTTCTAAACGTTTTTGAAGCTTCCCGCCCGATGTCAACGAAATTCTGTGCTGTATTGTTGTTTGATTTTATAACCAACGCAATTTCGCGTTTTCTCTTCTCTGCTAATTTATTGCATTCGTGGTCGAACCATGGTTTGTTCCTATATGTTTTTGCGTGCCCCAATTTTTGTTTTGCTGAAATTTTAATGCTATCCCTAATTTTAACTGAGGTTTCCTCAACACTAGTGGATTCAACATCTAGTCAATTAAATAACCACAATTCGTTCTATTGAAACCAGTCATTAGGAGGGGTGCAGGATCATAGCCAGAACAGTAAGACAAGAGGTGGCTAGACTACTTTGTCTGGTCTAACTCGAAGTCATCTTATATCTTAGTTCATCTTATGTCCCAAAAGTAAGTATACAGTCCCGTACTGATCAGCTCACTGTTTTTTCATATCATTTCTTATTGTTATCGAACAGGTAGACCTAATTTCTTTATTATTTGTTCTTAACGTCTTTTTACTTAAAACTTAAACCTAGAACAGTCAAAGCAAATAAATCCAGAAACTAGAATGTTGTATACTTGATCAATGCAGGGGTATATACCTACTTTTGCGCCACTCTGTATATTATAGACATACGAACAAAGAATTGAAAGTTTCAGAAGGGCTGAAGGTGGTCGTAGGAGTTGCTGAGTCCCTTGCCAACATCTTAGTGGCGGACCTAGAGGGTGGTCGACTAATAGGGAAATTAAATTGATATTCTTGTCATTTTGTAGAAAATACACATATTTGCTAAGGAAACGGTTGATGAATGTTCTTTTCTTTCTTTCTTTAGTTCTTTTGCTACCTGTACTTGAATTTTGCGATCATAATTTAATACTTATCTGTCTCTATCGCACGCCAGACAGTAATGTCAATGACTTTTTGAATAAATTAGAAAGGCTTATATTGGAATTCTCGTCCTCTAAAAAGTCGTTAGTAATTTGTGGTGATATTAATATTGATTTTTTACTAAATAATAGCAAAGAAAAAGAAGATCTCATTTCGCTCTGCACATCATTTAATCTGAAACGTGAAACCTATCGTAAATACTCCTACTAGAATAGGCAAAACAAGAATCTCTGCTCTTGACCAAATTATAATTCCACGTGATGATTTCGTATCTCATATTGATGTACTAAACCTAGGCTATTCTGATCATAATGCTCAACTTCTTTATTTTTACACAGAAATAATTAATAAGAATACAAACGTGGGCGTGGAATGGTCCGAACGGCGTTCATTTACACCCACTAACGTGGCATATTTCAGATACTTGTTGAAAACTGAGTCGTGGGAAGATGTTTATATTGAATGTAATGTTAACGACCAATTTAATTCCTTTTTATGTATATTTACTCATTATTTTAATATTGCTTTTCCTAAACAAAAATTTAAGATAAATAAATCGGTAAATGTCAGTTCGAAGTGGAAGACTTCTGGAATAAAGGTTTCTCTAGAAAAAATGCGCTATTTACATCAACTATCCGGACGGTGCCGTACTCTCGTGTTTAAACGATACCACAAAATGTACAGACGAGTTTTACATAAGGTCATAAAACAGGCAAAAATGTTAGAGAATGATACTTACATTGGGAAAGCTTCCAATAAAATGAAAGCTACATGGCAAATTATTCGGAAAGAATATGGAGAACGAAAACCCTCCTCTAAGATAACTAGCGTTTCTTGTCAAAATAAAATTATTAAAAATCCGACTGAAATTGCAAATGCTTTTAACGATTACTTCACGAATGAAGTGGAAAAGCAAATCACTAATAACGTGAACAATAAACTTTCTAGCAAACAATACGTTAATAGACATAACGATATTTTCGAAAAATCATTGTTCTTGCACCCAGTAACTAGTCAGGAAATCTTAAATACTACACTGAAAATGACAAATAAGAGTTCTTCAGGATATGATGAAGTTCCTGATAAAATTCTAAAGCAATGCTCTTATGAAATTGCTGATATCTTATGCTTCATAGTAAATAACTCATTTAGTAGTGGCGTTTTTCCTGAGGCATTGAAGCTAGCAGTTGTTAAGCCCTTATATAAAAGTGGCAAGAAAGATCTTACATCGAACTATAGACCAATATCATGTCTGTCTACCTTCTCTAAACTTTTTGAAAAACTTATGTATATAAGACTAGTTAGCTTTCTAAATAATTTTAACTTAATATCTCCTGCTCAAAATGGCTTTAGATCAAATAAGTCTACTGAAACTGCTCTTTACTCCTTTCTCTATTCTGCTTTAAATTCAATAAACGCTAAGAAATATACAACCGGCATATTTCTTGATCTTAGGAAAGCTTTCGATACAATTGATCATCAAATTTTACTTAAAAAATTGCAAGATTATGGTATTAGGGGAAATGCTTATGAGTGGTTTAAATCGTATATATCCCACAGAAGGCAAACTGTTGAAATTAACTGTCAAACTCGAGACACTCAGGGAGTAACCAAATGTTATTCAGATACCAAAGAGTTAAAATTTGGAGTTCCTCAAGGTTCCATCTTAGGCCCTATTCTATTTTTAATATATATAAATGATTTGCCACAATGTTTAGACTGCTAAAATTGTTCTGTATGCTGACGATACAAATATATTAGTAACTGGAGAAACTTACGTTGAGTTATGTAATGCAGTAGATTCCACCATGTCTGCCGTCAGTGACTGGATGGATAGAAATAAATTAATACTAAACACAACAAAATCTTCATGCATGTGCTTTCACGTAGCAAAAAACGAGATAAGAAAACGCCCTTGTGTAACAATTAACGGCAAAACGTTGAATTACGTCTCGGATATCAAATTTCTTGGTCTTTGGGTGTCAGATACATTAGATTGGAAAATTCACATTCAAAAATTATCTAGTAAATTGGCTCAAACCTGTTACATGTTAAAGCTTTTACGAAATAGTGTCAGTCAACAAGTTCTGCTCACAACTTATTTTGGACTTTTTCATTCTAAATTGAAATATGGTATTATATTCTGGGGATCTACTGCACTGCTAAATTCCATATTCGTTTTACAAAAGAGAGCTTTAAGGTTTATGACCGGAAGTAAACCTCGAACTTCTTGTAAACCTCTATTTAAATTTCTTGAAATCTTACCTCTTCCATGTTTATATATATATGAACTTCTAAAATTTGTAAGAAAAGATATACAGATAGATACAAGCAGCTTCCGGTTGAACTCAGATATTCATATGCATAATACAAGACAGGCGTCTAACCTTCATGTAGAGTCCTCACGTTTAAAAGTACATAAGAATAGTACATTTCCTATGGCAGTGAATATTTATAACAAGCTTCCTTCCACTTTGAAAAACAAAACATCTGGTTTCAATAAAGCATTCAAGTCTTACCTACTCGAGCACTGTTTCTATTCTGTAGAAGAATATCTCGCCAGTAGAAAATAATGTTTAAAGTATATAAATTTTGTATATCTATAATGTAAGGTTTTATTAACTGTTATGTTGTTTTATATCGATGTATGTAAATTAGAATAATGAAAAATTGTACTTTTTTTTTTTTTTTTTTTACATAAATTCACACTATTTTAATATTGCATGTAGATTTAAACAGTGGCGGCCGGTGGATTATGGTTTTGGGTGTTGCAGTACGAACGATAAGAGAGAGAAGATATAAAGTTGACTCATTGACTAATCAGTATAACTTTAGATGCAAATGCTATGCGACATGTTAAATTAAATAAAATTCTGTTTTTAAAAAATAAAAAATGCAGAACATTTTATCCGATAAATCACCTTAATTAATTAGTAAGTTTATTATTCTCTCTTTGATTGGAGCAAATCTATCTAATACATGCTGGTTGAACTCTGGTATTCTTATTGTCAGGTCTTTTTCGATGGAAAGCATAACCAATGGTGATAACCTTTCTTGGGACATTCAATTCCTTGAAAGTGTCAATTCTTTCTCATGTAGAAAAATACTTTTCGTCTTTTGGTGACGCCATAAGTACAGTTAATATTAATTTTAGAAGCTTTGTAAATTCACTAAATATTTTTCTAGATTATTATGAACAATTCATTCTAGCAAACTCAGTCCCTGACAGTGATCCGAATTCCTCTTCAGTGTTGACTGAAGAGAGTTCGTAACAGAGATTAGTGTTATAAAAATGTACATTGAATACACTTTATTCACAGTTTATCCAGGAAAATTTAAAATAAATTGAGGAAATGTATCTGGTGCAAACAACACTACTGCCATAAGATATCCTGTAAATTTAAACTGGATTTTTTTTTCGAACACTCTCCTGAATTGCCCTTTGTTTGTTTTGTCTAAGCCTTAATTGCAAATTTTTTCTCAGTTGAAAGCTGGTCAATGTTTTTTGTAAGTTATTTACAGAAGTCATGGTATACAATTCATTCAGAATTTGTAAGTTATTTACAGAATTAAAGCACACACAATAAAATTAAACCTAATAATTAAAAACCAAACCACCTGATACAAAAGAGGTACTGGTATATGAATTCCGAATGTCACATATTCATACGTCAACACACACACATGTGCGTAAAAGAAAAAAAAAACTACATTCCAAATCATCCGTCTTGGTTGTTACCCTATGCACGATGAACACAATATACTTCCACATGAGGCGAAACAACGCTTACCAATGTGATATGTTCTGGAAAGGAAACCTCGAAACACGCCAGATGAAGGATCAGCGTGTAACAGAAGCCAAAAATCAAAGAACATCAAAACAAACAGCACTGCCAGTTCTACAGCCAGAAACGTTAACTGGGAGGGGTCCAAAGTATTTCAGGGAGATACAATACGTCTACATAATATGGAATCTGTCTTATACTTCACCCGAAAAGACGATAAGTAATTCTTACTTACTGTTACCTATATTTTTAGAAAAAATGATAGAACGATTATTTTTATACGAAAAGAAGAGTACATGATGAGGCGTAAAATAAAATATTTAGCCTACATCAATCATTTCTCTGTTAAACAAGTATAGTTCGTTACAAAAGTCTACAAATGTTAGTCAAGTTTCGAAATTTTGGGAGATCCGGACCCCGTGGACCCCCCTCGTGGGAACGCCCCTGAGCATTGCTAACTAGTCCCAAATTCAATGTGGCGTTCCCCATCATACAGTTTAATGTGGAAATTGTCAAGAGTATAAAATATACTTAATGTATAAAAGAAATATGTTTATACTAAAATACTATCCACAGAGGGGGGGGGGAGCGATTCTACATATTGACTTATTACTATTTGATTCACAAATTACTGTAGAAGAAGCCTTCATTATCAATATAAGCTAAGAATTAACTTGTAAATGCGGGTCTATTTTCATTTGTTTTCTCCCCTACTAGATATTTTATTTCTTATTTTGTAATTCTGTAATCACTTTTTTTTTAATTGTCATTATATTGATTTGCTTCAGTATGGTCCCGTAATTTAAAAATATGAATGCATAAAAACAAATTCCATTTGTTAATTGCTAGTGAAAGAAAATTCAGAAATCTTATTTAGCGCGAAAAACCTTCTCGTTCACTGGAAACCGTGCTGTGTTGCAGAAGCACTGCAACGACCAGTCCCTTTAACTTCTGAGATAGGGGAAAGCAGACTTGACATTTGCTCCAATTGCCGCGCTGAAGGAATCTGGTAGTTGCATGCTCGCTGCAACACAATATAAATTAGTGACTCCGTGACGGATTATTTTCGCTTTTTAAAACGTATTAACGGAACGGACAGTTACAGAAGTATAAAATGTTATTTAAAGTGTATATATGCGAGTATTAAAAAAGTATTTTATCTGTTCTTTACTACTATTGATAATAATATTTTTTCTTGAAATACTTTGGTCGTTGCGCAACGCTGCAACACTAACATTAGCCGCCACTGGATTTAAATCTATACATAGGTACACATTCAGTATTCTTATGACGTGTCCAACTCATACGTTCACGTTGTGAACAATTTGTATGAAAAAGAATGAAAATAAATACAATACAATACAATACCTTTACTCTTGGCTTTGGTCGAGTTTAAATGTAAATGACGTTGTCGAAAGAGCATTAAAAATCAAGATATTTCATTCATATTGTCGATATCTTTTGTTGAATAGCCTTCGATACCCTCCTTTTCCACTCCTGATATATACGTAGCTTCAGTTACAACCTACAGCACAGAATAAGTTGTGATTTTAGGGAATGACCCCCGGGGGAAATTGAATTCTTCAGGGCATATTTCTGATCGTGCTCAACTTGGGTTACTAATACTTTGGCAATGCTAGTTTCACTTCAACTCCTTCCCGTGTATTGAAAGTACTCCCCCCCCAAAAAAAAACTCCTAAAATCATCACTGTATGGAACACAACGTTGTAATGTTAACGGAAACTGTCTAGCTGACTATTACTGCTTAAAACTTATCCAAGGCATTTAACAGTTTCAAGAGCTCAATATTTTAACAATATAGATCACTAATAGGAACATTTTTTTAACGTAAATTTTGACAACTTTAGAAGGATGCAATTCATTTCAGCAAACGTTTTATTATTATTTGCAACATTTGTTGGAACTGAATTTTTCCGTAGTTGAAAATTTATTAGACGATTTCGTATTTCCTTTAATTACGCGCATATTACTCCTTATCTTATAACATTTTAAAGATAAGACTTATCCCAACACATCCTGGCAGGACAAAAAGAAATTCAGAATTCTCAATTCCAGAAAACGCTCGGAACATACATACTTTTCTTTCAGATCTAAACACCATCTAAATATCAGAAAACAAGAGAGGCTCTCAGTTCACAAACACACACATACACCAATCCGCAACAGCGTAATTAAGAACGCAAGGGGTCTCCCCGCAAAAATGTCAAAATGATCTCTTCTTCTTCGTTCCTAAGGCATGTAGAATAATATTTATACAGAATTTTTTTTTTTAAACTTTGGATGTTCTATCTAGTCAGTCACTACTTGCTCATATAATCCAAATAATTTCTTATATTGTTATTATTATTATTATTATTATTATTATTATTATTATTATTATTATTATTATTATTATTATTATTATTCAACAATTACATGAAACTAAAAATTTTCTTAACAGAAGCAGCTTCTTCCCTAAATAAATTAACACATAAAATGTTTACAATTAATATAACAATACTCAACAAACTTACAACTTTCCAAACCGATGAAACGTTTGGAAGAGGAATTCGTTGACTACTTTGTCAATATCAATATGGTGACTTTCTAGGCTTTTAATACTCAAGATTGAGAAAAAGGTCATCCATCTGCGATATCATGTTACGAATATATACTGTCCACCCAGGACATTATGACCATCTACTTAACATCTAATATATGTTCACCTACGGCTCATAGGACAGCAACAATGCGGTTTGAGATGACCTTGAAAGGTGGTCGGATGCACACAACTCACTTAGTTACCATAAGTTCCGGAGAGGAGGTTGATTAGCTTTGATCTAATGTTCAATAATACATCAATGTTGTTCAATTGGATTAGGATCGGGTGAGTTAGGGTATCATTGCAGCAATCGAAATTTACCACTGTACTCCTCGAACTACCGCAATGCAACTTTGCCTTGCCGCAATACACTATTGTGATAAGGAGCGTTGTCCTGTTGAAAGATGCCCTTTCCAGCTGGAAATATGTCCGACATGAATGGGTGTACGAAATCGTCAGTGACCAGCCGATAGCTAGAAACCGTCGTGGTGCCCTCCACACGCAATTCTGGGCTCGTAGATGATAAAGTGAAGAAGGTTCCTCAAATCACAGTGGATTCGCCACAACCAGGAGCCTATTGTCATCCTCCTCTACATGCCTCAAACATCTGTTTCTCTGGAAGACTATGGATTCTGACTCGGTATGAAGGCAGTATCTGATTAATCGGACCATGCAATATGTGCTACTGTTCTGCGTTCCAATGACGATTGACACATGCCCACACCAGTCGTTATCGATTATGTAGTGTGGTAAGCACTGATACACGTGTGCCCATGTCGAACAATGTACGGTACTGCGTATTCAGACACATTCATGCTTTGTCCACTGCTAAAGTCTGTAAAGACTACTATTAGTTGTGCTTCGTTTTTCGCCTTATGCTGTTTGTACCAAATTTCACAGAAGTAAATCCCCACGTTAAGCGGGTTTGCATATCCAGGCTCCTATGAAAATATTTACGATCTCTCCAACCCCAATCGTTTCATAGATTCAACCTGTTGTAGATAAGCTATTACGACGTAAAATTGAATGTAGTTTATACGAAAAAGACTTTTATGCATTGCAAGACCTGTAACGCCCAAATATTCACCACAAACTTATAGTCGTATCGACATAAACAAACAAATAAAAGTGTGGAGCAGGAAACCACTTTACACAAAAGTCTAAAGAAGCTCAGCGAAGACGTACGAATTGCTAGAGCGGTTTGGGTCAATAGTCTATCAATCATAAGACTACTGCAGAAAACATATGTTACGCTAGCTATACACTACGAGATAAATCCTAGGAAACTTAGGATTTATCTTCAGAAAAATGTTACGACATATCTCGTAGAAATGGAAATTGTTACGAAATGTTTTAATTTTTAATAAAGAAATACATACTCTGGTCAAAAAATTTAATTATTGAAATAGTTCTATTTAATAAAAGTACAAAATTGATGAATTCCTATGCTAACTACAGTACACATTCTACTGATATTAACACCAGACGCTTTATTGTTAAACTGGACACCTCTAAAAAGCATAAAAATCAGAAGGGTGCTGGTTTACTTTTGGTGCACCACATACAGGTAAAATTCAATACTTAGCATGAAAAGATATATTTATAAAGAACAAATTTCTGCAAAGAATAGAATATAATACAAGGTAATAAACCTATATTTTATGTTAACAAGTGTAGGGTTACTAATGTATAATCATAACAAGTGTTTTACGATGGATAAAATGAGTGAGTGCATATGAAAGATGACCATTAATACTATTTTCCACCACCGGTGTATTTTTGCACAGTGTACAGAAGTTGTATTTTATGTTTACAAGTAGAGCGTTACTAACATGATACCATGACAAGTGCTATTCAAACTCGAATGCTTGCCACAACCCAATCGCTTTCACTACCTTCGCTGACGCGCCTACTTCCTTCAGACGCACCCCCTCGATAATGATAGGCTGCCCAGCTTCGTCATGCCTTGACTTGGTTAGATAGAATTCGTGCTTTTCAGTGGCCACCTAGCACATGTTGGTTTCTGTTTTTGCACTATAGTTTTTATACTATATATTTGGACACCGTACTTATACTCAAATCATAAAAGAATTTTAATTTTTCAACAATTGTTTTTGATGGTCCCCTTGAATTTAGTCTATACCATGTAAGATATTTTCAGGTCGCTAAGCGCAAATCATTTAGAAAACAATAAGAAGGAAATTAGTGAAAAATTATAATTTTACAACAATTATTTCAGGTGGCGCGCCAAAAGTAAACTAGCACGGTCAGAAGATAAATTAACAAAACATTCCTTATCAGCAGCGTTGCCAACCTGGTCAGAAGCTATAATCATACGTAGCTCCTTAAATTATCGTCTTTGTCGTAAAATTATCGTATCTTTTGTTTCCAGTCTCAATATGAAGCTTTATTATTATTAATAATAATAATATTAAGCGAATGTTTGCAGCTAAAATTATATTTAACAATCTCCATAGAAAACAAGATTCTTTACGAGTCTATTGAAAAGAGTTATGTGATTTTCGGAAACATTTTGGAATCTAGAAAATTCCGGATTTCGGAAACATTCTGGAATCTAGAAAATTCCGAGTTTCGGAAAAATTGCGGAGTTCGGAAAAATTCCGGAATTTTTCCTAAACTCGGAAAGTAAAATTCCCGATTCCGAAAAATTTTGGCCATCCCTAGTACCTGAGTGCAAACTGAGAAGGGTCAGAGTAAAATCTCATGCATAGTTTTTGAGAAAGTTGAGGAAACATTTTTAAACCTAAAAATTGATGCTGTACGATAACCACGTCATCTATGAAGACGATACTGATCCTGAAGTATATACTAGATTAATCAAGCTTTTCATTAAGACATTACCAAGATGACATTACATGGTATGGTTAATGAGATAGATATCGCCCAAACTTAATGATTAACTCTTCAATTTTAATTATTGTGTAACTGTAATATTGTCCAATGATGAGACACACGTCCATCAATTGATCACATCTAACTGAACAAAATTATATACTTCCAGATAAATTTGGATGCGTAGTTCTGGAGAAAATTGAAAAAAAAAATATTTTTATGGCATTGGAAAGTTTTTTCTCTGTCATACGCTGGCAATCTGATGCATTAATAGTTTTTATTCTGCTATTATACAGAGTGTCTCAAAAATCCCTTGACAGAGGGTAACTGTGTTATTATTAGTGTTACAACAAAATGTAAGAAGGGAAACCGTCACCAAATATGACGTTTTCAATGTAAAGTGAAGATTTTTTTTTTATATATATATATAGATCGGACAAGCCGTTTAGGCTGTACACTCCTTATGCGTCCAAAGTTAAATGAACATGCAACGTTGCCATTTACCCGGGACCCACAATATAAGTGATTGAAGCTACTGTCATTTACGCTAACGTGTTGATGGCCAGCCCCGATTTCAAAAATATCCCCATTCATCATACTCTTACAAAATTTATCCATCGCCGGTAAATGGCAACATTGCATTTTCATTTAACATTCAACTGCGGCTTCTTTACATATTTCTTCGTTGTTTCTCGATTGCTGCTTTTGCACATATATATATATATATATATATATATATATATATATATATATATATATATATATATATATATATATATATATATATATATATATATATATTATTGTGTCAAAATTGACACCACTGCTGTCTTTTGTTCGTTCTAGCCACATTTCTAAAATGTTTTTCTAGTTTTTGTCCGAATTAATGTCTTGTTTAGGTTTTTCTTTCTTTGTTTGCACATTTTCGTAACCGAAATTAACACAATTGTCTTTTTTTTTAAAAAAAAAAAAAACTTTAACCACTTTTTAAAACGCTTTCCGACATTTTGCAATTGCAAAGTAAGTTCTTATTTGGAACCCTAAACACGTCAAATTCAAGCAAATTTTCTGAACTGCTCTAACAGATCAAACATCTGAGATTACTGTGACTTAGGCACTACCTACAAGTCTTTAATATTGTTTTCCATCCTCTTCTGTTAACAATTTTTCCTCAAATATTTTTCATCCGAATGAAACCAAAACAACAAAGAAAATCTTTATTTTTACCTCTCCTTTCTTTTTCCCCCCTTGTAATTTAAGGAAACTAGCTTCTGAGCATTCATCGACATCACTGATCACCGCTTTCTTTGATGCCGATTACGGCTAGAAGCGAGTAATATTAAACCGAGGTTCCTGTTGTAGTTAATCCTACTTGGAACCGTGGTGAATGCTTCAAAATAGACGATGACAGGTCACGTGTTTTGTTACTTTTATAGAGGTCAATGATTTCTTGGGCTCAAAAATATCTATTCTCCTTTAACCCTTGAACTAAAGTAAAGTTTTCCTTTATGAATCTCCTTTCATGATTAGAAAGGAACTTATTCTTTTCAGCATTATCTGGCTCAATCTGCAAACTTTGGCTTTGGATGAAAAAAGACACGTGAAAACTGTGGTGATTACTATGTCAAACAGCAGAACACGAACTTCAAGGTTACAATTTATATATAAGCTCTGAATAGCAGGGATTCTTGGAAAACTCGATTTCCATGCTCCCAAAAATGCAATATATATATATATATATATATATATATATATATATATATATATATATATATATATATATATATATATATATATACGGCGTAGGCTAACACAGCTTATTAGGAACTGTTTAGTGGCATATTTTGTTTTGAAATAAAGTACATAAAAAGCAATTGTTGTTTGTTCCGAGAAAAAATTACAAACATCAAAGTACTAAAGTACATTTCCGGAACCCTTTAGGGGAGTCCGGCCTCCTGGGCCCGCCTTTTCTACGCCACTGGAGGTAACGGTAAATGAATACCAATTAGTCTTAGTGAAGATAATGCTTTTATATCACAATGACATAGGTAGGGACTAAATGACAGTTCCTTTTATTACAAAAATTCCTAAGGACAAAATGTCTTTGCTTTTACAAAGATTAAGTAGTGTTCTTCCTTAATGACCAAAGGAAGGGAGATTGGTGTTTTGCACGATGTCCCTTTTCTCAAAGCAGTATCCAAGGCACCTACAAGGTTTTGGTGAGTCTTGAAGGAAAGCCCCCTCAGTCCTAGGCAGCTTCGTGAGGCTTGGTTGTAGTGAGGATCCCTAGTCCAATGCGACTTCGGGTTAAGGAAAGGTGTACTCCTAGTCCAATGCGACCTCGGAGCAGGTGTTGGTTAGTTGATCAGTTGGCCGACTGATGGTCCCTCGGTGATCCCTCTTTTATTTGTCCTCTTCGGGTCCGTCTCCTTTCGGTTTCCTCCGGTGTCTTCCGTATTGACTTCTCGTCTGCTTCATTGTTTATAATCAATAACACGTGTTATATTAACATGTGCTTTTGTCGTGATGTGGGAATCCTTACAATATATGTACAGAGATGGAAGCTTTTAGTATTTTATGGAATTTAAATATAGCTCTACAGGATGATCTTGTTTTCAAGTTAAAATGACTTTTAGGGTTTTTCCAGTATGCAGAATGTAGATAAGACAAATTGCGATACTCTCCAAAAGATTATTCCAAAACTAAGGAGTGAATATATATTGCCATAGTATAATAAAAGCAAAGTATATCGAGGGACAGTACTTTTCATACTATTTAAAGTAGAATTTAAATTGGATTATTGTTTAAGTTTGAAATATATTATTCACAGACTAGTCTATCTTGAATAACACAGGTCTGGAAATTATACCAATGCTAAGCTGTTTCGGTTTAGTTAACTAATTCGTATGTGTTGGGGTACGCTGATTCCAAGAATGACAACCGTTTTGTCCTGGGACCTCTGGGTTTCGAACAAACGGGTGGTCATTGTTGAACAAAAATATGATCACAAATATGCGATTTACAGAAACACTATTAACAACGCAACACAGATTAATGTACAGAAACATGACACATGTGAAGATATAAAAATAGTAGTACCACCCTCAATCAGATTGCTTGTGAAATCGTCTTTTTTTAAAGGTCATACTTTGTTTGAAGCTTGTCCTTTTGTAGGTGGCTGCCGAAAGATCTCTAAACAACATCCAGCAGTAGTTTGCCATCATCGTAACACTCCAGATCCCCTCATACCCTCGTCCCATTTCTTTGAGATCTTGACGGAAACGCTCCCCCTACTCTTCACTCACTCTCCCACATTGTCAGTAAAGTAGTCAAGGTGGGAGTTGAGAAAACGGACTTTTAAGCTCATTGAGCAACCAAGCTTTCGGAACGCGTGCAACATTTTCCCACCATTTCCTTGTACTGTGGGCCCTTTCGGTTTCCCAAAAACTTTTTGATGACCATAGTAAAGGCAACCCAAGCCTCTTTTTGAGTTGGAGTCATTGAACTGATGAAGTCTTTGTCAGATATGAGTTTTCTAATACCAGGGCCAACAAAACCCCGCGTACTCGTAGTATTTGAACAACAAACAGTGTAGCCAGAACTACTTACCAACGTTTTACAAATCTAAGATGTAATCTTACTAAATTCGTTTTATGAACAGATTTATAGTTTTTGGTTTTTCTTTGTAATGTCGTACTCTCATTCATGACACATTACAATATGTGTCAGTGATCCCCATCCGGACCAATATTCATGTATTTTCATGTTTTGGGGAGCACAAATCTTCCATGTTCATATTTATTTGCGTGTGATGCATTTGCAATTTAGCGATTTCCAGCTACCTGTTCGACCCACGTTACATTTCGATTGTGCAAAAACTTGATGTCCCAGGAAGAAATGGGAGTCATTTTCGACTTCGGTGCACCCAGAAGCGTAAAAATCAGCTAAACTTTTGCAAACAGCTTTTTGGTTGCAGACCTGTGTAATTAATCTAAAGAATCTTACCGAACATGAGCAATTTAGGCCGAGAGAATCTTTTATATGGATGGTGTTTTCGATACTTTAGGTGACATGAAAACACAGCGCCTTGCATTTCTTCACATTTATCTTTATGTTATTACTCGATGTCCACGTCATCAACCTTTCAATAGTTTAAAATTAATATTTTAATTGCACCGTTGTACTTCCTTTCATTAAAATAGTTATATCATCCACATATAAAACTACTAGCAGAATACACGTTCTTCGCACGGAGTTAATACGTTTCATTTTGAACATCAAGGTTTGAATTTTGATTTAAACGCACGACCGTAATTTGTGGGGGGAAGGAGGGGCAACTTCCCCCCAGGGAAGCTCCTCACCGTTCGAGGGGGGCCCACTTTAAGACAAAATTTTCTTACTATATATACGATACGAACATAAAATTATAAATGTAAATTATAATAGGAGCGTATACATATGCTCGTTGTATTATAACAGTGTAACAACTAATCTCTCGTATTAAATTTAGGTGGAGAGATTTTTTTATACATTTGGTAATAGTCCTAATGTAAACTAGGGTTTTGATTATTAGTTCCTTGTGTTCAGGGATGAACCGACGGAGGTGGTCCGAAAGTCTGAATCCCCCAGAACTTTAAGAAAATTAGCCCAATTTCAGTGAAAAAAATATTCGCATTTTGTAGGCTACTCCGAAAAATCTTCGGACCCAAAAGGAAAGTGTTGGATGCGCCACTGTTTGTATTTACGTTGTGTTACCTGATTTCGAGCGTCTATGTTGGAAAGAGACATGAAAAGACTGAATTGTTTTATAGGCCTAAGAGGCTCTGAAAATAATTTTTAGGGGGAGAGCTGATTTTGAACATTCGCCAATGGACCGAAGACAAATTAAATATCGATTAAGGCACACACTTTTGTCATTTGTTGTCTATTAAACAAGTTCACCTAAAATAAATAAAGAATTATTTTAAATGAATTACATCTCAAGAACAATTAATGAAAATGAAATACTCAATGAAATGAATACAGATGCAAAACAAAAGATTTTGCCTAATTGAAAGCCAGAAAAGTGTCTTCATGACATGAACATTTCAGTAACAAAGAAACCGTGAAATTAAGCCAATCGTACCATAATCATATCATTAAAAATACTATGTAAATATGCTTTTTATGAAGCGTTATTGCATACCCCTTTGTCAAAATCAAACCTGTGTTAATATTAGACTTGAAACTCATGAGTAGTCGGGTCGGGTCGGGTCGGGTTGAAGACCGACCCGACAACCCGACCCGAGCTGACCCGACCCGACCCGACCCGTTTGAGAGCAGTATGGTCACGACACTGGGTGAACGCCAAAATGCATTCCCATTGGGAATTAAACCTGGACCACGTGTACCGAAGTCTTACACGTTAACCACTAGCTAGATCAAGCTGGGGATTTGTATATGCATCTTGATGAATATTTGGCACTTTTGAGGTTTGGTTATTTCTCTTTATAACTGATACCAATGTCCGACGTGGGAGATTTTTTTTTTCTTGCTTTAGTTCTATGTGACGAAATTTTTCTTCAAGGTCAGTGTTCTCACCTGCTCGGACGGCAGGGGGTCTTCTCAGAAGGCAGTATCAAGAGTCTCTTGGCTGAGACAAAAGGAAATCGTTTAACTACAATGATAAGGGTTGAGGAAACGGGAGAACACCTGTGATTTTTTCAAACCCTTCAACTTTCATTCCAAAATAGGTTCTTATAATTCCGGGACCTGTGCCACTTTGATTTTTCTTTCTCGGTAATTAAAACGTATTTGACAGTATATATAGTTGCAAGTAAGAAGATACATAATATGAATTTTGTAATTTAAGATTTAAAAATACAGTAAGATAATTAATTATAAAGTACTAATTTTATTTTATCACTTTCAGCCCAACAAATGAAATTCAAACAATTCGCACCCTGGGTCTTGGTCATCAATACTGTGTCTTATTCTTTGCCTTGCACAGTCAAGTCTTGGTCCTGCATTTCGTAGTCTTGGTGGTCTTTCATGCTATACAAGAGCCAAGATTGCTCGCATCATCAGTACAAATGAAGACCAAGTGTGATTTTGATTATGGTCTTTCATACTATACAGAAAGCAAGAAAATATGCTCATCGCTGCTTGGTGATCACCAAAACAAGGCCAAGAGCAAGATTACTATGCAATTCGTATTGCATATCCAATCTTTATCTTGTTCTTGGGCTTGGTGAAATAATAAAAAATATTCAGTTTAAGGTCCCTCGATTCTGCACCGGGGCTAAGGAATATGGTGACCATGAGAAATGAATTAAATAGTGGAATGAAGAAAGTGGGACGAAACAGAAGAACCCCGAGAAAACCCACTACACGGCGTTTCTCCAGCATAAAGCCCACTTAACACAAGCTGGGATCGAACCATGGACACCATGCACCAGAGATGAATTCTCTACCATTGAGCCACCACGGCCCTGCTTGGGCTTGGTCGTCCATATCTAATCTTTCTTTTGGCCTTGCTTAAACAACTTATAGTTTTGTTCTAAATCCAGACTCCATATTGGCGTAGATATTAATATTACAGTCGATTGGTAAAATCAATCTTCCACATTTAAAAATTAAAGTACACACAAAAACAAAAATAAGCATTTACCATAAAAACACTAGCTGCAACTGTTCAAAATAGATTTATGGTTTCTATAAAATCAATTGAAAATTGCTATTATTAATTAGGCAATTAGTGAAAAACAGCAGATTTCGACTCCAGTCGAGTTTAAGCTCAACCTAAATTCAGTTGACCAAAGTGAACTGCTCCGACCCGAGCTGACCCGATTGACCCAACCCGACCCGAGTAGCCTGACCCGACCCGTTTGAGAGCACTACTCAAGAGTTTTATCGCTTTTCAACTTTTAGGTTTCAACTCCACTTGTCAAAATGCATCTTAGGTATATATCTTACATTAATTGTGTCTTGTGCTTATTTAGTAAAAATGCTACTAATTATTAAAATGGGAACTTTGTGCAATATTCATCCACAGTCAATTTATTATTATTTCTCCATTTTTCGTTAATATTCACAGGGAGATTACAGATAGTGACGTAATTTGTAATTGTAACAATTATTTGAAGAATTTTTGTCCATTACAACTTTCTACTCTTTTATTATGATTTAGGTAGGGGCGCAAGGAATATCTAGAACCGGCCCTGTTAAAAGGTTAAGGACTTGCGTATTATGAAGTCGATTGTTATATAAGGCAATCTGAAAAGAATTGAGCCTTTTGCGCATAAGATTGCGTTAATGTCGCAAATCTCAGGTAATGACTAGCAGCGAAACATGTCTAATGTCATTCAACAGCTAACAGTATAAGCTAGTAGATGTGACATAAAGTGTTGGAATTCTTATAATCAGAAAAGGTATTACGCCGTGAAGTTGAGTAAACTTTCTGCAAAACTGTGCTACATTTTACAATTTGCCGTAATGAATTCCAGCTATTTCTTAGGCTGTTGATTACGAGTGGCGACAACAACGTGCAAAGAACATTTTTGTTGAAGCAAGAAGATCCGAACTCAGTGGAAAAGCTCACACTGACACCTAGAAAGGGCTATGCTGTGCACCTGGTGGAATGGATGAGTCTAGCGATGTCCTCACTTTCGCTCTCAATCTAAGTGCAAGAACGCGGAACGGAGCAATCTGCCTTGCTCTTCACGGTTGGCTCAGACAGGTAAGGTTGCCTGAGCGGCTCTTCCAATGCGATTAAAACAGCTTCGATCATATTCCAGAAGACGATTGCTTTCTTAAGATGTCTACGACTTCTTATGTAACAATGTATATAAATGATATTCTTTGTTTATCCCCAACGTTGGATGAACACTTCGTTTACTTGGCACCTGTATTTCGTTTTTTTGAACAGAAAAATTGTTCATTAAATTTTCGAAAACCTTAATTTCTCGGTTAAGAAATAAAATTTCTAATAACTGTTAATATATATATATATATATATATCGTAAGACGGGGTTACTTTGCACAAAATATGAAAAGAGTTTCACAGACCTCTGTCGGCAAAACCATGAACAGTAAACAGGAAGTTTCAACTGCCACTGTAAGATAGAACATTTAACTGTATTTTGGCTATATTGTTGGCGGTTAACATCAGTTCTAATTACTGGGAGGGTCCGTTGTTGTAGAGGTATGGAAAGCAGTCACTGTAAAGGCCACCAAAATTTGAAAGATATCACGTACAAGAACTTCCGTCAAAGTTAAGTCAGTTTCGTAGAATACTACTGTATTTAATGTGACTTTGATGCAATAGTTGAAATTGAAATGTTTTAAAGTCATTAAAAAAGTAAAACTAGGAGAAGGCGGTTTCAGCCTCTACTCGGGGTTAGTTTGCACCAGTCCAAAACTACCGCTTAGATATGAAATTATTACTACTGGAACCTCCTGCATTCTAAATTTAGGCAAATTTCCTATTTAGGTAGATGCCGGAATGAATTTATTGTTGGAAAATAAATTATGAACAGTAGCGGATCCAGAAAAATAGTTTGAAAGGGGCTTCACTCACAAATGTTTCGTTTCTTTTAGAAATTTGGGGGCTTGCAGTTTATACGCATAGGAATGACTAACATTAGATTAAAAAAAAAAAAAAAAAAAAAAAAAAGACATGATGTAATTTGGGTGCACTTCAGCCTGAAAGTCCCAAACTCCATAAATCTTCCACTAATTACGGTTGGGATGATATTCTTGGACATAAGGAATAACCAAGGCAAATCAGTTCACGGCGATTTTTTTTTTTTTCCTGAGTTGGCATTTTTGTGGGACATATGCTAAACTATTAGAATGTGGTTCCTGTGCCGGTACGAGAAAATACATAATTTTCTTTACAAATATCAATAATTCAAACTAAATATTGATACCGGTACCATCATTCTAATATCAATATTTGTAGACTGCATGCCGTTTTGTGTAGAAAGTAAAAGTATAAATACTGAAGGCAGAGAAAACATTGCACAGAAACGTAATGTCCTTATGTTGAACATACTTTTTTTTTTGTATGTTGTGCAAAGTAACCCCAGCTATGGGGTTACTTTGCACCAATGTTTATATTTCAATGACTATGGTTATACTGAATGTTTACAAACGAACTTGCACTAAAGTTTTCCTTATATATCTACCTATTATGTGTTTAAAATGCAGTGTTCTAAATCATTTCGTTTGTAAGTTACATGCGATTTTCTTTAAAATTGCTTAAATCGTGTGCAAAGTAACGCCGTCTTACGGTATATATATATATATATATATAAACTGCTTTTAAGTTGAATATTTCTTTAGGTTTACGTCCCACGGTATGCCTTGTCAACTAAACGAGACGAATGATTAACGAAAATGAATAATCATAAAAGAATTAGAGAAATGAGAATGTGGAAAGAAACGGAAGAACTCTAAGAAAACCCACGGACACCATGTTATTCACCACAAAGTTACGTGGTCTGAAGTTAAACCAGGGACCCCTCATACCAGAAGTAAATGATCTACCACAGAACCATCCATCATGGTACCCCTTAACATACGTCTAGTTAAGAGACAAGATTTGGGGCTATCTTGTCTCGAAAAGCTGTCTTGAAAGTGCAGTCTCGTCTCGAAAAGTTTCTATTGGAAGAGCTCTGTCTCCTCTCGTATCTTGACACGAAAATTCTACTTCATCTTGTTTCGTGTGTCAACACAAAGTAGATTCTATATCAAACGAATCAATGCCACGTATTTCTTTTAAACGTTTGAAAAAAATTGAAACCATTTTTAAAATTTACATTATAATTAACTAAAATTATTTTCTCTGCTTTGTGTCATTTTATATGCATTAGCCGCAGTAGTAGAGCTACAATTTTAGTTTTCTTTGGAAAAACTATTTTCTCTCTAATATTTCTTAGGATCAAGTAATCGATTTCTCTTTTCATGACGTTACTAAAAACAAAACCGAACATTTTAGACATTCGAAATATACTTTTTGTGATATTTGCAATTTTCATTGTAGTTTCTGTTATTTAATATTTTCTGGCTTGCTAATTTATACAAAAACAAATTATATTATTCTGACAATCTGAATGAAATAAAAACAAAATGAAATCTAAGTTTTACGTCCCACGCTTATGCCGGCTAGGCTAAAGGAGACGATGGTGGTGAGAAATGAATGAAATGGTGGAATGAAGAAAGTGGGATGAAACGGGGAACTCCGAGAAATCTCACGCACACGATGTTTATCCACCATAAAGCTCACTTGGCGCGAGCTGGTATCGAACCAAGGACCCCATGCACCAGAGTTGAACGCTCTACCACTGAGCCACCGCGGCTCTCTATCTGAATGAGTCACGAGAGGCAATGTCATCCGCCTCTTTCTGATGAAACTGCTGCCAATGACATGAATCCTTCATTCCCAAATTACCTGTTTCCAGCACCTCCATGACATCTGTAGATGTAAAAAGATAATTTTCACATCTAATGCGAATTCTTTCTGACAGGAGACAAAACTTTTTCGTTTGAAAATTTTAAGAAATAAGTCTTCATTAAAAATACCGAACAGTTATTAACAAGGCATCTTGTCTTCCTCAGCGTCTTAGAAATGTGTGCTCATCATTTCTTGATGGAATATCATGTTGCACTATCAACGACACTGTACATATGAAGAAATTAGTTTCCCCATTTAGGCAATGTTCGAAATGGGGGGAAAAAAGTAGAAGCAGTATTGTATGTTTTATTACGATTTTTGCTTGACAGACCGGCTATCTAAATGCTGAAACACAGTGAGGATATGTTGCCTAAAAGATCGCATTTCCATTTACATAATAGCTCAAAACCATGGCAGAGCTTTTACATAGTTACAGGGGGACATGGAGAGGCTTTGCCTTTCGCTCTTAACTTTCTGAGAAAAGTAAAAAGTATCTGTGTTGTAGAGAATTATACATAAAAATGGTCAAAATCCGAATTTTTATATTAAAAATTTTTAAACAATTTCCCACGGGAAAGCTCTCGTACTCTCCACTTGATTGAGAGGGTTTCCAGACTCCCGAAGTTCCGCCCCCCTGCAAACAACCCCAATAGTCATGGTGAAAACACGGTATTTATATGCATTAAGGCAAGAAAACACAAACATAAAGAAACAATTGAATACGGCAGAACAAAATATACAACGCAAACTCCATATAATGGCTTCATCCCTGGAGGTTGAATGTTACTTTGGCTCTGTTTTATGCTGTTGACATCTACATTTGTATGTTTTTTTTTTTTTTTTTTTTTCAGTCAGGATTTCTCAAATCTTTCTGGCTTAAACTGTTCTACTGGAGAACTAACTAGTTTCAAAAAGAGTAAGTTGATTCCTTACAGCTGATAATAAATGTTCGTAATAAGCTACATCAATTTAATCTTCGTGGCACACTATAAAATAACCGAACACTTAAAAAACTACTTTTTTGAATGCATAAACTATATTTTTCCCCATAAATACGGATTCAGTTGCGTATTTCCTCATCATTGTAGGCACAAAAGAACTCCCGGCAATCTCATGACAATACTCTCCGATTTAAGTTTAAACGAGTCGTCTCAATGCACTAACTTTTATTTGGATTTGGCCCATGACTCATTCGTGTCAGGTGATCCATATCTGCAAGCAACACGAGTTCTTGCGTAGGAGTAACGAATTAATTTCTTTGTAGAGAGTGGCAGATCTAGCCCGGAGTCGGGGGGCCTAGGCCACCAGTTTTTTCGGCGTCAAAAATAGCTGAAACTGTTGTTTATATATTTTTGAAAGTTTACAGTAAACTTATAATATACCTATTATAGGCTTGGTTCTGGGTGTCCCCTCACCAAAGTTTTCACCTTCTAAATCCGCCATTGTTTGTAGACACCTCATTTTAAAAACAAAAGCTTGGGAAAAATAACAAAATGTCGGTGTTGCCAACTTAGAAATTATTTCTACATAAAAAAAAAAAAATCTTTGACGTGCAAAGCTATTCGTCAATGAATGTGATAAAAATGTATTATATTAGCATCCACTTTTCAGTGACGGTATGTCTTGATCACTGAAGAACCAGCGGTGGTATGTCTTCATCACTGAAAAACCAGAGACGGTATGGCATACCACCGCATACAGTCTCACTTCGACCATTGCATTTAGATCTTGAGGTTACAAAATTATCCTTCCTGATTTATCAAAATACTTTAGCTTTTCATACCTAGGTATATACACACGAAAACAAAATGTTTATTAAATGTGTTTACTAAAGTAGAATGATTCTTAAAGTGACTAAATTTGATTCAATGTATTTTCGAATAGGGCATAATTTTGATGCATATAGATACTACTAATAATATATATAGTATATATATCTCGGCTAAGATCGTTTTATTTCTACAAAACTGCTGGGCAGCACTTGTACAAAATACTATACAACAATTTTGTTAATTCACTTTAACATAATTGCTAGCACAAGTGACAATATTTGTGATAGCCAATGACAGAATGTTACATTTTTCTATCAGTAACCAAACATAAGGGCACCATGAGATGTTATACGTTGTTTCATAACTTGTTTGCAATAATTATGATTACATTCTTCATATACACAAAACATGGTTCTGCCAGCAGAATTTGTATTTTCTCCAAAAATAAAATAAATATTGTGATGGATACACATTTACATCAGCAATATACAACATCCTTCTTTCAAAATTTTCCCAATTATTTATTTATGTCTCCGTTAAAATATTACGTAAACATCAGTGGTTATTCCTTCTTTAGGTTATAGTACGTTAGTAAGTCTATTTATCAAGTTACGCATTCCACTTGTTGTTTTAAAAATATGACAAACGTGCACGAAAACTTATGCAAATAATAATAATAATAAAAAAATACTATCATTTTGAGTTAAATCAAAATAAGAATTATGCATTTCACTAAACTAATAAGGTAACATGTCAATACAGGACCATTATGCAGTAAAATAATAATTACAAGAAATGTGAACAAAATGGTGCTCAAATAATTAAGAGATTACAATTCAGCTTTACATGTAATTATTCAATAATAACTTGAACCTACTATACCCTTATCACGTTCTAAAAAATGAAACAATTGCATATATTGGAATTATTGCTAAAGTCAATTCTTCTCTATTTTTTCTCATTCTTTGTCTAAACCTGCCTAACAAACAACTTTGGTCAACGTTTTTTCCCATTCTGTTAAAACACGAAACCTTTACTGTTCTCTTTGCATAAATATTATATATTTATATTTATATTGTATATATATAACTATTTACAAGACTTCTTTTTTTTAATACAATTTCCAGCTGAAATATTTGCCATACTATGGTCCCAGCAGAAAAAAAAAAAAACACTATCACCCTGAGTACAAACCAATTCATTCAACATACTAATCAAGTTATTTTATTTTTTTTTCACTATCATAGAAACGAGTAATTCAAAAAGATTAGAGAAAGAATCCAATATTGGGTTAATTTTTAAAATATTTCTCAATTCTATTTAAATGTCAACACCAATGAAGTCTGAAAAAATCTCTACAAGACAAAAGTCTCAAGAAGCTGAAATTATTATTATTTTTAGAAATTCATACATAGATTATGAATTCTTACATTATAACTATTTTTTTCTGTATAATTTTATTACTAACTCTCAAATTGTATTCTATAAGACATGTACAAATGTACCGTTGTTTCTGAGCAGGTAAATAAATAAATAAATAAATAAATAAAAAAGTGAAAAATCAAAGCTCAGATATTTTTTTCAATACGAAGCAATGTATATGCTGTAGAAATAAACATCACCATTATCTTCTCGTAAAATTCTCGGTGGTATCATTCACATTTCAGGAACAATATATTGGATTTAGATTCATTATTATATAATTTAATAACATAAATAAAAGAACAAGTGTTGAATACTGCTCAATATCGCATATACTATTCGAAAATATTTGAAACTGCGTAGGAAGGTAGTAGTTCTAACAACAGTTACGTTACCTTGTAGCTAATGGAGAAAAACAATCGAGATTCTATCTCCATGACAAAAATAAGAAATATTCCTTATTCTACAGATGTTTTTAACTTGTTTATCAGTTGCTAGAAGTTGGTTGAAAAGTACAAGTTCTGATAAAAAATATTCACAAAACCTATGAGATCTTCATCCGTATGTTACGTATAGAAAGAGAAATTTACTACTGGGTTCTCCTAATTTCTTTTATTAAATTCTTTTGTTCATACAGTGGATCTTAAATACTGTATTCTTGATCTTTAGTAAGAAATTTTTTCATGCAAGTTTAAATTTCTAAAATACATTGTTGCATAGTACTTTATGGAAAGTAATATCATTAATTAAAACTAGTGTCAGTTTTGGATTAACTTTAGTAATTTCTTTCTGTTCTCGTTACTTAACAAGAACAAGAAAAAAGGAATGTAAATAAACACAGAAAACAGAGACAAACTAAACGTTTAACTAGTTCACATCGTTAATGTTGTTTTGGTAAGTGACAAAAATATAATGCATTTTTTCACCATACATTAAGACACACAAATAAAAAATATATCGTATATTACTGGACATTTGTGATTTAAATAAAGAAAATTTTATTGCTTCTCCGAGTTTCATAAGTAAATGTGAGACTTACATCAAAGAAACTGTTATCTAAAACAAATATTAAAAATAACTTAAAAACCATTACAGTTCCTCCGTCTTTTATCACATTTGCTTAAAAAAATAAATACAAGAGCTATAGTTAAGAAAAAATTATTTACATATTACAGTCCCCTATAGGGGTAGTATTAGTAAGGTACTGACTGATGTGCGGAAGAACCGAAATCACAACAATCTTTATGCACATTAATTGGTAACTTGCAGCAAATGACTTTAAAAGTCAAAATGCTGAATTATTCTGCGCATATTCCTGCTATGCATTTTTTCTTACTCTCTTTCTTTTCTTATTTTTTCGCCTGGATCCTGTCCAGACTCTCAAAAAGGGCACTAGATGCCTTCTTTGAAATTTACTGCAGAGATCTACCATCGTGCTTCGGACAGTGCACGTTACCCGGAGCCTGTCCAGGGCTTAAATAAACACTGAAGGAGCACGTTCTGCGTCCTGGAAGAAAATGTACTGCTGAGCATCTTATCTCGCCACAAATGAATCTCTTCATGTTCTTCAAATCATTCCGAAACCTTCTGTTCCTTCGTTGATAGCTAACAGTAGGGCCTTTTCAAATTGCTCATAACACTCATAGTCAGGCAAACATAGTTGGTTAAAGCTGAAAAATAATATTAATTAGAAGTTACATTATAACAGGTCATGAAGAAAATACATACAATCAGTTTTATAATGTTCACATATCACTTAAGAGATTGAAAACGAAGAGTTACAGTTGATCACGCTCAGTCTTGTTACGGCCATGTTCTATATTATAACAATATGAGAAATATGGGGGAACAACCACTAGAGTGTAAAAGGTGCTAAATGCGAAGGGGATGCGCAAAATGCGAGAAGCTCTTTAGAAGCGATAAGAGGCTTGAAACATGAAATGAAATTCGTAGTTCTAAATGGTATCTTTTGGTAGCGAACAGGGTACTTAATAAAAGGGGAAGATGTAGCAAGGAATGCAACTTAAAAGGAAACAGTCTCACCCTACATGTAGTATCTTCATTGTCCTCCTCTCTCTCTCTCTCGATGATGATGACAGAGAATTCTGGAATTGCGACGAAGCGTCTTCTTTCTCTGGACTCCACGCCGGAATAACTGGCCCAAGACCAAGATAGCTAATCACCACAATCCAACGATAAATGACCATGATCGAACTTTCTCAAGTGTATTTGTTTCGACTGTCTCTCTGACGTCATGAAGGAAGCAGCAAAGGTAGTGACACTCACTCGATGACATGCACATTCAATTCCCAAATTGACACAGCCAAAGTACACATGTCCACATATCGATGATACAACGTAAAGCAACTATATTTCTTACTAGGCTGCTAACGTCGTCAGGATCAGATAGACTAAAACCAGGAAGAGAGCGACTTAGAAGAGTCAAAGTACTTACTACTCAACAACAATACTTCCTTATTGTGTCAATGTCTACCACGTTGATGATCGGAGCGAGCATTGATCGATGTTGGTGCATGACACTGAGAGTCCATTAAAAACAAACCCATTGAGAAAGCATCTGATCTAAACAAAACTGAATTTCAGCTAACGCGTGTGAGACTGTTTGGTAGGCAAAAGGTAAAGGAAGTTACTACCAATGTTTATTACACATCGTTTACAAATACAAGGACTTCCTTGTAGTAGAGTAAACATAAGGTAATTAGTTATTTCCTTGTTGAAAATTTGTCGTCAGCTGGTGATGTCGATAGTAGGTGTGAATGACATCTAATAGGCGATGAACTTCTTCCCAGCAATAGATGTTCCGCTTGTAATGAATGGATGGCAAGTTCCCACTTCCAATAAAGAATACGGTCCTTGAGCCATGCAACAATATTCTATTTACAAAAGTGTACCACACCATGATATTATTTCACCCAAAGATAAACTGGTTTAAACAAAGAATAATAACTATTTATTGTTTTAATCCACCTCCCTTTCCCCGACTGCAGATATGCAATTTACATTTGAAGGAGATGACACTAACTCTTTTGCTTAATCATTGTCTAACGTCGTCTGAAATAATTCAAGTTATATTTCGAGGTAGAAGTCTCCTTGAACATAAACAAAACTATTATTTTCCTTTTGAAGTCCCGATCAGCGAGTGCTTAGTATATGTGTTCCCTATATCCGGTTTCGATCCCCGGTAAGGTTATGTATGACGTGGATGTTTACTCAAGTGTTTTTGAGTGCATATCCCATGTAACTTCGGCATTAAACTGAAATTAACTATTTTCTTCGAACACGTTGGTTTGTTCACTATCCTAAACACCTTTAATAACGCTATTGCGATAATTTCCTCTGACTTAATAAAGCAGATAGTCATTAAAACATAACTTTATTGTATACGTAATGTAAAGTGAATGTGCGCGGGAAGTAAATATGTAGACATTATAATTTTGTTGGAAGCTATTCTTCATTTTTCGAACATCTTCAATTAACTTTTTAAACGAGATTCACAAAATTAGTCAAACTAGAGGGATACACATGGAATTCTATTTCAGTTCAGGTAGGATCATACCACAAATACTACAAATACTTTTAAGTTGAGACTGATATAAATAAATTTAGATTTTAATTATCTTTTGGAAATTAACCTTCTGTCTATTTAACTAAAGACCACCATGGAGAGCACACAATTACGTGTGACTTTTTCTTACGATTTCAAACTGGGATAGTCTGCACAGCAAGCTACAAAAATACATTAATAGTGTATCTGGGCCAGGAATAGCGAATGAACGCATCACTAGCCGTTGCTTTCTCAAATTTCGTTCCAGTAGCACAGCATTGCAAAATGAGCCAGTGGACACCGACTAACATTATGTTCGGATGAGATCCTGAAGAACACCGTGGAAGCAGCCTCTCAGAAAAGTGTTAGTGCCACTATATACGAATTAGGCATACACCATGTATTCCACAGCAGTGTCGTTTAGCGACTCCGTGCAATCGGTCAGGTGAAGAAGCTGGACCCATGGATGCCACATGAGTTGATACCAGCCAATAAGAATCGCCATATGAAGATGTACAATACTCTGAGTGTAAGGAATATCTGGAAAAGCTTTCAGCATCGGATCGTCACTTTTGATGAAAAATGGATCTATGACGATCATAAACGGTCACGACAATGGTTGGATCGTGATGAGCGTCCAGAACAAATTCCTAAACCTTTCTCTATCCACAGAAGGTGTTGGTGGTCTATGGAGAGAGTGATCCACCACAATAAATGCAGATCGTTCCATCGCTGAACACCGTGAAATGAAATGCAATCTTGTTCGCAAGTATCCAGCAAAGGTCAACATTAATGGTGTTCTCGTGTTGGATGACAATGTTCGCCCACATGACGCGTAAAAGACGGTGCGGTATGAAACTCTTCCTCACCCACCGTATTTCCCCGGTATCTCTCCCACTGGTTACCCCCGCTCCCCCCTCTACCGGCATCTCGAGAACTTCTTGGAAGGGAAGACCTTTCTTGATGAACATGCAGGGCAAGTTGCGGTTGAGGACTTCTTTGCTCGCAGACTTCAAACTTCTTTTGCCACGGAATCCAATCCTTGGCTGAGCGATACCAAAAGTGTGTGGTTGCAGACGGCAGCTATATTGATTAACCAGGTTGTACTTTTAATTTATTTTGCCTTTGAAAATAACGCCCCTGAAAGTGGACAACCATTCGCAACCACCTAATATAACGGAAGAAGGTAAGTACGTTTAAGAGATGTACAAAACCTAATATAGCGTATAATTGAGGGAGAACATTGCCAATTAAGGCTATATTTATATTTTATTCTATTTAAGTCAAATATTATTCAAGATACTAACTTTCTACTATTATTAATACTTAATTTATCGTATTCTAAATGGGGTAAAATTGGTTATTGTCAAATCGGATTTCGATTCGGTGGAGTTCTAATCTATTATAGGTAATCAATGGGGTCTTTAAATATTAAGATGAACGTAGGCATCTTATATACAGAAATGAAGAAACTAGTGATATTTTAGGCAGCAGGTTAGCAGAAGGGGCCCCATTACTTACATCATAGGAGTCTATACAACACGAAGCACTGTTCCTATATGTAGGTTTTATTTTATTTATTACTTTTCCTATATTTTGGAAATGTATACCCAATTGTTTCCTTTAATTTTTGGGGCTCCCAAGAGAGTGGGGTCTTTAGCTCATACGTGGGGCACTAGTTATTTTACGGGATTTTATTGAACTGCGAGTCATCTCATATATATACTTGTATATATACGGTGGACCATTTCTCTTTATACTTCTTTGTAACTTTTAAACTAAAGGACAAACAACACTGAAATTTTATACCATGCAAAAATCGGTAGAGGACATTTTTTTTGGTATACCCTTTATTACCACAAGATTAACAATGTTGTCTACCCAACATAAAGATGTATTTTGTCAAATCGTACTACATCAGATTGTTACATATTTCAAATCTACATATAAAATGAAAGCTTACAATATCGCAATTGTTATTCAGTGTTCCAAAGGACGCTACAGAATCACAAACATTAAAAATAAATAAATAAAAGTTGTAGAACAATATAACACAAGCGAGATAGACAGGCTAATATACATCCAAAATACTTGAAAGTCTAATACTATGCATATTAACAACTAGAAAAAAAGTTGCAGGGAATTGAAAATTTGACTTTTTTCAAAGGACTTTAATTTGAAAACGTGTTTAGATAACTATCACATCCAATTACGTACGTGATTTTCAATGGACAAAGATTTTGATGCCATTTAAGCAAATCGATATCTCAAATCATTCACGAGATATGAAAAAAAAAATTGTAAAACACAGCTACAAAATCGAGAAATATATACACAACTGTTTTTTCATCTAGTTATCTTTCTCTATTGCCAAGAATATAACAAGTTTTTTTTTTTTTTTTTTTTTTTGAAACTTAAGGGTATGTTGGACTTCTCTCTAGCTAAAGAAAACTAGATATATACACATGTACTAATGTATCATGCCAACTTTTGTTAATGGGTGGCGTAAATACATACATCTAAAACCTGTATAAAAATACTTTGGGGCCAAATGATCGTATGTTATGTATAGAGACCGGATGTTTAGGCACTAAAAACCTGAAAAATAGGCAGGCAAATAGGCACTTAAAATGTAAAAAATAGGCAGTAAAATAGGCACTAAAATGTTTTCGATATACGTAATGGAGATAAATAGTCAATACGATTAAAAAATAGATTCAAGTCACAGATAATGTTCAATCAATATAGAAACATATCTGTTTGTTAATGTCTTCTTTTACTTTACGGTATATACAGTATATTGTATTGTACCATGTGTTTGTCGTTTGTGTTTACAAATACCTAATATATATATATATATGTGTGTGTGTGTGTTATTGATATTATATAAGTTATATATCTTCCTAATGAAGGCTTATTTTGAAGAAAATGCATAGAATAGGCAATATTAGGCACTAAAACAATTATTTAGGCAGTAACGGAGGAAATAGGCATAATAGGCAAAATAAAATGGGCTTAAATCGTAACTATAACCCCCCCATATAAACTTTAAAACGTTATTTTTGATTAGATCTTTAATATTCAAGAATAGGCATTTTGCCTAACATCCGGTCTCTAGTTATGTAGTATGAAGTATACGAGGAGCAATCAAAAAGTCTCCGGAATGTTGTTCTAGTTCTAACATTTGTGATGGAATCACAATGATATTTGTACAGTGCAGTCCTTAGGTTGCCCAGTTATGAATTTGACAAGTACTAACACGTCATAATAAGCTGTATACGAGTATTGCAGCTGAACGAAGGAGTATGTGGAGTGCAATTTCACAGATCGTGCAACGCACAAACATCAAGTTCACGTGTAAATTGGAGAAAATCTACTTCAGAGACTTTGATAGCTTTAAAAACAGTTTAGCACCATCGTATGTTTGGATCTTCCCAAAGCTAAAAGTGGGCCTTTTCCGTTTCGTCAACGCAGAAGAAATCAAAACCAACGCGATGCCTGTACCAAGAGAGGACTTTCGTTGGTGTTTCTCTTAATCGAAGGAACGATGGAACAAGTGTGTGTGTGTGTTCCGAAGGTGCCAACTTTGAAGGCGATTAAGTAAACGTGTACTTATATTGTGTTAATAAAGAGCTACAACAGAATTCTGGGAACATTTCTGACTACTCCTTGTACTACATACATAAGAAGGCCCGATTCTTTGCGTCAATAAAATAATTAACTGAACATTTACTAGATTTATAACGACGTTCGATAGTATTAATTACACACAAAAATAGAATGATAAGCCTCCCACATTGCCAGATAACTACAACACTTAGTAGATTGAAACTTTACATTAGCCCTAGCATACAGGAACATCAATCTGAGCCATTGTTCGGAAAATAAATAAATCTATTTCTTTCGAAATCCTTCTCACGAATTTTATGATGATTTGTTCCTTGATCGTCAACTATTACGTTTAGAAACACAAAGTAATAAGCATCGTCGTTTACCTTCTTACGCATAAAATAAAATATGTATTGTCTGTATTGCCTTTCACAATTTATGTTAGATAAAGTTTTCCTTTCTGTCACATTCAGTAGTGAATTTCACGAGAAAATCCTTCTCTTTCAGCATTTCTATTTCACGGTTCTGGAATGTAGTACTTCAGTTTCCATCACTCATCATCATCATCATCTGATGTCGATAACGGATCAGAGTCTCCACCATCTCTTACATTTCGCCCTGATTCAATTTGTAACCTTTCCCCATGCTTGCGGACTTCAGGTTACTGTGAGCCATACGCAAGTGCAGCTTCCAGATGGCCTATACGCATTGTCTCGGCTGAAATGACTAAATGACTAGTGCTTCCAGCAGGTATCCTTCTCAAAAGAGCTTCACTATTTAGCGAAAATATTTCAGAAACTCAGATTCCAGGGCTTCCACTCTCGAGGAATTGTTCTTCATGCTTGTTTCATAGCTTTTAAGTGTCATGGCCTTGTCAAATACATCGATACAACACCAAAAGCAAAGTTATTTAATTCGCACTTCTTAGTAACTTTTGCTGAGCAATGGTCTGTTAAATTGTTTCATATAATACGAGGTATATTCAGAAAGTAAGTTCCGATGAAATTTAAAATGAAAAATGAACGACAGATAAAAATTATTTTTTTCTTTTACTGTGGAGTTATTGATATATAACCTACTTTTCAACATAAGCACTATATTTTTGAGGCATTTGTCGCAACACGGCACCAAGTTTTGTATATCTGTGTATCTATGAATATATTTGTGAATTTGTATATTTGTGTATCTATGAATTCTGCCGTCAAGGACTGGAACCAGGATGCTACAACTGCCTGCAACTTAGCTGTCTTGTCGAAACGTTGTCCGGTTAGAAACTGCTTCAGGTGGAGGAACAGATGGAAGTCGCTGAGCGTGAGGTCAGCAACGTAGGATGAGGTCACGCACGACGTCCATATTGCGTTCCCGGTAACGATGCGACTGAGGAAATCGTCACCTTCCCACTTGTAACGCAAAAGGAAGGTCAAAGCGAACGCTAGGAGTTTCTTCCATGGCTCCGCTGTCATACAGCAGAGAACGGGAGACTTGTAGAAACTGACAAATAATTTGTACATAGTGAACCACTGGTTCTGCAGAATTCTTTGCTGCACACTGTCCACTACTTCAGGTGTAACTACACACGATAGGCCACTATAGTGTTCATGCGCATTGGTATGAATTGTATGTACACTTTTCTGATCACACCTTCACTCATGACATCCAAACTTTCACACAACTGCCGTTGGATCTCTGACGCCACAACTTCTTAGCGAGAAGAAGCCTGATTACCGAGTGTACTTCGCAATGTGTGCAACCATGTTTAGCGCACAATAGTTCCCTAACCACTGACTTTACAACTATGCTCGCGCCAAGTTATGGCTATATGTTCCTTCTCCACTCCTGCGCAAGCGCGTCCCTCTCTTATTGCTCGTGCCATCTTCGGGCACTTCCTGGATGCGCCTGTAGATTTACAGCCCTGAAGTTTCTTTCCGTATGACAAATGAATTATCAGTAACCAATGTTCAAATGATTTCTTGTCTCATCTTGCTACAACTATATCTAGCACCAAACATACCTCCCTCAATCCATCATCTTGTAAAAGAAAGTTAATAATGTAATGTAATCAATAATTGAGTCAATTGATCGTCAATCTGATCGTCAATTAAGTTCTGCCAAGTAGTACCAAAAATTGTATATGATCTCGAGGATTTTGAACAATTAATTCTTAAACAACGTCGTTCTCTTAAACAGGTAACACGGTTGCAAGGTATTTTTCTGCAGTTTTGAAATATGTTTCTAATGGGTTTTTAGCTGAAGAATTCAAAAATGAAATCAGAAATTGTTTAAAAAACTTTTTGTTGGTTTATAGTTCTATGAATATTAATTAGGTCCTTGTTAAACTGCATATTATACGTTTAAAAATGTTATTTTCCTTAAAACATTACAGATGTAACATATCTCAGCATAATAATACACGTATTATTCTACACATTAAAGTACAGGAAGTTGCAAATGTTATATATATATACTACGACCAACTTCGCTGTAATCGGAAAGATGGGAAATTGTCGTTACAGAAGAGATGTTGGAAACATATTGTTATCAATGATATGTTTAACAGTTTACAAAAAAAAATAACAAATAAAAAATAAATAAAAAATAAAAAATAAATAAAATTTTTAGTTTATATTTTATTGTGTATGATGGGAATATTCCGAATCGGTGGATAGATGAATATACATAGTACACAAAATTTGATGTCACCATGGAAACAGTGGATAATTCCAACATTTTGTTACAGAATCGTAATAAAGCATGCAAAATTTAAACACAAACAAAACTATTTGCTGAGCAAAACAATATATTCACATAAAAAACTACAATATGTGAATATATTGTTTTGCTCAGCAAATAGTTTTGTTTGTGTTTAAGTATATACAAAGCAAAGCTTCTACTTATGGAATATATTGCATGCAAAATTGTTTATACAAGTCTTAACGTTGTATTAATCCATTGATTTCTTTCCATTTCGGATTGTTTGGGATGAGAGTATTCATGCAAAGAGCCTTTCCACTGCTGTGCTGCTGTAAATCGGATACATATAGGAAAATATCGAAACACCGTGCCTGTCTCAATAAAGTGGTGAACTTTTGTGGTATATGTGGTGAACATAGGAAGAAAATGTCACCCATGATACATGTCTTCGGAAGCATACTTTGAGGTTGCCACCGGCGCTCAAGATATGACACGACCACATCTAATTGTTATACAACATGTTATTTAAATTAACATAGTGGCGAAAGGGTGCATAAAAATAAACTTCAAAGTTTTTCAATATCAATGGTGTGGAGAGAGCAGCGTGATCACATAACGGACTGCTACTTCTGTTTAAATAATATAGGACATCTTAACAGAAAAATAAAAAGGCATTAGGATTTACCTTTCGCAAGAAGACCGGTGACACACTCAAGTAGTATGCCAGTTCTCGTGAGTATAGAAAGTGATAATGACAGTGAAACAGGGGGTAATGAAAATGTGATGTGATTATCTGAGAAAGGATACCCTCTATCATCTAAAAGAAGAACGAGCCATAATTTTACTCACAATTAGCCCTTAATGATTTGGTTCATAATCTCTCAGTAAACGAAATGCAGAATTGCTTCGTTGTCACTTATAGGAAAGGTGTTTCCTCCTACCTGGTACAAATGTAGCTCTGTTCAGCCACAGAAAATTACCATTTTCTTTCTTTTTTCATGTGATTACCAAATTTCTTTCCGCCCAGACATTGTGGGATTAATGGCAGCTCCTCTTTATCCTATGAAGCATCATCCAACTGACAACTATTTACAGATGCATCAAAGACGAGTATGAAGGGCATGCATAATGGTAATCGGTTTTTATCGGTGCCTCTTGCATATTCTAGTTTGACAAAACAGTCCTATGACATTCTCCACTGTATACTCAATCAAATCTATTATGAAGGACACAACTAGAAAATCTATGGGGACTGAAAGTGATGCCATGTTACTGCGTATGCAGCAAGGATACATCAAATTTGCTTGCTTCCTTTGTAAATGGGAAATTGTAACAAGCAGTCACAGTACACAAACGAAAAAAATGCGGAACGAAGCGGAACATCAGGTGAAAAAAAAAAAAAAAAAAAAAAAAACGAAGAAAGCTTTGTATCTTCTGAAAATGTTCTCCTTCTTAAGCAATTTGTGAAGGCTATGGACGAACGATGTTGTCCACCACAAATTCCTGGGATCAATCCAGGGGCCAGGTGTAACACTCTTCTACTCAGTTACCGTGCTCACATTGAACGATAATAGCCATTAACATGTAATTCCAAATGTATCTATTTTACTGATGCATTCCGGGAATTAAATTAACATTTTATATTTATTATTAAATATATTTATTTGAACTTAACTTACCATGTATGGGCAGTTGGAAGGTTTCCGAACGTAGGTGCTGCAGTTATTTGGAAACGAGGACTTAGCTCAGCAAAGCCGCCGGGCGGAAGCTGTGAGCAACCTGTTGTGAACTGCAACAAACGGGCCATTTCCTCTTGCGTAAAATTGGATACAGCAGTCCAGAACCACTCGAGTACATGGCGGAACTCGGGGGACCCACCATTAACAACGTGGTGTGCTCTGAAGTCTGCTATACTGTATTCACCAGTTCCGCAGAGTAACAGCTGGAAAAAAATTACATTTCTTTACAGGCTTGCTTCATTTCTCTTTGTTAGAAAAAATATATTTTTTAATCAACTGTCATCCCCAACGTTTTAAGACATTATTCTTCCTCAAATTCTACTGCAATTGAACTAAATAACAATATACAGTGAAACCTGTCTATGTTGGCCACCATCGGTTCCATCGAAAAGTGGCCAATTTACAGAAAATAAGTGTGATTTGTGTATTTTTAGAATAGGATTTCTAGTATTACTTGATTGTAAAATTTTAATAAGCAGTGGCACGACAGCTACTTATAAATAATGTATATAGAGTAATCATAACAATATACAGTACTAGAAAATATTACTATAGTATGCAAGAGCGCCGATTTCTCTGTAAATTTGGGGGGGGGGCATTCAGATGCAGAATGTATATATACGAAGATTTTAAGACAAATTACACTCAAATTATACCAAATATTGTATACTCATAAATAAAATAGGGGCCACATGAGCTTTGGGAGTCCCGGGCCCGCTCGGTCCCTCCAGGATCGGCGCTCTTCATAGTATGTATAATATATATGCATACCTTTCTCTTTCTGAAAACCAGTCTGGTACATTGGATTATTCGGATTGGAAACACACTAACACAATCAACCATGAAATAGAAGTGTATGTACGCAGTTTATTGAAATTGATATTATAGCACACTGAGTTATTCAGATTGAAAACAAGAAAAACTAAGTTATAAATTGAGAAATTCTTATGCAATTTATATGACTTCTTTTCAGCTGTTACTGAATGGTGGTTCATTCTAGACATATTTGCTTTATTCCTTTTGTCAGATATGCACATTCTAATATCCTCGGAGCAAAAGATGTTTTGAGAAAATCTTGAGGGAATTCATATCTCAAAACCTCCGCTACCTTTTGACATGCAGTCAGGTGCCAGTAAATGACAATTGAGCTTTAACTTTGAGAATATTCCGGAATTACTAAAGCTTCACACTGATGAAAGGAGCCGATATATAATGGTTTTACCAAAACAGACAGGGTAAACAAATACGTAAACCATTTCCTGAATTCCTGTATGTGCTTTTTCTTATTCACATCTTCCTTTACCACCCTTTTATGAGGGTAGTGTTCTGGCCATTGACCTCCAAGAACAAATCGTGCGAATCTATGCTTCTTTGTGTCCAGTCAAAAATACAGAACATCTGCCTCTCATATGGGAATTCGAAAGAGTTAAGAAAAATAACAAAACTGTATTTTCCGTGGCCAAGATACGCAGGTAAATTTATCATTATCATCGTAGGGTAAACATTGCTTCAGTGTGGCCAACTTCCAAGATAGACAGGTGGCCAACTTATAGAGTAGTAAGTAACGAATGTCTTGTGGGAAAATGCAGGTTCAAGACGAACTAGGCCAAGATAAGCAGGTGGCCAACTTAGAGAGGTGGCCAAGTAGACAGGTTTCACTGTATAATGAAAAATTTTACTGACTTTTGTAATATTTCTATGTAATTCATTGCTACAAAACATGTGACTAACTTACTGCAAAGTGTTAACAGTATGTGTTCTTAAGGACAGATACTCGATTAATGTATCTGAAATATCGGCCTTTGAAACAATATTCATTTACACAGGAATATTAATAATGCCACTAAACTTCTATATTATTATGTAACTAGCAGATTGTCCGTTCTTCGCACGGGAAGAATGTTTCATTTTGGATATAAAGAGCAATGGGGGTTGAATTTGGATTTAAACGGCATCGGAAGTATCACTGTTCTTCTCAGCGAACCCGAAACTATGTAATGGACACTAATATCGATCATTTATATATATATATCTTCCCCATCTTGCTCCTCCAAGTTGTGGAGCTGAATTTGGCTTTAAACAGCATCGGAAGTGTCATTGTTCAGCTCAGTGACTCCGAAAACTATGATATTAGTGTCGTAATATCGGTTATTTTTGATCATTTTCAAATAATTTCTTCCCTCCTCCAAGTTGCACCTTCAAAGTGAAAGGATAAAAACCATTCCACGTCCGAACCTCATCTACGTTGTAAAGATCGAGATCGGTCGGGTGGTTCAAGAGTTATGAAGTTACAAACATAGTCACTTTCAATTTTATATATTAGATAATATGTTCCTCACGTTCTATAACCAACTATGAACAACGATAATTATAACCAAGATGCAAATGGAACACAAGATTCCATGTGGTATAGTTAGCATTACCAGATACTGTGCGGGAGACTCGAGATTAATTACCGGTGTGAGCCCGTGTGGTTGGGATACAACGTTAAGCTATAAGTCTACCTCATATAGCTTCAATACTGCTGAAAAGGGATGCTAAACCCTAAAACAAGCAAGCCAATGAAACACATATCTACCTAGTTATCTCATAAAACTTGTCCGAGATTTTGACTGCTGTTTGACCATGTGTATGAGTGAGTGCTGCCATCTGGGTATTGTAGGCGAAGTGGATCTCTGAGCTGCTCATTCCACGGTGAGACGCGTGGCAGTGGATTGTGTAACGATGAAGTGAGGCTATTACGAAAATGTATTGCGGTCACAGCAGTACACAAGTTAGGCATGCCACCATCACGAATCTTCGCCACCCTGAAATCCCTGCAAATCAATGACTGATTTGTCTACATCATCCTGCGTTACAACGAAACGGAATGTGTCAATGACCGGCAGCGTAATAGTAGACCGCGTACAGTGAGGACAGCACAGGCAGTTAAAGCTGCAGCTGCAAAGATACGGCGAAATCTTGTCAGGATTTAATCGATGATGTCACGAGTGCTCAATCAGGACCTGGGACTTAAGAGCCCAAAAACAATGTACAAGTAACTTCATGATTGATACGTTATGTCAACAGAGAGTGGTGAAAGCTAAATATCTCCTTAAGCTTTATGCAGGAAATGGTCACACGACAATTCTCTTTTCTGAAGAGACGCTGTCCACAGTTGAGCAGTCCTTTGATGATCAAAGTGACTGTGTACGCACCATCATCCGTGCAAGCTGCTGAAAACGTATTTCCAGGATACAAAAGTCCCATCACTCCATCAGCCATGATGTGATGGGGTGTGAACTTCAACGGAATAACACAGCTTCATTTTTGTGAACAAGAACTATAACATTGCACCTCCGACCCTTATGAAAAGTAATAAAACAAAGTCCATCACAAACAAATTCAGCAAACTTAATTGCTAATATTATTCGTTTCTGGACGAAAACCCCTGTTTCTAATTGGTGACTTTTATCGCTCCTCTCATCTAAAATTTACAGTAAAGTGATTCCCGAATGGAGAACGAGATGTAAACGTAATTTTATACCAGAACAAACATGAATTTCTACCTTTTACTTGGTTGATGGTAGTTTTCTCTTGTTTGTCAGTTTGAATTTAGGCAATCCACAAAACTTATATGGCCATATGTGTAACTTTCAGGTACCAATATGATTAGGGAATCAAAATGATTCTGCGATAGGGGAGCCTGGATAACTTAACTTTGGACGCAATCAATGCAATGGCAGTTTGAAAATAAATTAAAATATGCCCCGGACTGAACGTAAGACTCATAGGTATTGTATTTTAAACGCACTTTCTTAATTGCAGAATGCACTGCACCAAAATAAATGTGACAGTTGATTAAGAAAACCACTAAAAAGAGAACATTTCCGTTATCCGTCTTTCCCCAAGAAAAAACGCCCCTTAAAAAAGACAGTAATTTGCATTTTTAATAAGTACGAAATGTCTTTAAATGTGTTTCCAACAGCATATATGATCTGTTTCTATTAATGTGAAGCTTTTCTTCTTAAGGTGGCAAAATAAGGAGTTCCGCAGAAAAAGTAGGTATTCAAGGTTTTATTTTATTTATTAATATATTTATTAGAGAACTGTTCATCTCATGTACAGCACAAACACTTCCTGTAAGACGTACACACTGTTACCGAAAAAAAAAGTATCATCATGTCAGTAGACCAGTCATTGTACGTTCCACTCACTGTGTACGTAGGTTGACCGAAAAATTCTAAGCCTCACTATGAAAGGAGGTGGGAGGAGAAAAAAAGCACACGAAATTAATAACCTTTTGTAAGCATGTAGCATAACTCACATGTTTCCCTTTTTTTCAGTGAAAATAACATGCTGAAAATGGAGAGGACTGCTAATTAGGCTGAATCAAATTCGATAACTTTACAGAAAGGAAATAATGCCCAAGAAGATCCCCCAGGCCATGGAAAATACTTTATACTTTACAAACAGATACTCCATCCTATGCCACAATCAAGGAATAGACAATCAAAATTCAATTGTGACAACTATGTAGAACCTTGATGGTAACCGATGATCCGGGCACAGGCGACCTCCCACATAAGCAACAAATGACTTGATAGAAAACTGCACGACAAAGTGATAGACAATCGATGCCTCACAACAAGGTCCAACAACAGTCCTAACAAATATCTCAGAAGCGGATTCATCATATCATCAATGATTGACACCTGACCAAAGGAGAACAGAGTGATTGTCGGAGCAATAATTTGGAGTTATCTGAAGCCGAGCCAAATGAGCTTCTCGACCGATATGTAAACTATGGGCGAGTCACTAATGTATCATTTCCAACTCGAGTGTAAAAATAGTAAATTAATCTGAGGCTAAGAAGAATGATAAGGAGTGAAATAATGGAATAAAAATGTAAATTACCCCTACCCTACTTTATCCGTATTTGGTTTTCTTTCTCTGATTGATGTCAGCTTCTTCATTTTATCTCGCTAGGGACCGAGTGTTGTCCTTTTAACACGAACTTCCAGGAGTAGGAGTAGAGTTATTATAGCAACCAACATAACAGAAGTTTCGATATATTAGTTTTTAATCGGTGAACAAAGAGACCTTTAACGAAACCTAGACCAATTGGCCCAGTGGGTCTGCCAGCCGCACAAAACGTAGAAGAAATTATGGTTTTTGGAATGCTAGGCGTTAATGATAAGAGCAAGAGGTAACAACACATGGTACGACTATCAATATAAAATAATATTAAAGGACACAATTACCATAATCGAATTTTGATTTCACCTCATACACTGTAAGTATCAATTCAGTATTTATAAATTAACTAAATTTAGTAAACTAATAAGAGATGTATTTGGGATCATTTCTAAAGTTGATTACATGAACAAAATAAGTATCTTTGATTAATTAATATTTTCCTTTTATCTATAGGTTATTTTAGGATCCTGCAGATATCAAGAAGTTTTTCAGATAAGAAGATGGAGTGTTCCAGAAGCAAGATGAACGACAGGAACTTCGCTACTGAGTCATTGCTTTAAAGATAATTATGTAGAGTTTTGTGGAAGTAAATACATCAGTAGAAAAATAGAGTAATAGTAGCGAAAGTAGAAGTAGTAACAGTAGATTGTGTTTAAAATAATTAATTTGCTTTAGATTTATGTTGCTTCACCAAGACTTAATTTTGAAAGTATTTTGCAAACTTTCAATATCATAGGTTAAGTTTAGTGATTAGACGTTACATTAAGCTGTTCCAGTTTTCGTTACTACTGTTGATTAGGTTAAGTTATAGGAAATTGATACGGTACACATGCAATAAGGTTAGGTTTGTTTCATTACTTAAAAAGAGTATTAAAAGTTAGATACGTAAGCTGGTTTGATATTAGGTATAATACTTTCATGTTATGTTTAACATTTGTATTTTCGAAGGGAACTCTCACGTGAATACTAGTGAGTTTACTCATAATAAACAACAGGAGGTAATTGCACAGAAGTACATTTATACAGTAATATAAATTAACTTTATTTCATTTCAATTAAGAATTGTTATCGTTTTGTAACTTATTTTTCACTTTAAATTATCTCTAATTCTTGTACTATTAATATGTACATTTATTTAATTATAACTACTTTACCCATATCGACGCGTGGAAAGAATTTGGTGATTTTGAGTTTAATTACTCCTTAAAATTTTTATATTTCGTTCAATTTTAAAATGTTGAAAATGATCAATATAGGTGAAAATGTTGAATCTATCAATCTTTACGCTTCTTCTAGCTTTTTCATTTAGCTTTTATGCCGGTGCCAGCCGCTTACTAAGTTCATTCAATTATCACCAACTATAAATCGACTGATCAAAGCAAAGTAAGAATAATAACAAACAATAATAAAGCAAACAAGAAGATAGAATATAATTGAATTTATCTGAAAGAAGGCAATAGGAAAACGGAAGAATCCCCTCACCCCAAAAACATAAGTGTGTCTACAACAAAGCTCAATTAGCGAGAGCTTAGATTGAACCAAGGATCCTAGACACTAGAGGTCAGTGCTCTACCTCTAAGCCACCATGGCTTCGGCAACCATCGATATATGTACAGTCACCAGATATTACACCCTGACTTTGATCTATTCCCTATTTCTAGTCATCTTGCTGGACATCGCTTCACCTCTGAAGACGTGCAGTATCCGCACATGCAGGAAAAAGGTTGTTTTGGTAAAGGATTAGAAAACTTCAGCATTGATGGACCAAGTGCACATCACTCAAGATGATTATAGAGAAATAACCATAGCCATATTTCACAGTGACGTTTAGAACTTGTCAATCAATTCTCGTAGAGTAACTTGAAAATCAATCCAACATTAAGCTATCTACACAATAGTGATTAAAAGACAGATTTACGACTTCCCAAGCTAGTGATGATTACGGTGAGAGATGATGTCATGCACAAAATATAAAAAAATAGCTTTAATTATAGGCAAATGACTTCAGAAGAAGCGTAATAATAATTTTATTCTTACCTCCAGCTCATTTTCATCGAATATACTAAGCAGGTTATCTGGAATGAGCTCATTGAGACCCTTAAGGAAGTGCTCCATTTCTTCTTTGACGCTATTGGCTAGTCGGTATTGGGCTAATGCATCTAGGTATTGATGTTTCGTTTGATTCGTAACCCGTATCTTTGAGCCGCCAGGAACTAACTCCACAACCTGAAAGAAAAACTAAAATTCAGAAATATTCTCAAACACAGTACTTAAACAATGTAGTAATATAAAGCATTTTGATGTATAAACTTACAAAACGCACAATAATCCAAAAAGTTTCATTAAGCCATAACTATGAACAAACAATTGCTATAATGAACAACGTATGTTTCAAATAATTATAGGATCAAATCACTGTGGTCAACACCTGACTCTACATGTTAGATGACAATCAGCAACTTACTAGTATTCTTTTAAGTATCAAAATGAAAGTCGTACCGGTAACTCTATTTTTATATAGATGACGAATTTTCACATTCGGTTTCAATACAGAGATAAGGGCGGAAATAGAATCTATTCTATTATATAGATTATTTATTTATCTATTATATAAAATGGAAACTGATATTGTTTGTAATCGAATCACGGGAAGATGGTTGAACCGATTCACGTCAATTTTTTGGATATAAATATTACCTATCTCAGGCTGAGCTTATATCATGTTACTTTGATTAAAATGCATATTCTAAGGCGGGAGTAGGATCATAATTAATGGGCAAAATTGAGTATCTCACGAAATACTCGTTAGGAACATGAAACTCGACATATAAATTCCTCGTTAAAAATAAACGGACACGTATCCTTGAGTTTCTCAAAATTTTTGTTTTACAGGAGGACTAAATATATATATGAATGTATGTGTGTATGTTCCAGCATAACTCTGGAACGTCTGGATCAACTTCGGAAACTTACATGACTTACAATCTGAAAAGAAATACTAGGGCTGGGAGGGAAAGGATGACATGTAAGAATAATTAAGAACTACGATATTAGTGTCGAACCCATCGTTTTCAGGATTATTGAGATGAATAGTGACACTTCAGATGCCATTTAAAATCAAATTCTTCCCCTATTAGCATGGTGGTGAGTGTAAAGGAAATAGGTTACGACCGATATTAGTATCCAATCATAGCTTTCAAAGTCGTTTAGACAAAGAGTGACACTCCCAATGCCGTTTAAGTCTAACTTAAGCCCCATTGGGATGGGAGTGAGAAGAGGTGAGAAGTGGCAGTGGGAAGAGGTGACATTATGGATTTTAATCATTACACTATCATTGAAATGTGTACACTAAAGTGAGGGGGGAGGAGAAGAGGGTTCCGTGCGAAGAACAGACATTTCAGGTTGTAATATAATAAAAATGTTACTCTACGGATAAGTACAGCACTTTACTTAAAGACTTTCAAGCAATTTTTTATTTCTGCAATCTGAGTAGGAATTAACATTACGTATAATTTATTTGTATTATTTGACCCACGTTTTTGCTTTTTTTTTTTTTTTTTTTTTGACTTTACCCTCCTCTATACAGCAACTATACGGGCTTTTATGTGTCACAAAGTTAGAGGCTACGTCATGTCGTCTGCTTCCGATGACTTCACATTGAAACGCAAGAATTTGTGTTCTGGCTGAAACGTGAAGCAGTCAATTACCAATAATCACATTGGCGAATAAGGCCACTTGCAACAATTTGTCTTAAAGAAGGAATATCTTTGGATTCGAAGTGTTCTCGCAATTTACAGATAATAATAATAATAATAATAATAATAATAATAATAATAATAATAATAATAATAATAATAATAATAATAATAATAATAATAATACAAAACTTTTGGCTTTTCAGGGTGTAGTACCTACAAAGCCTGTCAGGAAGAGCTGTCGTAACCCGGGTTGGAAAAAAGTTTTTTTTTTTTTTGAAAAAGAACAAAACACGTTTAAAACAAACACACACACACAAAATATGTTTTAAACATTTTGAACAGTTTAAAACATGATTTTAAACATATTTCAAACATATTTATGAAGATGTTTTTGCTCTTGCAACCGATATTTTCATTTATTTTATTCTCGTTAAGACACCACTGTGTTGGGTACAGAATATTTCGGTATAGATTAGTAATTCTCAACTTATTTCATATCACGACGCCCTTTTATTACACCCTCTAGCCAGTGACTCTCATAAGTACTTTCTTGGTTGTACTAAGCTTTTTAAAATCTACCTACTATAAAGATTTCACACAATCTATCAACATACATGGCAAAACAAAAGTCCTCACCATCCTTGAGTGTTGAGAATGGGTTAAGGGAGACTGATTGAACTTGGAAGTGATCTGACACATCAGATGGTGCTATCAAGCATCATGGCGGACATCTTTGCTTGGTATTAGAAATTTCAAATGCAATGGGAGTCATGTTACAGGTTTTAAGGCTAGAATTTTACCAGAAATACGATTGGGCGGTTATCATTTCGGAGCTACCGCTTGTGAAAGTTTTCTAGTTATACCTTTAGGGGCTAAGCTCGTGTTTCGTAGAGGCGGGTGAGATTTTTGTTGCAAAATTTTATTACTATTTCAGAACACTGATGCTAATAAAATTATTTTAAAATAATAGATTTTCGAAAAGTAATGTTTGAAGCACACTTCATGTTGTGTTAACTTTAGAATCTTTTTTCTGCAAGCCTATGTAATTGGTTGTTTATTGAGTCAATAATTTATTGAAGAAAGGTAATATCTAGGGCGTTCAGAGCACAATAGATCCAAACCCATTTTCAATAAAATTCAGTTTTGCTCAGCAAATGAATTCTACTTCAAAACGTAATATCTTCGCAGTCAAGAGTCCAAAACAAATGTAACTAAAACCATGCGAAAGGGCGTGGAATACTGGTAATTTCATATGACGGCCGCTAGACAATGGCGTCAGTAGGATAGGAGGGCAACCGCCCCCATCCCCACCTTGAATTTCAGATTTTGGGAGCAGTAAGGCAGTTTTAGAAATCTTTTGAAAAGCAAAGTCCAACAGAACACACTTGAGGTCCTTACACTGAATAAATACGGATAACATACAGATGACTAAATCTGGAAAGTTGCTCAGGTCCAATTTCCAGAATTTTAAGCAGGCCCGAAACTCGAAAGTAGAGCCACCATTGGAATCCTTGGGCCAAAATATATACAAAAGAGCAATATAGGCCTATAGCTCGTTACGGCCAATGGAAATGGATTATAACTGATCAAAATCAATATTTATTTGGTGTAAGGACTTCAATTTTTTTAATGTTGAGCTTTGCTCAGCAAAAGGTTTCTAAATCTGTATTACTGCTCCCAAAATCTAAAATTCACGGTAGGGGCGGATAACCTCTGAACAAACGCCCCTATCTAGTAGCCATCATATAAAATTCTAGATTGCATCTTGTCACGTAGATTTTCTTCCTTTCATCTCGGATATGTGGTTGTGAAAATATGACGTTTTCCGTCGGTGAATTCTTTTGGGCACACCCTGCTTTTATTTAACGTAATTGTATATCATTGACTATGACATTCGGAGCTTGACTTGTTAATCATTCCCATGCTGCAGCGTACACAATATAATCTTAATATCTTAAATTTATGAGCAAAGAGGGGGGAAATTAGCCTTCCTCCCTCATTCCATCAACGCTCTTGCCTAGCGGTTGCCCTATGAAACTCTAGTCCATACTCTTTCACGTGATTTTTGTTTCATTTATTTCGTACCCTTGGCTACGAACATAGTACATTTGCTGAGCAAAAGTGAACTTTCTGAAAATGGACTTGGATCCCTTGTGCTCTGAACGCCCCATATCTAAAAATATTTTATAAAAACTGAGTTCGAGCCAAATTTAACCTGCAACTCAAGTTTGTTCGAAACACATAAAATTACTTTGTTTAGTTTGATTGATTACAGTTTTGCATCAGTACCAAGGCTACATGAGACAGAGCTTTTTGTTTAAAGTGGGATCCGAACCACTAATTTTGAAATTTTACATCGAATCGCAATTAAAGTCTAAACAGCAAATCCCGAAGTCTCGTGCCTCTACCCTCAAAATTTAAAGACCAGAAATTGTGCCCTGTAGCGTGGTGCATACATACAGAAAAAAGAACAAATTGAAATCAAATTGTCCCAGACACTGACATTCGGCACTGATGTTACAATAAGTATCACGCTCGGCGTTAGTTACGCGGGAGCTGCCATACTTTGCGCTTTCTCGCCTGGTCCCTTCATATAAGCGAAATAAAATAAGAGGAAGCGAAGCGAAATAAAATTTTCATAATATAATGAAAAATATATTTTTGATACAAAATTAATTCTTACCTGAAGTTTTCAGTTGCATCTCAACCACATCACTGACTTTAGAATTATAAGAAGCAATTTTCGGATCAACACTTTTACCATTTGAGTTTCCAGTTTTTTCACAGCATTGCATTTTTCATAATGATTCTTCATTCTTTGAACTAAACCAACCATTTCTTTCTTACATGTTTTGCAATGAACTCGTATGGTAGTTTTCTTATCTGATGGAGTTTGAGTTACTTTAATAAATTTGCTCCAAATGATGTCCTTTTTCTTCCCATAAAACTCATGTTTAACGAATCCAAGTTGAACGGAGACTGAGAACCAACATGTACTCTTATCAAAGAATGCCTGCGATATTTTAATTTGAGAACCGCAATTTAGCAAATAACCTTTAGTTTGTTTTCTGAATCAAACACAAAAATTTGTTTCCATGATTATTATTATTATTAAATATCAGTTCTACAAGTAGTTCAACCTTCGACGACACTTTCTCGCAAGTTAACTGAGAAGCATTTAAACAATACAATATACGTTAAAAATAAGGGGGATAAAGAGACAAAATAATTATAGATAACCACATTGATTTGCTGTAGCCACGAGAAATCAAAACATTCACATGGGAAGAAAATAATCCTCTGAATGGGGAGCACTTTTGACAATTTTCTTTCTCTGCAGATTTTTTTTTTTTTTTACAAAAATAAAATAAAAATAAACGTATGTTTAAAACAAGTCTTTAAAAATACACATGTTTAAAATACACAAATTTGTTTTGAACAAAACAACCCTGCTCGTAACAGTGCATAACCAACCAGCAATACCAAAATAACGGCATTATTGAATTTATACTCGAATTTTTTTACCTATGATATATTGAAAATATGAAGTGGGTTTGGATTTTGGTAATACCGCCGTATTATTTGCCGATTCGACTCGGCCAGACAAATTCAGAACGAACGCTTCACAAAATAGCTTACTCCAAGCGGTTTATTGGCTAAAAGACAACACGTGGGTTCATTTGTACGTTATGCAGCCTGAATTCGAGCAAACAAACTTCATTTGCAAATAATTCGGCGTATGCTGTTACAGTGAGTTTACGTAAAGACATGTAAGATTTTTTTTTCACATGGAGCTGCTACGACTACTCCATCAAAACACGAGAGTAAAGTTTTCACGCTTAAATTTAAATTCAAATTATTGGAGAAAATGAAAAGAGTAAGCAGATCGTAATTAATGGGGAATACAAAATAGGAAGTTCAACTTTACACTACATGAAGACGCAACATGATAAACTCCGGACATCCATTACGCAGACAGAATCTACGGAAGCTACAGAAAGAGGGAAACTGTACATCAATATCGGTTTGAAGAATTAGATAGTGTATTGTAAGAGTAGTACGCCGAAAAATGAATTTCGAAAAATGCAATTTCTATAGACGGCGTCAGGAAATATACACGCTAAGCTCTCGAAACATGTACATCCAATTACCCGACAAAATCTTGTATCCGGAGATGGACAAGTCCCATTATTGTAGGTTTTTTTTTTTCATTTTTTATATAAGGTTATGAGAGATCTTACTGTAATTAGAAACAAGTACGAAACAGAGAGGATTTTAACTTTGAAGTGTTTTTATCGCAGAGTAATATGATCACCCGTCAATCAGCATGTCACGTAACAAGCGGGAAGAATGTGACATTTCAGAAAAAAAATGGTCAAATTGTTTCATGGCACTAGATTGCTACAAAGTCTAAATTTAAATTTTGAAATTGTTTTTCATTGTGGATTTATTTTGAAATTGTGACAAAACTGAGAATCCATAAAGTTCCTATCTTAAGTTCAAATTTAGCCTTAGTGATAAAAATAATAAAATAAAACAAACAAACAAACAAGAAGTTACGAGTCGCAGAGAAAAAGAAGAATACTGATGGTAGCTATTTAGAAGATCAGGCAGAGGTCAAGCATTAAGCAAATTACATCCTAGAATAATATTACATACAACTTGATACCTTCATAAGCTGTCCAAAGTGGTCATATTCCTCCTCAACAAAAAATAGATCCATTTCTTCAACATCATGCTCCAGAATATATTTCACTTTACTTAAGTACAAATCTGGGTCGTCTTGTTCGAAGTACTGCAAAAAACAAAATGTATAATTCTGTATTTTAATTTTACACATATGTACACATACATTTCTATCGCTTTAAACCTATGTTCTTCCTACAAAATGTCGTAAATAATTATTATTATCTATGATAATATCAGCTACGTAGTACGTATTAGGTGTAACACTAGAATTTACATCCGTAATTGATCTGATGTGAACATGATATTAGACGTAAATCCTAAGATCTAACTTTTTATTTATTACTATACGTAAAAGAAGAATCACTTGTTAATTAAAACATATCATTAATTTGCTTCTGAACCAATGTCCTTAAACTTTGGCTTCTAAATGTAACACTTTTATAGGAATCAAAACAGATGACATTTCTTGGTTCGTTGGAGTTTAGCGACTCTTTTCAGCACCGAGGCTGCATGAGGCGTGGACGTGTAGTTTGAGATGGAATAAGAATGTGTTCAAATTTTAACGCCCTGTCACCGGGAATCAAACCCGTGATCCCATTCACCAAAGGCTAGTTACTGGGCCAATGAGGAGAGCTGTCATTTTTTGTTGATATCTTTTCAATCAGTACTCTGCACATGAATATCATAAGGGAAGTAATTAATATAAGGGTCTTCTAAAATTTTAGTAGAATGCAATTCTTTTGCGTTGAAATCGACACCAGAAGGAAATTGGAGAGAGTGGTGAACCTTTTCATCTCTCATTTATGTACAGATATGATTTATGCATTTTTTTTTTTTTTGAATTTGTATTTATTCATCTACATTACAAATATCGGGTTGTCTAAAACGTATTGAGTATTTGGTAATCAAATTTGAGAAGACATTTATCGTTATTTGAAAAGAACATTATAAAACTATATATAAATCATTTCGTTCGATGAGTTTCTGTTATTTTTCCGGTAACACCATAATCCCGCTCCTGTAGAACTTTTGTTAGTCCTGCGCAAAAAATTATGACATGTTGTTTTTACAGGCCTCTTTGAAACTAACTTAACACCATTCAGAGGGTTCACCAGAGATAAAACAAAGGGTAGTCTGACGGTGCCAAGTTTAGAATATATGGTGGACGTAATAAAATCTTCCAGCCAAGTTCACTGAATTTTTGACGGGTCATTAAAAACGTATGCGTCTGGTGTCGCCAGCGTGGTATATGACATCTTTGCTGTTGATCCGTTTCGGTCGTTTTCTTGAACTGCTAGATGCACTCACGCTAGTTGTCGACAGTACAGGATCGAGTCTATTGTTTTGTCCGGCGGCAGCAGCTCGTGATGTATGATGCCCTTAATTCAAGCCAAAATCACAGCATAACCTTCCTGGAGGTCCGTGTGGGCTTTTCCACAGACTGTAGTGATTTTCCTCACTTCGACCACGATCTTTTTCGCACATTGTTGTCGTAATTTATTCAATTTTCATCGCTCGTGATCAACCACTTTACAGAATGCTCGAGTTTGTTACGTTTCAGTAGAGATTTACAGATAGAAAATCGATCGAGTAAATGTCTTTGAGTCAGATCATGTGAAACTCAAACGTCGAAATTATTTTTGTAGCCAGCCTTCTTTAAATGGTTTAACATTGTTTGGAGATGGATGTGTAGGTCATCGGTGATATCATGACTGCCTACATGCCGGTGTTGCTCGACTAAAGACAGAATATCATTCATTTCTTCTGTGACTGTCACCCGTCTGTGACGAGCATGTTGAACATCGAAATTTCCAGTATGAATGTGACTGAACCATTTCTTGTTTTTTTTTTTTCTTCTTTTAATAATGCATCTTATCTTGCCCATAAATAGCACAAATTTTTTCAAGGACCTGTGCAATACTTGCGTCTTTATCGAAATGAAATCGTAAAGTGTAGCGCAGTTTTCGAAAAGTACACTCAACTTCACGGCGCAACACATTTTCTGATTGTAAGAATTCCAACACTTTATGCACATCCGCTAGCTTCAATTGTCAGCTGTCAAATGGCGTAAGGCCTGACCCACTACAACTCATGTACCTTGAGATTTGGGACACTAACGCCATCTCGAGCCTAAAAGAATTTTGGACTTCATCATTTCTGAAGCAAAAGTAGTGTCAAAGATAGGTGTCAAGTCGGATCTTAAAGAATTAAGAACGAAAAGTAGAGATTGTCATGTCTCTGATAGCTCAAATGGTAAAGATCATCCAGCAAGCGGGAAATCCGGTTTAGAGTTCCTCCAATCCAACTATCATATTTTTCTGCGTTGTTTAATTGATACGTAAATTATTCCAAACTTATACTCACAAATCCCAAAATAACATAGAAGAACTATAATTAAACCTTGCTTAAAATTGGACTAACACGGGAGAGAAGCAACTGGGAAATGGAAAGTAATTTGTGCAGAAGGAAAACGGATTGCTAGAAAAAAAAGAGAAAGAAAATGGCTACGCGTAAAAAAAAAAAAAAAAAGTAGACAAAAGAAAGAGTAAACGGTTGCTCGACTGGTCACGTGGCCGAGTGGTAAACGCATCGACTCTGGAGCGTGAAAGTCATGGGTTCAAATCCCACCGTCGACTACCAGTTATTTTTTGTTGGAAACAGTTTTGTATACGAGCTGATAATCGTTAACTAATGAAGCAAATTGCATGTTTGGGAAACGAGTTCGGTACTATCATCAAACAGCCAACTGATCGCGTGCAAAGAAGTTCGACTGACGGTTGCTAGTGTTGCGTGTTCCCACACGTGCTTCGCTGGACACAGAAGGAATAGCGTGACTATCAAGTGGGATTCTGGTTTCGTATATTTCAATTATGGAATGCGGTATATGCTCTTTTTCGCACATCGATTTGATGTTGTCGATGCGTCATCTGCAAGCAGATGTGAGTACAAAATAGCGTAGCATATGGGTAGTATTATTACGGCCTACGCCAAAGGCGATGAACTCGAAAGTACGAGGAAGAGAACATGACATACGACGGTGACGATGAATGACCATCGTTGCTGTAGTAAACAACCTTTATTCTATTTCACCGAATGAGATCGTATTTAGCAAACGATAAATTCACTGACGCCGAAAAGGCGCGTCAAGTCGTATTGAATTGTTGCGTATAGTCGTATAATCGCTGTTGAATTGTCCAATTTCCTCTGTCGCTGTTGTTTAGCATTGATGTGAAAGCAATGTTCCCGAGCTTGAAGAGGGAGCATATATTGAAAGCAGTGACAGAGAAAATGGGAGGAAAGAAAATACATGGTTAGAGTGCAGAAAAGCTCAAAGAAGCCTTGAAGACCATATGGAGGAACAGTTTCTGCTTTATAGGAGAGAGGTTAGCAAGGATCAAGGACGGCCTGAGCATAGAATCGAGAATGAGTCCGGTATTGGCGGAGATAGTGATGAACAGGTGGGAAAAGTAAGCCAAAAGAAAAGGAGGTGACAAGCTTCAGCAGGTATGTCGATGATTGCTTGAGGATATGGAAAGGTACTCGAAGGCAACTTACTAAATTTGTGAAGGAAATAGAAGATTAAGAGAAGGGCATAGAACTGGAATTGGAAATAGAAGAGAAAGGGGCCATTGTTTTTGTAGATATGAAAATAAGCAGGTAGAGTGACAAGTTGGTCACGGAATGGTTCCAGAAGAAGTGTGCATCAGGGGAACTTGCTGTCATAAAAGGAGTGGTGATCGATCAACGAAGAGAATTTTCATAGAAAATGTAGAAGAGAGAATCATGTGGATTAGTAGTGACAAAAGGAAGGCAGAGGAAGACATAGAGAAATTTCACAACCAATTGGAGACCAACGGATATGATAAGAAAAAGGTAAGGATAGAAAGGATAAGAAGAAAGGACCAGAATAGTAAGAAGGAATATAAGAAAGAAGAAGATGGGAGGAAGAAACGAAGCCACGGTGGGGAATAGAAAGTATAAGCGAAGATACCGAGATAATCAAGAGCACTCTAAAGAAAATAGGGAACGTTTCAACATACAGGAAAAGGAGTAGGAGACCATGGACATGTTACGCATGAAGAAAAAGAAAAAAGAAGAGGAGGAGGAAGGATGAAAAGAAGTGGAGTGGTTTATAAGATAAGGTGCAGTGATTGTAATAGTTGTCATATTGGTAAAACGGAGAAAAAGCTAAAAGAACGGTTAAAACAACACCAAGATGATGTGAGATTGGAAAGAGAAAGAAATGCCATTTTTAAACACGTAAGGGACACGGGGCATAATATTAATTGGTGCGAGATTGGAGTGTTAGCACGGGAACAAAGGACGTTAATAAAAAAATGGGAGGAGGCCAGGTTCATTGAAAAAGAGAAAAGCTGTGTTATGAATTGGAATACAGGATTTAAAATTGACGAACAGTGGGGCAAGTTGTTGGAAAGTCTTAATTTGTAGCTTAGTTTTCACTGGACCAGGGACGGAAATGGATCTGCGGTGTTTAGTTTCATCTTTGTCAACTTTTGTTATGATTGGCTGAATCTGTTTAGATCAGCCAATCAGCGTTCAGAACCATTTGCTGTGATTCAGTTATATTTAGATGCAACTCTCTCTTGTTTTTACAGTGTCTGATGAAGCTAATATGTTCAGTTAGTTGGCGAAACTGTCGCACATTTATGATTATAATAATGTAATAATATACAACTTGGATATCAAATTTCATTGTTAGTTTTCTTGGCTTGTAGATATGTTTAAGTTACGTGTGTTTTCGTGATAATCCAAACTTTCAACATACGAGTATCAGTCTCCTACATTTTCGTAAATAACTATAAAGATGATCCTAACTCTTCCAAATAAGTGCAGATAACGATCATTCAAGTCCATAATTGACTTTTTGAGAACATGCTGGCCCTAACTGATATATCACATGACTACCTTTCCATTTCAAAAAATATCACAGATTTCAAAATGGCGGCGGAGGTTCGTAATCTACTCTGCCCATTCTTCTTTTACCAATATGTGAAACTATCACCGTTTCCGCTGTCTATCTTTCACTATTTTCACGTTCAACAGTTTCTTTGATATATTTCAATAACATAGCATAGCCCTTCTTCCACCAATTTTAGCCCTCTCCGTTTCTTATGTTGCTCGGCCATTAAAATTTTGCACATATACATATTTTCACATGCTCTATCAGGCGCACTAAGTATCACCCCGCAACTCGGTTCATTCATTTGCAGCCTTTACTTGTGAGAAGGAATGTTAAAATTTAAAGAACTACCCTCTCTCTGATATATTGCCTGAGATTTAATCACGTAGTGGAATCAGCGTTGAAAAGGAACAACAAATCCAAACGAATAAAATGGTCTCAACTACAGCAGTGAAGGGTATAATTAACTGCGTATTTAAATTATTAACTTTATAGGAAATTTCCTTGAAACAAGTTGCTAAAACAGACTAGGTAACAAATAATTTATACAACTAAGTATCAAGTTCTCCCATTGGTCTAGTAACTAACGAGCTCAGATTTTGTTGCACGGGATCCCGGGTTCGATTTCCGGTGGGATTAATGTTTTATAGTAGTTTGGATTCCACATTAAACTGTAACTTCACGTTTCATATAGCTTCGGTGCTGAAAAGACACACTAAATTTCTACAACCAATAAACTAGTCAATGTATTTTTTTAATCAATAAATAAATAAAAAAAACTGGCACTGTATTGTAAATAATGAGAATAATGTAATGAAGTTGAAATTAATTTCTTACCTTATAGTGAACTCTAAGGCCAATGAGCTGTGCTAGAAATGAGCGTGTGAATCTCGCCCTTACAAGCTGCCTATACGATCCTCCGAGTGCTGATTCATATAGGCATTTTCCCACAACACGGCCGGCAAATTCGTAATGTTTTAACTTCAAATGGGATGGACGTCGAGGATTTGGATGAACCAGAGCCTGCTGGTTGTCAGAAAAGCCAGAAAAAAGTCCGTTTCTTGAATCGAACAACGCGGCACATATTAATTCAAACCATTCACGCCTCACGCCTCCCCAATCCAGAGCTGAAAAAATGAGGATTTATTTTAATAACAATTTCATACACAAATATGAACCAAACTAATCCGGAATGTTAATGCTAGATCACAAATCAATGTAAGCGGAAGCTTATCAACATGTGGTAAGTTTAATTTTCAGTTAGAAACAAAAATATATGAATTACTCTATTTATTCATAAACTATTGTAAAAAGAAGAAAAAACATCATTAAAGTTTAGAACAGTATATGTTTCTCCGCTCTCCCGAAAACTTGATATACGACATATTGCAGTATGTATCAATAATAAAATGTTCTTCTGTATGTGCAAACTTTAAGAATATAATAAGACTGAAATTTCCAACTTTCTTAAAGTCAGAAAACAATTTAGTTAAATAAGAAAGAACACAATGCAATTAGAAATAACGTAAGTAAAATACTAACAGTCACCGCAAGAAACAAACGACATCACTAGGAAGTACTTTCGAAGAACATCATCTCCATCTTCAGCCTAGGCACACTTCGAAAAGGATTTAAACCAGAGGAAAGAAATTATGGATAATAACGCAATATTTAATTTATTTACTCGAAGTTTTTACGATATGAGACTTTGGCCTTAACGAAGGTATTTTCTCATATATTCACTTGCCTTAGATCTCACGGAAAGTTGAGAAATTGTCAGTCATATAAGAGGTTACTCTACATTCAAAACTTCCGAACAAGAGATTAATATGTCCGCACTTATGCACTGTCTTGATGTAAATTTACCAATAAAAGTAATTCAATGTTGCTACTTTTGTTTGAGATGCGGCACAATACTTACCAAAAACCTCGTCTTATAGTACAACCGAAATGAAATCTTAGTTCTCAATGAATAAATGAAAGTCACGCAGGTATGTTCCGTAAGTTTTTCCTTGATCGGTTGATATCTTCAGGTTGCGCATGCGCACTGAAGTTTGGCGAAAATGAGGAAAATTTGAAAAAATAGGATATTTTAATTTATTTTTTTTTATTTTTTTGTCACCAAGCAAAACGCCTGGGGTCCAAAAAGTTGACAACGGGTGTAAAATATTTCCTTGGTCGGTTGATATTTTCAGGTTGCGCATGCGCACTGAAGTAACATCCTTTTTTGCTTTACCAATAAATTCTATTATGCCATTAAGCCCAATTCGTGCACTGAAGTTCTGTTAGCAACATTCATGTATTGTTTGTAAGAGTAAGTTAAGAAGCAATTAGTTAATTATTCATTAATTAATTAATGATTAACAGGGGCCAAAGTCTTTCTTAGTTTCAAACTTCGGCATCGCGAGCCGATTCGGAAGACGTGCCCGGATGAAAAACCATCGCGCCTGTCCTGTCCACAGACTTGAGTTGCAGCTTCTGTCACCACACGAATGCATCGTTCGACTGCTTGCGTATGGCACGGTAGATCCTTCCACCACAGATTTTGAAGTTGATCTTGATCCAGGCTATCTTCTGGCAGTCCAATAACGAGTGGTGGTTTGGTGACAGCGAGGTCTTGCCAAAAGATGATGTCTGTGTAATCCTTGGCGCTGAAGTTCAACGGCGGAACTTCAAAGGTTCGAATCGAGCCGCCAGGACCAGGAGGAGCCTCTCTTGCCTTCAGTATTCGTTTCTTGGCCGAAGTACGAATATGAGGTCTCTCGACATGCAGCATCGCCAGTAGGAGGTTTTCGGGATATGCGGCGAAGGCGTTTCTCTGCATGGTGTCGTAAACGACCTTCTTCAGTTCCGGATCGAGGTACTGCGACAACTGCATGGAATGCCATAGATTCTTTGGTGCATCCGTGATCTTCCAATGGCGCTTGATATTGAACCACATTGGAGCGTACACGCAGACCACGAACGTGGACAGGATGACTAGGTTTTCAGATGGGATTTCACTCGCCACATACAGCCGCAAGATTCGATTTGCAGTAGTCAACCATTGTGAATGGGACAACATGCCAGGACTTCTTCCTCCCAGCCCTTGCGGGAATTGCCCGGTTGCGACAGCCCGACAGATGTCGAGTAGATACTGCTGGTCGGTGCTGAGGTCTGGGACGACGTCGGGAAAACTGCCTTGGATAGGCTGGAACTCCAGGACAGGAAGGTTCTCGCAAATATGAAGGTTCTTTGCGAGTGGTCCCGTATACCCTCGTGGGCTACTCGTAGGACCCTCTAGATACTCGATTAGATGACGTAGGGTAAGCTCATTGAAGTGGAGTTAACAGACTATCCACTGCAATGGCTTGCCCAGCTGAACTTCCAGGCAATGAATAACCCCATTTTCCTTTCCTGTGTTGACAGCAGTACCGTCGCTGCCGATCGCCTGCAGTCCCGACAACTCCATGTTCACGACGGTTGCGTATTCCAGGATTGCATTCGTAATTGCTATAGCAGATCCGAATTTTGGTGTAACGTGTCCGAAGTATGTAGACCCTGGTTCACTGATTAGGGACACGTGTTCCTCCACAATCTCCCTGCGATGTAATTTTCCACCAGCCATCATTTCAACAGACATCGTTTTGTCCTTTCTCCCGTCGAAGTAGAGTGCCTGCAGTGGTTGGAGCTGGAGGGGCGGATCTTGTAAACCCTCCCTCATCTTCTCTCGCTCTCCCCTACTTTGCTTCTGTCGTTGACCGTACTCTCAGCTGACGGATGGGCTGTGTCGTGCAGAATAGCAGAAGCAATCGCTGCGGCAGGCCTGTCAGCAATCCCATATCTTTCTAACACCTGGGCAAACGTGGGGAGTTTGAGACTGGTACTGGGCGACTGCTTTGTGGATTTCCGGGTATCGAAGGTTACTGATTGGTCAGTTGTCTCAGCACTAGCAGACTGCGCGCAATCGATGCCATCGTTGGAATCCGAATAGTCAGCTTACGTGTCAAATTGGGACCTTGGACCGGAGTCTTCCTGAACCTGACGATGCCGCATGCGCAACCTGAAGATATCAACCGATCAAGGACATATTTTACACCCGTTGTCACCAGGCCATTGCGCAAGTTTTTGGACCCCAGGCGTTTTGCTTGGTGACAAAAAAAATAAAATAAATAAATGAAAATATCCCATTTTTTTCAAATTTTCTTCCTTTTCGCCAAACTTTAGTGCACATGCGCAACCTGAAGATATTAAACGATCAAGGAAATATTTTACACCCGTTGTCACCAGGCCACTACGCAACTTTTTGGACCCCAGGCGTTTTGCTTGGTGACAAAAAAAGAAAAGAAAAGAAATTAAAATATTACATTTTTTCAAATTTTCCTCATTTTCGCCAAACTTCAGTGCGCATGCGCAACCTGAAGATATCAACCGATCAAGGAAATATTTTACACCTGTTGTCACCAGGCCACTGCGCAACGTTTTGGACCCCAGGCGTTTTGCTTGGTGACAAAAAAAATAAATAAAAAAATAAATTAAAATATCCTATTTTTTCAAATTTTCCTCATTTTCGCCAAACTTTAGTGCACATGCGCAACCTGAAGATATCAACCGATCAAGGAAATATTTTACACCCGTTGTCACCAGGTCACTACGCAACTTTTTCGACCCCAGGCGTTTTGCTTGGTGAAAAAAAGTTTTTTTCACTCCACCCTAGTGTCTGTATCGGGTTTCAAGTACAAAAACATTTTCAGTAGCTTTAACGATTGCAATGATGATTCTATCTTCATTTCAGTCGGAATAAGTTTTGTCATTTTAAATAAGATAAATAATAAGATTTTAAATAACAATACTTTTCAAACTGTTCATAAATAATGCTGATTTATTCCTGAATTTCTGGATTGGTTTAATAGATGATAATGCTTCAAGATAATTTTGCAATTTAGAGATCCAGTACACTGAAAGAGTCAAATTAATTGTCATCCATATCAGTTTATAAGCCACCAATTGGAGTTGTCACCTACTGTTTGACTTTCGTATTCTACAAAGATTGATTATTTATTGAAAGTCAATTCTACGAACATATATATCATTAATTACAATATCGAATGATCATCTTTCCATTAATACCATTTAATTCAAACTACCTGTAATTGAATAAAACATCACATGAAGCAGTAATGGATGTCGTGGCCAAGTTGCAGAGAGCTCACCTCCGGTGTGGTAGACGAACATCCACCATTTCGTTCATTATTGTCACCACCGTCTCCTTTAGCCTCGGAGCATAATTGTGGGGCGTTAACTTAAAAACAGTAGTGAAAACATTAAGAGAAATACTAGAAGATAGTCACTTCGACTGTAATTGCAAAATTTGGAAGTAGCATTAATTCTGGATACTTTTAGTAAATAATAATAATAATAATAATAATAATAATAATAATAATAATAATAATAATAATAATAATAATAATAATAATAATAATAATAATAATGAAATCTTACAAAATATATGAAGTTTTATTACCCTAAATAAACAATGACATTTTTATTTTTCTTTGATGTTTCTACGTACATAAATGTGTACTTCGTACATAGTCCTACATGACGTACTGTATACCATATTTATTACCTTCTATATAAAAGTGGAACATGTTATTTTCTGTATAGAAATATTAAAGAAGTTTAAATAGTATCGTTCAGTAACTTCAATAATTTAATCTTGGAGCGACAACAACAAGGTCGTGTAATTATTTTTATTTTCAACTAACAAAACTATTGTTGTACAGCGGTTAGCAGCTTAGTTTTGTGATGTGAACGTCTTTTACAGTAGTACGAGTTGAAAAGTGATATTTTCTCATTAGAAATAATGGCTTCTAACACAACCAAATGCGCCGACTCATCACAATGTAAAAGGAGTAGGGTAGTAACACTTCGTGAAGAAGGCTGTTGTTATGAAGAAATTGCGAAAAGTTAGGTGGTGGCGTTCCTGTCAGGATTAGGAAAATTTGTATGCAGTATTAAGCAGGTGAGAGAACAAGAACTAACTGCTCAAGACTGCAGTAGAATTTGCTTCTCTCTCTACAAGATTGTCGACATACGGTACAAGATATAAATGCCATCTTAAGGAATTCTAATCGAATAACCAGACAAAAGCACTGCGAGCGAAGATACCAAAAAAGAAACGTTATCTCAACCAAAACCAGAGGCAAAAGATGTGAAGTGGGCTTTAGCACACAGGAAGTGGATGCAGGAAGATTGAAGCAAAGTCATTTGGAGCGTTGAAACCAACATTTTTCGAAGTGATGACATCAGGTTCGTGTCACCGAACGAGTAAAAAAAAGTTACTGAGTGTACCACCGTCCCTATAAAGCGTCCCGTCAGCGTCATGGTATGAGGAAGCATGACAATGTATGGTGTCGGGCACCTAGCAGTGTTAGAGAGTAACATTAATGCCAAAGGAATGGCGCATCTTTCAGCAAGACGGATAAAAATGTCACACCATTTGAATCAATCAAAAATGGTTCAGGGACCATGGTGGTATTATTCTACCTTGGCTTCGAAACAGGCCTGATCTCAACCCAAATGAGAAATTGAGGTCAAGACCGGAAGTTTTGGTGTCGGGTTAATAACAGATAGCTATTCGAGACCATCGTTCAATCGTGGTTTGGAGTGATAATATCAGATTTCCGATGTCTAGCAGACTCAATGTCATAAAGAATCAAGACAGTAATCAGACCAAAAGGATATCCAGCAAAATATTAGCGCAAAGCTGCAATAGTAATCCATACGAATGTGCTAAAATGTATCTTTTATAAATGTCTTACTAACTAATCTGAAAGTGTAATTTTGTTTGTTTTGCTAGGTACTGTAGTTAACCCGAAATTGTAACTTAGTTTGTTCACTTTTCGGAACACTGAACATTGCATGTTTGTCTACTTCAATAAAGAGGCAAATTTCAACTAAAATCAACAGCTAAACGTAATTTTCAACAAAATTCTCAGAAGTAATAGGAATTAATGCACTACTGTATATAATAAATATCTTTTGATGTTGACGGAAGTTATTCCGAAGAGGAACATTTACATCAAGACCGGCAGCATAGTACTGTAATCCAAGTCTCTTGGAGGCGAGATAGTGTGGTAGGAAATGGTTATATTTAGGGCTGATCTTGCATGATGATCTGTGCACCTACCAACCGCACTGAATCCAAACGTCAGTCGTGGTTCGGAGCCCACGTTAACTGAAACTTCAGTGTTACCTATCTTTCATAACCTTGGTGCTGCATAAGGACAAAAATCACAAAACCTCCTCAACTCAACTCAGGAACACTTACATTATGTAAGGTATGATATATGGGATGACTACTAAACATCGTTGCAAAATACAAAATTATCTTTGTTATTTTGTAAATAAGCACTTCAAATGGGAAATTCCAAATTATACTACAGTATAGAATTGTTTTTAGAATATTTTTATATGATGTTGCCTTCCCGTGTCTCTTTCAATTTTGGAACAGTGTTTTATGTTATAACAAGTATATGTTTCCTTCACAGACATGCACGCGTTCTGAATATGTAATAAGCTAACATATTACCATCTGAAAACGAATAAGTTTCTACTGAGTTAACAACATTGCATTACTCATAACATTTGCAATGACACTTTAAAATAGTCTATGTACTGTTACTATTCTATGTACGTTTCTCAAATATTGCTTATGTACGTTTGATTACATTTTAATGTATGTATTCCCAAATCTTACCTTTTTTCGATTATCAATCTTCAAATCATTAGGCCACAATTTCATTATTTATGACGCTGACAGCTACACCTTCTTATTTATTTATTTATTTATTCACTTTTTGTTCTTACAAAAAGTCACTTCTCCCAGGAATTTAATGGTTAACCACGATGATATGATTACTGGCAGAATTTGAAACTAAGTTAAAATAGAGGCCGCGGGGGATCAGAGGTAGAGCGCTCATCTAGAGTACGCTGGGTCCGTGGTTTGATTTCAGTTCGCGTCAAGTGGGCTTTTCTCGGGGTTTTTCCGTTTTCTCATTCTTCATGTCATTATTTCATTCATTATTATTATCGCCGTCTCTTTTAACCTCGGTGCTTTATCATGGGTCGTTAAACAATAATAATAATAATAATAATAATAATAATAATAATAATAATAATAATAATAATAATAATAATAATAATAATAATAATAATAATAATAATAATAATAATTGATTAAAGTTAAAACTATGCTATAATCATTACATAGTTAAATGCAGAAGATATTAGCTAAAGATTATTTATTCTAAATAAGTTGTTGTGAACAGATACCAATGCAATATAACGTCCAGTTATTTCAGTGTGACACATCAACCTCATTGTATACAGGCTATATATAAAATCCATTTTTCGGATTTCTAAACATATTTTATCACTGACAACCATTCCTTGTATGGCTTACAAAAACTTTATTTTTTTGCAACATTTCTTATCAAATCGAAGTAAAGAACAAATAAAAGTAAATAACATGTTGTTACCTTGTTCTCCCTGGAATGTTATCTCCAAGTTTCGACACCAATCACTTACGGAAAACCCCTTTGTGGATTTCATGGACTGAAACGAGAATAAAAATTTAATTTAAAGATAAAGAGAACATATCAGGAACACATCAACACAAACAAGAGTAAGTAATTTCTCATTCTATTTTGACTTTAGTACATAAATAAAAAATCAGGCGACATCAAGACCAAACTATGAATGTAGGCTCTTCAGATTTCAATAAAAGTTTACATTGGATTTCGCTGAGAGAAAAATCGAATTAGATAATTACAATCATCACAAAATCATACAAATGTCTCGTAGCTTTATAAAACGATCTACATAAATATTTGGGGAACTACTACTACAGTAAGTGATACTACATAGATGCATACTCTACATAGAAAAATCATTAAGTATTTGAAATTAGCTTTAAGTTTCAATCAGGAAATCTTAACAAAGATTATTCAGAATACTAAATGAAGAATACAAAATTAATTCGGTTGAGTACTGAAAAGAAAAATCGCGGGCCATTAAAGTGTTATTCTGCAGTAAAAAAAAAGTTAGCATTCCTTAAATATGCGTAACGAAAATAAGTTTATTTTTCTTGTTATTGCACAAATGAAATTACTTATAGAAATGTAATCATTGTATATACGAGTAATTTAACTTGTGTACTAATAGGAAAAGTGAATTTACTAAATTTTATTTAGCGTTGTGCATACTCATAGAACATTTATTTGTCTTGATACTGCAGAAAGCCCCTAAATTCCGGTGGATATTGCTTGTAGGGTACAAATAACAATTAACAATTAATTAAAAAACCTATAACTTTTGCAACCATGCTTTGATTCATATTAAGAGTTGCTGATATTTTGGCTAAAGTTTAGTTTGCCTATATACAATGAAGCGTTTTATTACATATTCTCTTTTGCATAAAACACTATACCTACAATTGTTTATTTGTTTATTGAATGTTAGCATTTCTTCTTAGCACCGAAGCTATATGAGGCGTGGATCTACAGCTTAAGGTGGAATTCAACGTTAGCCAGTCGACTAATGATGATGACCTATATTTACATATTTAACTGATATAAGTAAATCAAATGAGAATAAAAATAGAGGTTTTACTTTGATATTGGTTTAAGAAATCAATATCACAAACATATATTTAATTTCTTTACCTCACATATCGTTAAAGGAAGGGAAAGATGATTTATATGAAGGACGTGACGAGTAACTGTGAAGCAATCAAGTGCTTTGTGGGTCATGTGCTTGGCTGACAGTTCAAGCTAAAGCAGCAAAGGGTTTACAGGTTCTTCAACTCCGAGTATCGTGATTTCTTTATATTATTATATTATTATTAATAATAATAATAATAATAATAATAATAATAATAATAATAATAATAATAATAATAATAATAATAATAATAATAATAATAATAATAATAATATCTTAATCTGTATTTACAATTCCCTGCTTTGTGGTTATAGTACTCGCGCCGAGTCGTGAAGCTTGGGCTCTAATCATAGAAATATTTTGTTTGAGCTCCGATATATCGGAAAACTTCGGTACAATTCGTGCAGCCGCTTTCCGAGCGCACACTTGGGGAAACGTCAAACAGCTGAAATTCACCAACAATGTTGCCGGACTTTGAAGACATAGTAAATGAGTATTAAAAAAAAAAAGCATTTAAAAACGACCAACAATAGCACTGCACAACAATAACCACTATAACAATTATTCTAAAACGGTAAGAATAACACGAATAGTAACAACGAAAATTAACGTATTTAAAAAAAAAAAATTAACAAAACGGAACTTGGCGCAAATCCGACAACACTGTATTCTCGGGAGATGTCTTCCGTGTAGCGCGAGAGACGACACTGACAGAATTTGATGGATGGGCTTTGACGACTGGAACGCATCCTCCCGTTCTGTTGGGTGGTGAAATCAGTAGATCTAGGTCAAGCTTCACAACTCGGCGCGAATACTATAACTCAGGGTTATATATTTTAAGATAAATACAGAAGAGTATCTTTACAGGTGCTCAATGCAAACATGTTATTTTCAAACTTTTAATTCTTTTAGTTATATTAGCATGGTTGGTTATCCACAATATCATCATATTTTATACATTTAAGCAAAGAATACATAAAATAATACGAAATAAAGTAGCAGTTAACAAATCTTAAGAGTCAGCCCAAAGAAGTCACTAGAACTTGTGCTAACGAAATAATTACTGAAATAAAATAGGAATCACGCTATTCAATTTTTTGATAGAAAATTTTTAACATTATAATACAAAGAATGGTCGAAAAGTTGCAGATATTAGCATGTTAAGAGTGATTTTAGTTTATTATTTTAATCAAAATATGTAAACTTAAACAATTTATACGAAAATGTATATTAAATACAGCAATTTTATTGGAAAAAATCACACCAATAAGATATTTTGATTTGAAGAACGTAGCAGTAACTCGAGTATTTTGAGTAACTTTAGGTTGCTCGATCTTCAACTTTCAACTAAGCACAAGATTTACAGCTCAGCTTGATTGCTTCGTCATATGATGCAAGTCACTTGCCTGCGGCGTGCTTCATACACCCTCTTCTTACTCTTTTGAGCCAATGTCTGCATCAACAGACGATCAAAGGATAAGTTTTCAATTGTTATTCTCATATGATTTGCAAATGCCTTCTAAGCGCAGTCATTATCAATATTTCTGATATAAGTTGTATCCTGCAACATCCTTAGTTAAGTAAACTTATAGTAGTTGTAGTCTAGATCGATAGTAAGCTCAGTTGAATTAGTAAACTATTTTTACACCTTTTAAATGGTTGTAAATTGAAGAAATGTGAGTTTTGAATAATCTTGTTGACAATGACACAAAGCGAAACTTCAATGAAGATTTTCGCGAAATAACACTTCAAAAGACATTATAGTATATAATTACTGCGCCGCGTGCTGTAGAGAGCGTATCTCCGGGCACCCTTGCTATTCTAGTATAATTTAAGACATTATTATTTAAGTCTAGAAATACATGTCAGCAAAAAGGAAGAAAGAAAAGAAAAGAAATAGCATAGACTTACAGATTCCAAAAGTCGATTTCTCACAACCTTTAAAGGCAACTTATCGTGGTAATGCTTTTGATGAAACTTCCGAACTTCATGATAAAAAAAGTCCTGTTTATCTTTGAAAGTTTCTGAACCACCTGTAATGGGAAGATGGAAAATTATATATTAATTTTTACTTTAGTACTTTGTTTCAAATTAATATTTATTATCTGGAACACAAGTATTTAGGAATATTAACTATAATTACCTAACCTCTGGTCTTGAGTAAATTGATTATTCATTATGAAGTATGAAAATAAATAAATAAATAAATAAATAAATAAATAAGTAAGTAAATAAGTAAATAAATAAATAACTTTATCCAACTATTTTAATTTTACTTATTTTAGTACATAATTACTGTTGTTTCATAGAACTATTAACAGTTGTTCAGACGTAATAATAATAATAATAATAATAATAATAATAATAATAAACGAATAAATAAATAAATAAATAAATAAAATACATTATCCTAAATTTAAAAACAATTATTAAAAACTTCAAGGAATGTTTCTGCAAAGTGAATGTGCTAATAACCCTATATTATTTGATATTCTATCAGAGCTCATATCACTATACTATTGTATTTTTTTCTATCTTACTAATGAGTATGAAATACCATCTCTGTAGAGTACTTCTTATTTTCGCATTCAAGAGTATTTAGTTTATAGGTCCATGCTCCACAGAAAGTACCAGAATGATTTTTATAATAAAACATTTTATGCGTACGATTTCGATTTTCAAATGAAATGTAAATATGACAGGATCCTAACTCCAATAGAAATAGAAATAATAATAATAATAATAATAATAATAATAATAATAATAATAATAATAATAATAATAATAATAATAATAATAATAATAATAATAATAATAATAATAATTATTATTATTATTATTATTATTATTATTATTATTATTATTATTATTATTATTATTATTATTATTATTATTATTATTATTATTATTATCGGTATTTTTATTTTCTTAATCAAGTTCCATTTATTCTACAATGAATTAATTCTAATTTCATTATTTAAGTTTAAATTTATGATTTTTTACATAAAACTATTATATTTTGTCCTTTCATTTCTTAATATTCAATTATTCTTTCTGCAAACTGTCCTGCATAGTGTTTTCTGTAAAATCTTGAATTCGATTTTCCTAGTCATGTCATCCCACTCGACAAGCAAGCTATCAGTCAACGAAGCAAACCATAAAGCATTCATACGACCTTAAATGTTGCACCTAAATAAATAAATAAATAAATAAATAATAAAGTAGCACCGATGGTTATAAAATCAGTAGGTGTATTTCGATTACAAAACTATTTCATTAGCATAGAACAAGTATGGTTTATTAGTGGTCCCACTGCCTGATACTTATGATTTAACTTGCAGCTTTTGTATTTAAACAGTGCAACAAGGAAATATTGTGTTTTTATGTATCTTCATATTTAACTGAGATTTAGCCCAATAAAAACAAATTTATGAGAATTCGGAATTGTAATTAGTAAACTCTGAAGTTTAAAAAACTGAATTCTAGAGTACTTCATTCTTTGTAAATCTTAAAACGTATGCCGTTCTTATTGCTTTGACACCATACGCTATCTTTGACGAGTGAAATCTCGTTTTCGATTTCAAATGAAGATGAATATATAATTATTTTCCAATATAATTTTTAATAATTACTTTCCATTATCTTCCTTAGGCTCTATTGCATGATATCTCAGTAGCCTGCATCACTTTTTGTTGGATTTCTCATTCCAGATTAAAAACCACTGTTTTAGAGGAATGAGGAAAACTCACTTCATCACTCAATAATGCAGGCTTCAACAATATTTTGGAGTTTAAAAGAACAATTAACAAAACCGTGGTGTGCTAAACATTTTTGTAATAGGTGACAATGGATGTGAAATATTTCCCAGAAAAAAAAAAAGTAAAATACAAGTATCGTAGATTCGGAAAATACAAGAAAGAATCTTTATTTTTTAAACAACAAATCCTCTGCAGGATCATTTTACTTAATAAGCCTCTGCAGGATTAATAAGTCTGGTATACGGGTTGATATCTGACTAATCGCACTTTTTCACTCTGAATCCATCGAAATACAAAATATTTTCTTGTCCAGTTTTATGATGTAGAACTCAATTTTACAAAATTTGTGTTTTCTGTACATTAATTTTCACTTGCTACTAGTTTTCCCTCACACTGAATATTTCAACATGAACAACACAAGCCTAACTCAAGTTATGTATACCTACCAATATTTTTGAGCAAAAAGTGTGTAAACGTTGCGGCTATGACATTTCTGTCTCTCGTTACTAGTTCTACCTTGGGTTGACATCCATCATCAATGACGAAGGAAGGCTGGTTGTACTGGTTATTGTTACTAAGAAAATGGAACTGAAAAGAAAAAAACAATTAGTAATGATCGTCTCTTTGTGCGCTCCCAGATTCGATCTCCGGTGCACTGCTTGGCTCGGATAAAAACCTAGTAGCAGTTCGGATCCCATTTAAGCAGTGAGATTCCGTCTCATATAGACTGTATACTAGAATGGAACATTAATGATAATTACTTATCAGTCCAAACTCTATAAAGTGACAGTACCGTTCGCATGCATTCAAAATTACACATTGCGACTGTTCCTGATAAGGTATGTTCAAACTGATGGACGATAGAAATTTTATACACTTATTTTTACTTACTTCGCCGTGAATGAAGTTATGTTCAAGGCATTTCTCGATTCTACCAGCATAAGACACAGTTATTCACAAGCAAAAATCCGAATCCACTCTAGAGTAATTACAGAATAAGAGAAAAATCAAAGACCATCAGAATGAATTGTCTCAATGTTGCATGTGAATTTCAGATTAAACAGTAATTTCTACGTTTTCAAACAGTTATTTATTAAAAAATAATAATACAGGGTGGCGCAAAAGTCACTTTATCTAAAAAAAGGTTTTATATTATGATATGAGTATAATTACACTTCGAACTAAGCGATATGTTTGAACAATAGGGTTGGTCATTTTGTCGTGTGACCCTGGCAATAGTGCACTCACTATTCTTTTGTCCACAGTTGAGCCTGAAGTTTGTTCTGGTGTGATGGCTGACTTTCGCAATTAAACCTGAATTCAGTGTATGGGTTAACTGGCTTTTGTATCACCCTGATATACAAGAAAAGAAGATTAATTTTCTTTCCGGCAACTTGAATAAAGTAATAAAATAACGACTTTGTGGAGTACAATCTTGAATTTTTGAAAACTTCGAGAGAAAAATCCAAAGAAAGTTATCTTTGAGAAGCAAATTATGATATCTAAAAGTTATAGGATTCATAATTAAGAAAAAACAATTGTTAAGTTTTAAATTAGGAAAAAATAATGTTGTGTAGAATTTTTGAAAACTTCGAGAGAAAAAATCCAAAGAAAGTTATCTTTGAGAAGCAAATTATGATATCTAAAAGTTATAGGATTCATAATTAAGAAAAAACAATTGTTAAGTTTTAAATTAGGAAAAAATAATGTTGTGTAGAATTAGTACATTTTGTCATGTTTTTCACGCTGATAACACGTCCTGACTTAATCCGAGAGGAAGCTGTCGTTCCGACTATAAACCAACATTTTACTGAATTTCTTTACTGTAACTAATGGAGAACCACCGAAAAACCTGTCAGAGTGAATTGCACCACACAACAAACTAACATATTCTGAATACAAACGAGAGTGTAAGCAATATTTATATACGCAAAAGTAAGAATTTTTCACACGATTTTTGCAAATAAATAGCAAAGTAAAAGTGCAATCTTCTCTTTTGCGGGACAGGATGCCCCAAGGACTTGGTATGTGAGGTAAAGGCTTGGTATGCACTCATGGCTTCTTGGCTTCGGTATGCACTTACGATGGTGATGTAGTCAGCACTATGATTCAGCTCGTTTACTTTCAAAGGTACTCATGAGAAAAAAATCCGTCCGTACAAATATGCATATAATATTCTTAAGAATCGTCTCTTTGTTTATTATTATTATTAATATTATTTTGATAAATCTGTTTACGTAACGCATATATTACTCGGTTTGATTTATGTGTATGTGCGGCAAAGTTACGAAATAATTTCTTTGTTTACAAGTGACATCAGTCACATGGCAAGGTTGCCAGAGGTACTAGTTTTACTTGAGATTTCTTGCGTATGGATTTTTGAAGAAAATCAAAAGGATATTCTGAACCGAATCAAATTTAATGGAAGTAGTTGTGTACATACTTCACGTCGTTGTGTGCTGAATATCTACCACTATTTAACATGGGATCGAATACATAAAGCATTTAGATTCCAGCGAACTTAATCTTTCCATATGAAAATATATAATAAAGAATATTAAATAATATTAGTTAAAACATTAATTTAATACATCAACAGCAATGGCGGAGCCAGAGAAACATCATGGAGCTAATAAACTGTTATATCGAAAAGCACAGACAAATGAGGGGCTCCAAGGAACACAATGGTATGTGACATTTGCGTAATTTCGAGTAACTAGAAAACAAGGTTCAACATTCTCATGTAATTCAATGCAATGACACCACCAAACAAATTTCCCCTGCCATCTGTAGCTACATTTCTAAAATTAAACTACCTACATACTGTTTTGTGGTTCGATTCCAATCCATTCCACTTAATTTAATTTCACCGGAAGTGACGCTTCTCATGATGCGACCTGAATTGTTCGCCGCATGGTCGGACAAACTTTCACGTGCTCTTGGAACTTCACGTTAAGCATTTTATTTCAGTACACAGAGGTAAGCTGAACTGCATTCATTTTAGTTTTCTTTATAGTCATACGGGTTTGAGACACTGATGAAATTAGTTAACTAATAGAAAGGGGTACTCAGCTCACTGCCGCTACAATACATGAAGGGCTATAGCACGCTCAATGCGTGATGCGTATCAGTGCACCAGCTCTCAGATATCACTATTTCTGACTTTCTGGATCTGAGTTCGTTACTTCTTAATTCACGTAGTTCCTCAATTGCCTCCTGATGATGAAAAACTAAATGAAATCTTTTACGACCCACGATTACCAATATGTCTCAAAGGCTAAGGGAGATGACAATGAATGAAATGGTGGGATGAAGAAAATGGGAAAAAAACGAGAAAACCCACGCAATGGTGGTTGTCCACCACAAGGCTCATTAGCCGCGAGGTGGGATCAAACCCGGTACCCCATACATAAGAGAGGAGCGCCCTACCACTGGGTTACCCAGAACCTTTATAATGATGGGTTGACACCAGACAATATTAGTGGTCTAACTGGGAGTAGAACAACTGATCACGCACTACGAAGTAGCTTGCGTTAACAATTAGACTAAGCAGGTCAATAATATTTTTTAAAGTATTGAGCAACCTGTTTCCTTTTTAATACTCTTATTCACACCTGCAGACGGCCAGGGTTTGAAAAAAAAAAAACAACCCACCTGGGCCCATGGTTTTTTAGGGTTTAATTGGGTTTTTTCGAAATATTTCAGTCTTTGGGGTAAAAACGTTAAAATAGGATTTACATTTCAAGATTGTCATTGTCACAACTTGCAACAATTTTCTATTCACTGCTGTTTTAAAAAAATGGCCGCCATTTTGAAATTTTATATTGGATAGCCGAAAAAATCTATACAGCAAATTTAGAATGTCTTGTGCTTCTACCCTCAAAATTTCACTTAAAAAGTCCGAAAATTGCACCCTGTAGCATGGATACCCACTATTATGAAATTTTATGCGGCCAAAATATATACAGCTAATTTAGTCTCTCGTGCTTCTTCTCTGAAAATTTCAACTTGAAAGACCGAAAACTGCGCTTTGTAGCGTGGATATCCGCTATTTTGAAAAAAAGCGCCATTTTGTAATTTTACGTTGGTATGCCGCCAAAATCTATACAGGAAATTTAGAGTGTCTCCAGCTTGTATTCTGAAAATTTAAAAGACCGAAAGTTGAACACTGTGTGATACAGGCAGACAAACGAACAAATGTAGATCGAGTCATCCCAGGAGCCTCAGTGACGTTCGCCAAATATGAATACCAAATTGCTATATTAATTTAAAACAAAGACATAATTCATCAAAATGTCTTATATGAAACAAATATTTTTCAACGTAGAATAAAACCATTTATTCTATGGTTTTATTATTGAAGTTCACTTTCGATGCTTTGTGCGTTCAATTACGGGAATTTTCCGAACACTTCTTTCACGACGAATTTTCCCTGAAAATGCAGCTTGCTTTAATGTACATCGAAACTTTCATTAATGCTGAAGTTTGAATTTAGCACTTAAAATAGTAAGCGTTATGTAGTCTTGGGAACTCCGAGCACTAAGCTTCTTAATTTTGACAAGAATTTTTACGCTATTGCTGGTATTTATTCTACACAATGCTTATTTGAAGGGTAGCAACAAATGACTGAACTAAACTGTTGTTGTTGGAAAACCAAACTTTACTGAATACTTTTGTTACCATCAAAGGTAATAAATAATACTAATAGTTTTACTAATATATTTACATATTTACTGTTAGTACCGCCACCTATGACCTTAAACCCGTCAACGTATGAGGGATAACGTCCCTCGGCGGCGCCGAGTCAGGAAGCACACTATTCACGGAAAGCATTTTCTAAAATATAAAATTGCTTATTTCACTTCGAATAGGCTATAAGCATAATCCACACATTAATTTATTCTATAATTATCTCAAGCTAAGGTGAGTTTTTTTCTTTATTTTATTTATTTATTCATTCAGGGCGTTCAGAACTCGATAAAGGTCTTACATTGAATGTTGTTGTTTACCTTAACGTGAAAGCATATAATTCGCCCAAAGAAAGTTTAAAATCTGACAAAAATAACTTTCAATGTGATCACCTTAGTTGTATCAATAATATACTAACTAAAAGGCCAAAAACCCAGGTGGGTTTTTTCGGGTTGGGCCCACTTGGGCAAACCCTGCAAACGGCACATTTTGATACTTATGTTGACAAGAAAGGACACTCCCAGGCCGATAGCCAGCCCAAAAGTGTAGGGGGCGCGGTAGAAGTTAGGGGAAGCCGATCCAATCATATTGTAGTTCATTTGCAAGCCTATTGTGAAAATTTTAGGGGGCCAGTAAAAATTTAAGGGGCGCCCAAAGACTCCCGTGGATACGGGCCTGGACCCTCCCCCAAAAGAAGAAGAAAATACATAACCAATTTGTTTAAATCTTATGTATGGTTAAAGGGAGTTTCTGAGAAGTTCTGTTTTCAATATGAATGTACAATACTTGTGATATATTATACTAAGAGTTCACTTTCTTTCTTTCTTTTCTACAAAGTATTAACACTTTATATGTAGTATTTCTAAGATCGGAATGCATTACTTTATATAGTGATTTTTCGCTTCTATTTTCCACTTCTAATCACTTTAATATTATAGCATAACAAACCATTTACGGATTTTTAGTGCTCGTATGTTCTGGCTATTCTGTAAAATAATGCAGGAAAGCACTCATACCTTCCCTTCCGACAACTCCTTCAACCAATAACAGCATATAAACATACAACAGCGTTTCAGCGAAACAAATGCAGTGATTCGTCAGATAAGTAATACTTACCTTTGTGGAAGGACACAACCTAAAAGTGACCAGTCTCTTTGGAATGAACTTGAGAAGAAACTCCTTGATAGTGAGCTGTTTTGGAGACACATAACAGAAAACCTTCTTCGGCTTTGGAAGTTTTTCACCCTGAATGCTAATTAGCCTGGCTTCATACCAAATATTGTGGTTTTTGGTTGCTACATTCTTGTGGACTAACGACGCATCAGTATCTGAAAAATCAAATATCACAAAAGTTTGTATTTACCTGACTAAAGGTGTTTAAATCAACTCTGCATTTCGTTGGATATTACGTCTTAGCCTAGTTCCACACATCAATACTTCTGAACATGACGAACATTTCAATAAAGAATTAAATGGGTGTTCTGAGATATATAATCAAATTTGAATGGTGTCAGAATACAGAATTAGTTTGAAATGAAAATACATTCCTAGCTTTACGTCCACGTTTATGCTCTTTAGCCTATAGGAGACGAAATAATTCGTGAAACGAGAATATGGGAGAAAAGAGGAAAACTCACGATATTGTCCACCATCACAAATTCGCGTGACCAGCTATTAAAATAATGAATCTTGCAGCAGAGGTGAACGCTCTACCATTAAGCCTCCGCCCCAATTGATGAAAAGAAAAGCTTGTACATATGACTAACATGTTTAAGATAACATTAGTTCACTCTTAGCAACAAACATCGAAGTTCTCTTACAAGGAATATTCAGTAAGAGCTGATACTGCCATCTTGCAACTCATCATAGAAGCCCTTCGTGCCATCTCTCGGCGCAAGAAGGAACACGTCATAGGTATCAGAAATCTCTGAACGTTTTGTAACTACAACGTGCTCAGTCGATGTGAAGTAGTTGATGGAAACATGTGCTCGTTGCCTCCGAACTAATAACACACCAAGCAAGCGAGAGTAGTACTATGCTATTAAGTTTTATATGCTCTTGAACGAGAACGCTTCGACTACCCACGACGAATTCAGGAGATCGTTTGGTGAACCTGTAATGTCTCACTAAGCTTGTTTTCGAGGCTCAAAGCGTTTCAAGATAGCTGTAGAAGTTGTTAGAAGGTGCACCAATTACAGTATTAACGAAAGAAACAATCAGATCATGAACATGAAAATTTCAAGCATTTATTAACTTCAAATAAAAAGAAAGAATAGTTTAACGTTTTACAATTATATTATTCGAGTAGAAGAGACCAAAAAAAGACATAATTGTTGGACTGAATAGTTTGAAAAGCTGGGGTACAGCGGAAAGTCTAGCTGTATAGTATGCTTTGAAATTTAGCTACGTGTTAATAACCACTTTCAATTACAATATTTATTTCAAATGTCATATTCAAAACATTTCTCGAAATTCAGAATACGGAATTTTCTGTTTCGAGCTTTTAGCACTTAGACATAAATTGGTCTCTACTCTTAAACTGAGATGTAACAAGACTTTGGGGAAGGGACAGTATACACTCAATTGCTTTGAAGTGTGTAGTGTATACGATCCACCGCTTTAAAATATGCGGAGTCATGTATATTCAATGAAAAGTAAATTAAAACATCTATCTTTGTATCAATTCCTTCTCCTCCCTGACCTTTCTCTTTTTCATTTTCATCATCTCATTTTTCTACTACGGAGATTTGTTGCCATAAGATTACGGTTAATACTTAACAGAAATATCGCATTTTCATAGACATAATATTCGATATAATTCCTAAATGATACAATACTTACTTACAGTGATTATTTGCAACATCTACAAGCTGTGAATTAAAACTAGAAATAACATAAGCAAACGTAATATTGTAATTTGATGCTGTTTACTGTACGTAGCAGAGTTGAGTAGAGTTCTGCTTCTAATGCGAATTGTCTACTGTTCATTTTTTTAAGTATGCTAATATGCTACCTGTTGACCGTCGTTAAAATATTTAGGGAGCAATGTAACGGATGAAAACAAAATGTAGGTAGATTTTTCCGACGAGAAGAAAATTATCATATATACAAGAACATAGTAATCTCTCTCTGGGAAAGCTGATCTCAAAACAGTCACACGTTGCGTATAAGCTAAACATTCTGAATAATGAAATATTAGCATTATCTGTCATATTTTTCTTCTCTATGAAGGTAACTACACAGAAGTTTCCAATCTATAATCATTCTAAGACAAGAAACTAAGCAACTGCTATCAATTTTAGCCTGAATGAAATCTTGATATAATTTGGGTATACATACACTGGAATTCCTTGTACAACAATATAAAATTAAAATATGAGCAAATTTATATTCTTACAATCAAGTTTGAGCTGTTCATTATTACTTCAATTTAATACTTTCTACTGCTGCATTCAACCATGCATGTGGCGCATTATGATTAATAGTCCAATTATTAGGAGTACTTACTGTTCAAGACTATAATATCGAAGTCGCCATTATTTAGCGTAATACCCCGATATGAAACACTAGCATGGTAACAGCCCTCATCAGCAAATTTTACTTGGAGGTTTATGTGCTGCGTTGGAAGATCATATTCTAACCTTATTGTTGGGGTAACTTTCTCCATTGACCCAATCTGTAAGATACAAATAAAACAATAAGTGTTATCCTTTATGCAATGAAAAACATTTATTTTCTATTTGAATATGTTCAAATTATAAAACTGTTATTTGAACTGGTCTTATTTTAAATTTAAAAAAAAATAACTACTATGTAACGCAAGCAGAGATTGTGTTGTTTGAAAACTTACGTTATGATGAATACCATTTATTTAAGATAACTTTCCAACTTACTAAAGTGAACAATTTATGGAGTACCAATAATCTGTTTCATTTTTAAGTTTCACAAAAATGCGTCCAAACGAAGATGAGATGTAAATCGAGATAAATAACCCTTTAGTGCAATTTTTACTTGTGTGATATCAAGTTACAGGATTGATGTCATTTGTCATCATAGTACTACACAAGTGAAAAGGTTTGTCACCAATCTCAGCGAAATTTATGTAGTATGGAAGATTGTAAGGCAGGTAGAAAACAGGGACCTGTGACCTTTTTAAAGTATCATGCACATATATATATATATATATATATATATATATATATATATATATATATATATATATAAATCTTCTTTTTCATACTGACGTTTTCAGCCAATCTCTGCCACTACATGGAAACAGTATGGTTCTGCACTGATGTAGCAACACCAACGTGCACCATTTGCTAATATACACATTTTAAAAATATTGTTAGTTATTAAGTCGCTATGATACCAATTAGCATCAAAATCCAATTTAGAGTTAAAAAAGTTTCATGATGTCAGGAAATCATACGATCTGTTTTCCAATAATAAATAACTATGTTTCTCTCTTTAACTCAATAGAAAACACATATTTCGTAATTTATTACTGTCATTATTTTTTAAACGAGTACTGTGTATTTGTAACTGTCTCGAATGAAGAACTTCAGTTTATTGTATAACATTAAGACTTCAATTTTACGTTAGTAGCTTATTATAATGCGATACTAACACCAAAGGACGAAACGATAATTCTTGTAAATCTAAACCCAGAACTTACATTAAAAACTCTTGGACGGCTAATACTTGTAATTTGCCTTTATTTAAAATTTTAGTGTGGTCAGTATTTTGAATCTTATATATATTCCAGTATTTCTTCAGTAGAAGCGCATGATATTAATGACTCACAATTCCAAGAAAGCAATAATGTACAATTTCTTTAAATTAAATGCATTTTGCACTATGAAAACTTAGAAGTGATAGCCCCAATTCTGTAATTTGATTTTTTCTTAGATGCACAAAAACATAAATATCAACATAATGGTAATTAGCAAATAAGCTTTACATTATTACTGATTTCATATTACTAAAACTGATTTGTCTACAAGAACACCAGTCTTATATTAATAATGAAAAGTACATTTTTTCCCTTCATAATGAGTCCAAACTGAGACTACAAAATATGATTTAAAGAAAACCTTTGGGAAAAGATTCTTGCTATAATTAATACAATATTTCCATAACGCAAACAGCAGGCGCGTGTATACGTCCGTGATCGACCGTAAATACATGGTCAAACTGGCTTTTTTCTTTGTCCTCTAAGGACAAGGCGTGGTGTCGACATAGAATCGAGAAATTGGCAGGAAGGTGGCTGCAGACAGTCCAATACGAATGACAATACTTTGAATGCCATTTTGGTTTCATTGTACTGTAATAAATGTAGGTACGTTGTGTACCAACATATTGCAAGATTTATGACTTTCCCTTGTATTATTATGTTTATGTGATGAATTTTAACTAGTGGTGAAATGCGCAATAGAAGCAAGCGAAGAATTTAAAAAAAATATAGATGTTACTGAAATCGCTCCCCTTATCCTTGACCTGATTTCAACCCAAAGGATAAAACTGTTTCTTAAGTCTCATGGGAAACACGTGCCACGTTTACTCAAATTGGATTCCCCTTTACGAAAGACACTGAAAAACACTTTTCGTTGTCACGAAGTAGTAAAGCTCATTTCAATGAAATAGAGACATACCTCACTAATGGATACTTCATAGTCTTCTGTGGGGTTTTCGTTATGCTGGAAAATACAAATGTTGTTGAATTCATCTCGAGGTTCAATGGTTAAAGTGTGCGGAATCCCTGCAGTGCAAACAACAGTAGAGCTGTGCCTCACAAACACAGTTTTATTTGGATCTGGTGGACCTAAGAAAATAAGACATCCAAAAAATTTTAGATGAAGTAATAACAATTACACAAAAGAAAACAGAATAAAAAAAGTTCCAGTACTTACAGCAATACACTCTTCAATATTTTACACAAGTAAACAATATATATATATATATATATATATATATATATATATGTTTTATTTAATATTGAAAATTTAATCCTGGTTTTAAATTAAAAATGCAATAAAAGGCAGTAAAACTAGACTATAACGAAATAATGTTACCCTACACTGTATGAAATAATTTTACTGTAAGACACTGAAAAGCACACACTGTATGAAAAGCACACACAAGCTACATGGTTGCGTAAGCAATAAATCGTATATATGAGGGAGGATTAAATGAAAATCTTAAAAATACAATCAAATGCCATAAAGTTGGAGGACTGCTTCGATACATGGCAGTAATATGCTTTGAATTGCACTTAACGACGATAGATGGCAGAGTGTTGCTGGAAGAACGATGAACGCGGAAGCGTCAGTATCAAGATGGTCGCTCCACTGTCAACATGCACTGCGTTAAAACAGCGTTTAGTGATCTGGTTTTTGAGCAGTGAATGTGTGAAAACGATTGAAATTCATCGCAGGATGGCTGCAAAGTTTAGTGATTCGTGTTTGTCTCTGCAGCAAGTATACGAGTGGTATAGGAGGTTTAAGAGGATGCTTCTCGACCGGGGCAGGCTCATCGTGTAGTGACCGACGAAAACATTGCCTTAGCGACACAGCTTGTAAAGGAAAACAAAGATGTATTGCGCTGAAAGAAATCGCCACCATCATGAATATTAACTTTGGTTCAGTTCAACATCTGCATTTCAACAAGTTGGCTGCAAGATGGGTCCTACGTCAGTTGACTGCTGAATTGAAAGATCGTTGCGTTCGACGCCTGTGAAGAACTTTTGCGTCGTTCTAACGCCAAGGGTGATGCATTTCTGGACAGGATTGTTACAGGTGATGAGACCTGAATTCACTATCATCGACCTGAAACCAAAAAAGCTAGCAAGGAATGGCGGCATAGCTCTTCGCCGAAATAATAATAATAATAATAATAATAATAATAATAATAATAATAATAATAATAATAATAAAAAAACGCTCATACTCACTCTCTTCTGGGATGCAAAGGGAGTAATTTTGGAACATTACATGGAAAAAGGAGTCAGTAACCAGTATCTCGTATTCAAACCTGATGAAAAATAACTTCGCCCTGTAATCAGGCGTAAACGACGAGGACTTTTCTTCTCATGTACCCTCTTACTGCATGACAACGTCCAACCGCATACTGCCCGTTTGATCGTTAGAGACTATCGATGACATCAAATTTGAATATCTCATTCATCCACCCCTTTTCACCAGACCTTGCCCCTGTGACTTTTATGTGTTTGTACCATTCAAAGAAGCGATGAGAGGGAAGCACTTCAACAGTGATGAAGAGGTGAAAAATGAGGTGCACGAGTGCCTACAATCTCGACCAAAAGAATTCTTCCAACGTGGTATCCACGTACTTCCGAAGCGGTGGAATACTTGCATTCAATGTCAAGAAGACTACGTTGAAAAATAAAAGGTAAGATTTCTAAAAGGTGTTGCGTTTTTAAGGTTTTTATTTGATCCTCCTTCGTCGTTACCAGAGAGAAGCAACATAAAACAATGAAAACATATGCTTTTGCCGAGTGCAGTCTACAACTCTTAAATGACACCATACAATACTTTATACATACATCATATATACTATGTATACATTATTATTATTATTATTATTATTATTATATTTGAATTTAATGTTCCACTATTATGCACCAAGGCTACGGAGACGGTGATGAGATGGATGACAAGAGTGCAAAGAAAAAGTGGAAGGAAACACGAGAACCCCAAGAAAACCCACGCACATGGTGTTTGTCTACCAGAAAGTTCACTTAGCGCAGGCTGGGATCGAACAAGGGACCTACTACACCAGAGAAGAGCGCACTATTAGTGAGCCAGGGTAGTCTTGGTAAATTATTTCAGATGTTCATGCCAATACGTATAATCTTATTACGAAACAGCTTCATTATATGCTCACAATATCAGTAAATACTACATAAAAGTTGTATACGAATTACGTTCTTGGCATTGTACATAGGTGGAAGACACTGCAACATTAATTACAAGTTGAGCATTAAAAAGAAGGTATCTGATGTTCAATGGCAAACAAAGTAATAATTTTGTCCTTTTATCCGGGAAGTTTAGAAGTGCATCAAATCTTAAGACATTTGATAGAGAATGAAAAGGAAGAAAGAAACATATTTAATTACAGTTACGTATTACTTCTATTGCTCGAACGGAATTCATATCACTATAGTTTGATACTTGGTTTATACAATAAACTTGAAATTTCCGTACATTTACTTCACATTCTAGTTCGAGTTTATATACTGAATTCGTGCATAATTTCAGTGTGTTTTCTTGGCAATGGAATTTTGGCCGAAAATAGCAAATCATATATATGAATGTACTTCTTTCCTTCTTTCTTTCTTTTTCCTCCTCCTTTTTTCTTACGCGTTAAGAATGTGAAGTGTAAAATGATTTAAAAAAAAAGACCCGAGATGGGGTTTCCTTTAATTTAATCGGGAAATCAGTACAATGGAAGTGTTTCGAAACACTTCCTCGTATATAGCGAGAATCAATATACATATGTGTCCAAAACTTAAGCATACTACAAGAAGTTGCATGCAAAAGGCGGGAAGGTAATCGCGAGCACAGAAGTTTTGGTGGGTGGCGTGTATAGCTTGTCAGGAGCATTGAACCGGCTATAGCAAACGTTCGCCAGACCCCCTATGGGGAAAAATCGAAAACTAGTGCTTGGACTCAAAAAAGGTGCCTTCCGTGTGTGCAGTGAGTGCAGTGCTGTAGTGAGCGGAAGGTACTTCTGAGTTGAATATAGCAAGATATTAATGAAATATGGCACAAAGACGTCAAGTTGGATGTGTTTACCAAAGGTCAAATCATTGGGCGCTTGGTAAAAGGTAACACAGGCAGCAGTAGCACGAGTCATCAATGTGCCACAAAGTGTCGTGTCTATGTTGTGGAAACAGTTTTGCGACCCCTGACACTGTCGCCGTAGGCCCGGTGGGGGACGTGTACGGGTTACAACTCCACAACAGGACCGCTACTTAACCATAACTGCGCGTCGGAACCACACAATGCCTGCAAGACAACTGTCAGCGGAGCTTGCAGCCTCCTCAGGGGGTACAAGTGTCACGCCAGACTGTGTACCGGAGACTGCGTGTCAAGGGTTTGTATGCCCGACGACCAGCAATATGTCTTTCACTGACGCAGGCACACAAAAGAGCCCATTTACAGTGGTGTCGGGAACATCACTAGTGGACACCCAACGAATGGAGCGGCGTACTGTTCACTGATGAATCCCGATACACTTCCCAGAGCGATTCCCATCGTACTGGCGCGAACAGGGAACTTGCTTACATCCCACGAACATTGTGGAACGGCATCGATATGGTGATAGTGGAGTACTGGTCTGGGCAGGCATTATGATGAATGGTCGTACTGACCTGCACATCTTCGATGCTGGGTCTATCAATGGTCCGAGGTACAGAGACGAGGTTCTGCAGGCCCACGTGTGGCTTTTCAGGGGCGCAGTGGGTCCACAGTTTCTGCTCATGGAAGACAATGCCCGTCCCCATAGGCCAAACTGGTGGAAGAATACCTAGAGACGGAAGACATTCAACGTATCGAGTGGCCAGTGCGTTCTCCGGACTTCAACCCAATTGAACATGCGTGGGACGCATTAGGAAGATGTGTTGCAACCCGCTAGCCGCCCCCAGGACACACCAGGAGTTCTGTACTGCTCTTCGTGAGGACTGGAATCAGCTACCCCAAGAGCTCTTCAACAACCTGATCTTGAGCATGGAACGTCGCTGCCAGACATGTATGGCTGTTCGGGGCGACCATATCCCATATTAACCTGTTTTCGATGCCACCAGTGCGTCTCACAATGTTTTTGTGATATGTCTATTATGGTATCACGTTGTGAGTTTGTGTTTTGTGACCCCTTCTAGCAAGTTTGCTTTCCAATTTGGCCTGTTTCGTATTCGTGGGGCCTACGTGTCATATGTTGGTATTGTGGTTCCATTTGGTATGCCTTCTTTACGTTCTTCGTCCCCTATGTACTCGAACAGTCATTATGCTTAAGTTTTGGACACCTGTGTAGTTGAGTGCACAGCAATAAAATTCTCTCTTTTTAGAAGCAAATTTTGACGTAAAAAGCGCGCGCAGGAGAAACATGGGACTTCGGAGTGAAAATTCAAGATCCACCATTCCTTACACGAAAATATCCAATCTAATTATGACGATGGATTTCCTGATTGTTTCGACTTGCCAATATACACGCAGAGAGTATTTCTTAAAATACGTCTGTTTCGAGGACTCAATGAGGATTATTCAGAGCGGACACGAGTTATGGACTCTTCGATGCTTCATGAGATATCTGTAAATCATATCAAGCACGCTAATGAATACTCCCTATCATTAGAGTATAGCCACAGTGAAACAGAACACATTTATGAATGGTCCTGTTATTTAAGAGTAGCCTCATTGGAACAAAGCAAATTTATGAATAGGCCATATCATTAGACTGTAGCTCCAGTGAAATAAAACACATTTATGCATATCCTTTATCATTAAAATGTAGTCCCACTGAAGCAGAACACATTTATTTATATCCATTGTCATTTAAGTTTAGCTCAAGGAAATTAGAACACATTTCTTTATTTTCGGTATTATTTAAGAGTAGCCTCAATAAATTAGAGACCGTTTATGAATAACATTATTAAAGTGTAGCACCAGTCATTTATGATAAGATGCACAGAATTAGAGTATCTTCATGAATGACTCGTGTCATTTGAGTGTAGCTTCAGTGAAGGATCACATACATGAATGACCTTGCCATTTAAGAGTAGCTCCAGTGAAATAGAATACATTTATGAATAGTCCTGTTATTTAAGAGTAGCCTTATTGAAATATAGCACATTTATGAATAGTCCCTATCATTGAGTGTAGCCCCAATGAATTAGAGAACATTTATGAGTAACCCTATTATTAAAGTGTATACCAAGAGAAACAGAACGTAATTATGAATAGATCCTGTCATTTAAGAGAAGTTCCAGTACAGGGTTCCTACTGATCTGGAGAAATCTTTTTCCCTGACCTTTGGCAGGAAATTCCCTGACTTTGATGACAGGTGTCGAATGACGTTCACACACAGGGTGGCCCAAAAGTAGGTATACAACCCTTCATTGATCAAGTATAACATTCTGGTTACTGGGTTTATCTGCTTCGGCTCTTCCGAGCTTAAGATATAAGTAAAAACTCATTAAGAACAAATAATAAAGAAATTAAGTCTACCTGATGGATAACAATAAGAAATGATATAAAATGCAATGAGCTGATCAGTACGGTACTGTATACCTACTTTTGTGCCACCCTGTATAAATAAGGAATAAATAACGGTGAGTATTTATATATGAGAATATTTATTCCATAGAGACAAATAATAATCAATTGCTCATACGTACATTCCACTTACTTCCCATAAAAATCTGAGCAACGTCCCACATAATGGTTGGCTAAGATGAAATTGGTGTACAATTAATGTTAGAAAAAATATATTTCCAGTCCCTGATTTCCAGTCTTTTCCCCTGAGTTTCCTGACCTACACCATTTTCCCTGATTTCCCTGACCAGTAGGAACCCTATAAATTAGAGCATCTTTATAAATACCCCCTGTCATTAGAGTGAGCCTCAATGAAGTAGAACACATATATGAATAGACCCCCTGATTAAAGAGTAGCTTTAGCGAATTAGCGCACATTTTAAACAGCCCGTATCATTTGAGTGTAGTCCCAGTGAAGCAAAACACAAACCTGGATGGCCATGTTATTTAAAAGTAACCTCAGTAAAGCAAAACACATTAATGAATAAATAGCCTCTAACGTTAGAGTGTAGCCTCAGTGAAGCAGAACATATTTATGAATAGACCTGTTATTTAAAAATGGCTCTAGTGAATTACAGCACGTTTATGAAAAGCACCCCTCTATAGTGTAACCCCAGTCAATTAGAGAACTTCTGCAAATAGCCCATGTCATTTCAGTGTAAAGTAGAGCACATTTTCGAATAGCTCTTGTCATTTAAGAGTATCCCAATTGAATTAGAGCACATTTATGAATAGTATTATCATTAAAGTGACTCACACTGAAGTACAACTGATTCGTGAACAACCACTTCATTTTAGAGTAGCCACAATGAATTAGTAGATATTAACGAATAGCCCCTAGTAAAGCGAGAAAGGTTGGAGGCTGGAATTTCATACATTCTTTCTTCTCCATTTTAATTATAGTTAATTGTGATATTATGTGCAGTGGTGAATCCATCGGCAAACGATGACTCGAGATTTTCATATGAAAATAGGTAGACGCTAGATTTTTACTCTATTCCCCTACATTTTTATTAATTGATTGTGATTGACTGAGGATAGCGGCGTAACTTTTGTTTCTGACCGCACAAATTATGTTATCCAGATGGGAATTCATCGGCATACTTTAGATTCGAAATTTTCAGGTGAGAAAAAATGAAAGTTGGATTTTCTCTCTCCCGCCGTATCTACTATTATGTGCACAGAGAAATAAATCATATTCGGATTCGATATTTCTATGTGAGAAGGGGTGGATGTTGTATTTTCACTCTCATTCCCCCATTTCAGTAATTAATTATGATTAATTGACAGTAGAAGCACAAATTTTGTTTTGGACAGCAACAAATAATATCGGAAAAGGAGAATCCAATGCCATGGTTAGATACAAGATCTTCATATGAGAAAAGATGGAGGCTGGATTTTCATATTTTGTCCCTCTTCATTTTAGTTAACTAATTGTAATTAATTGAGGAAAGAAATACAAATTTTGTTTTGCCCGGCGAGGGAAAGCCATCTGAATTATTAAATTAGATTCGAAATTTTATATGAAAAGAGGTGGAGGTTCGATTTTCACTCACTCTCTCTTTCTCTCTCTCTCACCGTCTGCCTTAATTAATTAATTAATTAATTGTCACTAATTTAAGGTAGCAACACAAATTTTGTTATGATTGAATATATTATTGAATTCATCGCCACAGTTAGATTCAAGATTTTCATTTGAGGAAGGGTTGAGGCTGGATTTTTACTCTACCTCCTCCTGCGCAGTAACTAATTCACATTTGTGGAAACTACTTTGTAACGCATGCATTTAAAAATAATTTAAAAACAATGAATGCTATGATTAATAATGATAATAACAACAGTTATGTACCCAAGGATGGGCCCTAGGGGTACGGACCTTCCTATTTTTAAGAAAATTAGTATATTTTTAGATACAAATAAAATAAATTTTATGTATTTCGAGTACCCATTTTAAATGGTAGACGCCCTTCGAAAATAAATCCTGCCTACGTCCCTGATGATAACATTGTGTTACTCGGGCTATTAGAATATCATGTAAGTAAACGAACACAAATCAAATTTTAGGATAATTTTCTTAGGTTAGCGAACTCGAACTTGTCAAGTACTAAACAATAAATAATTCTGCTAGTAACAGTAATTATTATTATTATTATTATTATTATTATTATTATTATTATTATTATTATTATTATTTTACTTTCGAGCGACGAAGAAAAAAATAGAATTTAAGATTTCAACGGATTTACACGTTTCATGGCCCATAGATACTCAAAAAGGTGTTTTTTCGATATCTATCCGTCTGTTCGTCCTGATGTATACTCACTTAGAGGTCACATCGTCCAACGTAATTCAATTACACTTTAAATTTAAAGATTTTATGTAATTTTCCAAGGGGGGTTTCAAATTTTTTCCTACCCCTAAAATAAGGGTAGTTTATTTAAAAATAAAAATTATAATTTTCTCGAAAGTGGCTCTAACAATTTTGTTCATATTTCTTAAATCAATTTTTCAAAAACAACCCTATCATGGGATCTAAGTCACTGCTCTGCGAAAGATCGAGTAGGGGTAGTTTATTCTTGGGGGTGAACTTCTTTCAGATTATTTTCTCACAAACGATTCAGGCAATTTTGTTCATATTTCGTAAATAAATATTCCATTAATTATCTGGCAATACGCCACTAACTCATTTCTCCTTAAAAGAAAAAAAAAAGTATGGAGGTAGTTTATTTTTGAGGGTAAGTATTTTTCGGACTATTTTCTCAAAAACGATTCGTGCACTTTTCTTCATATTTCATAAATATTCCACTAATAACTTTACAATAGAGCATAACTCAACTGTGCTGAAAAAATCTACGAGGGATAGTTTATTTTTCGGGGGTGTTTTTTTTTTTTTTTTTCGGATGATTTTCTCAAAAACAACTCATGTGATCTTGTTCATATTTCAAAATTAAATATTTAATTAATAACCTGATAATATGGCATAACTCATTTGATCTAAAAAGGTTTACGAAGGTTAGTTTATCCTTGGCGTTGATTTTTTTTTTTTTACGGACTATTAACTCAAAAATGACTCATGCTATTTTCTTTATTTTCCATAAATAAATATTTCAGTAACAACTGTATAATATTGTGCAAATTATTCCATACGAAAAAACATCAAAAGGGGTAGTTTACTCTTGGGATGACTTTCTTCTCCGACTACTTTCTCAAAAGAACAGGTGATTTTGGACACAGTTCATAAGTTCTTCATCATTATTCTTATAATGTTGTATAAATCACTTTCATGAGAATATTCACAAGGGATACTTTACTCTTATTATTATTTTTTTTCACAATTTTGTAAAATACCATCCATGTGATTTTATTCTTATTTTATAAACAAATATTTTATTAATAACTCTAACGTATAGCGTAAGTTTTTTCTTATGGAAAAATCTATAATTAGTAGTTTAATTTTGGAGAAATTTCTGCCGGTGAAGTTTTCCGAAGGTGTCTTATAATATTGTTTGAATTTCAGAAGACAAAGTTTCATTAGTAACTGAAGCACACCATGATTTAGTTTAACGAATTGGAGTAAGAAAGTTTAGGTCGATGGTCCGTACCTTTTATTAAATAATAACTACAATAATGGATTGTTATATATCTTTGTGGTGACAATATTATTGTTTAATTTACAGAACTTCTTTAAAAGGTTACTTTTGTTGATCATAATTAAGGGCAACGGTGTGAAAAAGTAGGAAAGTGATTTTGAAGATATCTAGTTTCTCTAATGTTATTGATACGCAGTTAGTGACGGAGTACTCTTTAAATGTTAATATTTTCACTGTAGGAAGGTATAAACGGTGAAAATTATTATTATTGTGTTGTGCACATTCTACTGGTTATACTCTAAGAAAATGCACAAATAAAATGTACTACTTTCTCTGCTATCTGAGTTTAAAATAAACAATGGTAATGTACTACTTTACATTCGTATGCTAGCAACGCTGTGAAGAATACGGACCCAGTTATTGGAGAAGGATCTTTCCAGCCGTTTTACTTTTCTATCCCCTTAGAGTGCATAAGTGCCTTCACACCACCATGACCCACGTCAATCACAATTAAAGAATTGGCAATGTAGTGGGCTATGACCAATAAACAATCGCCTTTATGAGGAAGTTCAAAAGTTAGGACGCATGGATTCTCTACAATTTAACAGAAAGCAACCAAACTAGTTCATGAAAAACGTTTTTTCCCCAATGTTTACTAATAAAATATGTTTATCTCTCTGCAAATGTTTGTCTCTTTCATCAGCTTTTCGCATAGAAAGGAGTGACCTAGAGTCACCAAATTTGGAAAATGAATAGATCTTGACCAGATCCAATTCTATACGAAGTTCTTTTTCGAATTTTGAGATGGGGGAGATACGGGGTGTCAAAATATAGCATTAAGGGAGATTATAAAAACTCTTGACGCCAGATATTAGTGTTAAATTCATAGTTTTCGGGTCGCTGAAATGAACAGTAACTAACACAACAATTCCCTTCAAGTTCAACTTTAGACCCCATCGTCGTGGGTGTATGGGGGTGTGTGAAAAATGACATATCCAAAATGACTGATATTAATGTCAGAGCCATAGGTTTCGGGCTTGCTGAGATGAATAGAACACCCTCCATGCAAATAAAAACTCTAGTACCATCGCCATGGAAAGTTCGTGGGGGAGGGGGAAGATGAAAAATATTATGGCCAAAATGATCAATATTACGTCAAATTCTAAGTTTTCAATTGCTGACTGAATAATAACACTCTCGATGCCGTTTAAGTCCAACTTTAGCTCCTATCGTCGCGAGAAACTGGAGGTCATGAAAAATAACATGCCAAAAATGACCGGTATTAGTATCAGATTCACAGTTGAGCGGGGTCGCTGAGATGGACAGTAACACTTTCGACGAAGTTCAAATCAATCTTTAGCCCCCATCGTCATGTGGTGTTAGCAGATGGGGCGTGAAAAATAACATGTCCAAATTGGATGCTGTTCGTATCAAATTAATAGTTTACTGGATCGCTGTGATGGATAGTAACACACCCGACGCCGTTCAAATCCAACTTTTGTCCCTATCATCATGAGGGTTGAGAGGGCGTGAAAAATAACGTTCAAAATTTCAGATATTAGTTTTGAATCCATAGCTTTCGGTATTGCTAAGCTGATTTATGAAAGTACAGATGACATTTGAGCTTCAGTTCAAGGAAGGAGGGACATGCCTTCCGGTCCAGGAACTGAGAGAGGCAACACCGAAGGCATTGGTTTTCGGTATTTACTTATTTCACTTATATTGATTAAGGGGCAACGTTGAAGGCGTTGCTATTCATTATTTATTTATTTATTTATTACATTCACATTGATAGGATAATGCCAAAAGCGTTACTCTTCATTATCTATTTATTTCATTGATATTGACAGGGGCAACACCGACGGCATCGCTCTTCGTTATTTATATATTTTACTGATTTCTTGATCTTCAAATATGATATATTGCATAAACTTTATCCTCCGCGTGCGAAGAATGAGTTTCAGCTAGTATGGTATGAATGAATGAATAAATAAATAAATAAATAAATAAATAAATAAATAATAGTTAAGCCCTAACAAACAATGAAAACCCTGCGTAGTAGTTGTTATTTATTTTAATGTTGTAAGTACGCTATATGTAAACTTGAGTTCTTGAAACTTTGCTACAATGAACTCTGTTGGTTTTACTTCTGTACCCTTCATATGCAATCTTTACTAATACTCACCTGGAAGAAAATTTTTGAGGAAAGGACTACCTTTCACGTGAGTGTTCCCAATAAGCACAGAAATTTGATATTGCCCAGAGTGGCGTACGGTGAATTTTACTACAGCAACGTTTGCTAGGCTTGGATCTGTTCCACCCAATTCCGTTAAAGTGGCTACTTTGTGACTTCCTTGAGTGACTTCGACTAGCAAGTTATCTGTGTCACAAATAGGGTAAGGACGACCATTACGTTGGAAAAACTGAAAAATAAATTTACATATACTTCATATAATTTACCTAATGTATAAAAATTACTACAACAAAATTTTATTATTACAGTTTTGACATTAACAACAAAATAAAAAGTTGTTAATGTCCCAATACTTTCCAAATAGGATTCGAAAAAATATTACAACTAAAATTTATGGTCTATACAAAAACAAAGGCAGTAGAATTAGTAGAGAGCTGACAATTCAGTACCTCGTGGGAATTTGTGTTGAGATGGGAATCTTTGTCACGATGTGATTAAGATTATTGAAACTGAGGCCACGTGGTGGCTATAGGTGAAGGAGTCTGTAGAAAATTGCAATATAATTTCGATGTTGCTGTCTTGTTACAACGCATTCAGAAATGTTTGTTCATTTAGATGAAAAGAGTAAATCTTCTACTTTTTACAGTACAAGAAATGATTTTGTTTCTGTTGTCTTTATATGCATGTGTTCATCTCATTCCTGTATTTGGATACAGTCTGAATTTTATATTTCACTATAAATATTCTTTGCATTGAGTATTTAAATTAAGAACCATTCTAATTTACGAATTTCACAGGGTTCAGGAGAAAATAGTAGATTAAATATCTTCCAATATTCAATGTCAACACTTGGTTTCATAGTGGTCAGTTATGCAGAGATTCAGGGTTCGGTTTCCTGAGGAGTCACTATGGTTCGGATTCAGAGTTTAACTGTAGATCCATATTTTAACATATCGCAGTGGCTAAAATTGGGTATTAAATTCTATTAAGCAACGAAAAACCACTTATCAATAGAAAATAAATTCTTTCAATATAATTACTGTTCCCCCAAATTCAAACAAATTTGAACACAGCTAGCTGCATTGTGATTTTATTTGTTCATCTTTTTACGTATTTGTTGACATTTTAAATATTGTTCATTCATTCATTCATTCATTCATTCATATATATATATATACACACACACACACACACACACACACACACACACACACACACACACACACACACACACACACACACACACACACACACACACACACACACACACACACACATATATATATATATATATATATATATATATATATATATATATATATATATATATATATATATATATATATATATATATATATATATATTTAAAGGTACGAGACTTCATTTCACTCTCTTCGTTTCTTTTCCCCCCCTCACACACAATCAAGCAATCCCTCTCATTCATGAAGAAAGAAAAAAAACTCCTCTTTTATTAGAGAGGATAGTTATAGTGGACAAGTAAGCGGAATATTCACGACGTGGCAACAGGGTAATATATGCTCCTCCAACTTTAAATTAGTTTCTTATTTTGCTACGAGTCTAGTTTCTTAAAAAAAAAAAAAACCGTAAAGCAATATGGATTATAAGACGTTAAATTTCACTTTTAGGTTTATTTGATTAATAGAAAATAAAGCCAAACAAATAAAAACTGACTCATTATTAGTCAATACCTTATGAAGGATAAAACTGTTTTCTTTACTACGTATTCTATAAATAATAATAATAATAATAATTAAATTCCATAATATGCGATTTCTCAAAGAAACTTTCACCCCTTGCGATACTTTACACTGATAATTATTATATAATGCATGAAAACAGTAAGTAAAATAAAAATAAATAAATAAATAATAAATAGACCCAGTATTCCTTACCTTAACACTGAAGGTCATAGTTTCCCCTACAACATGTGGATCACACCAATCGAATACTACCTTGCAATTAGCGGGAAGCAGATACTTTCCAGTGACATATTGCAGCAAGGAATGCTTTGCTTCAGGTGCTAAGGCTGGTTGAGTCATAGCAGCTAAAGTAACAAGTCCAGCAACACTTACTGACACTACCAGCATTCCACCTGTCCAAAAGAAAAACTATATTAACAACTTGAATGTGAGAATAAACGGCCAGCATTAGTATCATGATCAAATGATATCAAGTTATCTAAAAAGTATTGAGCATTTGGAGGTGAAAACTGAGAATACATTATTGTGATTTGATAATAATAGTATGAAACAACATATGCACCATTCTATCCGATGACTTTCTGTCATTTTTCTGGGAACATCATTATCCTCTTTTTATACAGTTTCTAGTCATAAAATTGTGACAGAAGTTTTCACAAACCTCTTTTGAAACTAACGTAATACAATTAAGGAGTTTTGCAGAGATCGAAACAAATGATAGTACCAGGTCAGGACTATACGGTGGATGTATGAAAACATCCAACCGAGTTTTCTTCATTTCTGACCGCTCGTTAAAGATGTATACGATCTGGTGCTGTCAGCGTAGTATACGACATTTTTTCTGTTGATCAGTCGTTTCTTTTGAATTGCAAGGTGCTCTTGAGGTAATTGTCAACAGTACATGTCCGAGTTTCTGCAGCAGCACCTCGTGATACACGATGCCCTTCCAGTCTCACCAAACGCACAGTATAGCCTTCCGAATAAATATTATTTCTAGGGCCCCTAATAGTAGATATTTTTTTTACTGAAATGGGTCCACGACACATTTTTGTTTTATGTATCTTTTGTGTGCTGTTTTGTTTATGTAATGTAGTGAACCTGTTTGATGCTTCATTTATAATTTCACGTTCGTATCGTATATGGAGTAAGAAAATTTTGTCTTAAAATGGGCCCCCCTCGAACGGCTATGAGCTTCCCTGGGGAGTAGTTTCCTCCCACAAGTTACGGCCCTGGTTGGCCATCTGGCATAGAATAATTTTCCCGAACTTCTTGATACAAAGTTCGGTGAACACTCACCAGCAGAGATTGCTTTGCAAATATCCCACATAGTGCTAAGGTTTGGTCTGTGCTAAGGTTGCTGACGTATTTTTTCTTCAATCGCTTGAAAATTAACGATTGGTAAATCTTCACAATCACCGGCGCATATCTGTTTTCAACATTGCGAGGGGTGCAGTAATAACTTTTTTTTTTTTTTGCGATGTTCAAAATATACTTATGAAGTTGAAAAATGATAGGGCTACTCTGGAAGATCAGGGGAGCAGAGTTGCCTTCAACATTGGGAAGCGGGCATATTTGAGGCTTATTCTAGGGCTATCATATTTCTCCCCAAAAAACACATCTCAAATCATATTATTAGACGGGACAGTCCCCCACAATTGGTTAAACGTTTTTTTATAGTTCTCTAGAATTTTTGTGACCCACTGTTGCGCCATCTAAATGTCCTTGAATATGCCTTAGAATATAGCATAAAAATTGCAAAATTTCAGACCCTTGCGGGGAATGAAGATGCAAATTATTTTAAAAATCATGAATGGTGTAGTCAAACTACTCATTATGCAACTTCTATCACCTAGTTCGATTTCATTGGGCAGCTTTAAAAAAATTCAGTATTTTCAAGAAAATTCAAATTTTCATCAAAATTGCAAACATTTAAGGCTCTTGCGGGGAATGAAGATGAAGTTCAAAAATTATGAAAAAAATTCACGAATGTTATACTAGTCAATACACAACTTTTGGCACCTAGTGCTATTTGATTGCACAGCTTTGACTTTTTCGCTCCACTCTACTACATATTACACAACGCTTACACATTATAATACCAATTACACAACATTATAATATTGCCTATAGTAATAAACAGTTCATACATGATTTTACTGATTATTAAAAAAAAAAAAAAAAAAGTTATGTAACACATACTTTTGCTAGTGCAGTTGTTAAATGCAACTCATTTAGAAATTTCTTTTCATCCTTTCTCGCACAGTTTTCTCCTCATTGATCTGAATATCCTTCTTGTTGTCTCCGCAATTTAATTTTCTTCTCTTCTTCCTCCAGCTCCTTTAGTTGTTGCTGAATCTTCCGTTTCTCTCTCCTCTTCTCGTCTCCAGCATTTATTTCTCTTTTCTTTTTCAAATACACCTGATATTGTCTCATTGAACATCTCACTGAATTTTTCATACCTCTTGTAATTATTAATCTTGATGATCCACCTATTCTCACCACAGAATCATATATGATCCGTTGAGCCACCAGAGATTCTTCTCGTAAGTTGTCAACAATGAGAATTTTATTTATTGTGAAACCACTTTCAAAAAATGCGTTTCCCGTGAAAGAAGATAAAACAGAATTTCATAACTGACCATAAGTCAACGAAGTTCTTCCCATTTCCTAAGACTAAGAAAAAACTCATCAAGTCCAATACCATCTCTGTCATTGGCTATGAATTCATTCGAGTGTTCCTTAAATTCTTCAGTCTGAGCTTTCACTGTGAACTGGAGATATTATTTCTTCGCGTTCTCAGCCACTTGTCCAGATATCCTCTTGGCACTATGCAATTCTTCTAGAACAGCGATCTACTCTTTTGCTCAAATATGCCAGGATGCAGTTAGATGTGTTTCTCACAGAAAATTAGTTTCAACAACTATATCACAGAATACCGACTCCCTCTATATCATCATTGAGAACACTACATTTTGCATCCAGTAACAGTAAAGAAATCAACCCATTTCATAAATTCAGTAATTGAACAATGGACCTAAATCGATTTTTCCCTGGCCAATCTGCCATTTCCCTGACTTCACCTAATACATTTTTACTTCCCTGACCTTTCTCTGACTTTCACTTATTTTCCAGAATGTGGACACCCTGGTAAAGGTTCTGTATGTACTACTGTTTTATAGGAAAAAAATGGTGCCATATAATATTTGCCGTTGCGTGAGTACGTATTGGTTATTTGTCTTCCCGTGGAGTTAAGAAAGCTACAGGAATTGCGTTTTAATTGCAATTCAAAGCAATTAATATTGCAATTTCATATTTCTTTAAATATCATATCATATGCTTGCAGTACTTACTGTATTCAATTTTCTAAGAGTAAAATCATTCATTTAATGACATGTGTGAAATTAAAAATATAAGTTGTTCAGTAATTCCAAGTTTCAATATAATTACAAAACAAGCGTCAATATTCATTACTATGATTAATATTATCCCTTCTATTTACTTGTTTTGCAAATTTATTAAATAATCTGATCACACAATTTTCCAGACATAATTTTAAGATGTTCATGAGCAAGAACTCAAATATTTTCTTACACTTTGGTTGTTTAAGAGTATTAAAGGCTAGTACCTACCTGTATTGCTCTTATGAATTTACTTAATAAAATAAAAATACGATATACGGTATTTTAAGTGAAAAAAGATAGTATCCTATTAGTTATACAACCTTTTATCAGTGTTAGAAACCACCAGGAAATCTAACATTGATATACAATTGTTCAGATTATGTCTTGGTCCCCCGATTATCCAACCGCCGCCACTGCCCGCAGGGACCGCCGTCATTGAGTTCGTACTCTGCACGTACTCAAATCCGTCCTTTCTCTCTCTCTCTTTCTCTGTCTGCTACTTTCGTAAATTTTAACCCTACGAGAAGAAAGTTCAAAACCATTTTCAAGTGTCGTTCAGTATTTTTAATTTATATTTTATTCACATGTAATATTGATTTATTATTACAGTCACCATCCAAACTTGGCACGGATTGACACTTACTTGTTAGAAATGATTTGAAATTTCTGCACAGAAAATTTCAACTTTCTAGCTTTCAATTTGTGGAAGCAGCAAAGAAAATGAAAAACATATTACATGAAGGTAACAGTTCTACCATCTATTGTGGCTGCTCCTTTACACTCACCTTAACAGCTCTACATTCTACTCAAGAAAAGCAAGACAGGCATCATATTTATCTCTTTTTATAATTAAGTGTTTTTCTTAATATGTAGACCTTCGTAATCTTTAAAATTGAAAAATTCTTTCAGTATTATTAGCTAGAAAGTGAGTTCATAAGTTTCTCGATGTTGAAATAATAAATCCCATACTACCCTTGATGTGAAAAATGATAGGAAAAATGTTTCCTTACAACAGCGGTCATAAATCACACATAGTGACAGTTGCAAATACAGTAAAAATTAGTAACGATTCAAAATTACATTGAAATTTCTTCAGATATTAATATAAAAGTACTTAAATGCATTTATAACACTATATAAAATAAAAATCTACATATGAGGAAAATGTTCAAGGTGACATAATTCCGAAAACGCCACACAAGAATACAAAATACACTAAAGTAGCCCTAGAATACTATAATATGAAATTCAATATATTACACAATCTATCCTAAAACTGACTCTCCTAACTTTTAGGACTCCTAATCTTCCTGTCTATGTTACAGTTGATGTTGCATATTTCAGGAAAAAACATATCACAATTGCTATGCCTAATGCAAGCTGATAAACGAGGTAAAGAGTTTTACATGAGATGTGTGGGTTCACTTGTAAATTCTACAAACCTGCAACAATTCAAGAACATTCTTGATGATATTATTTTTGTAGCTGAGAGTAAGTCAAACATTTCCATCCAAAGAAGCAAAAAGTAGACTCAAGAAAAAATTGCTCGGAAAGAATATTCTCGAAACTGGGAAAGCAATAATCAACGATGTCAAAAAGAGTGTCTTCTTTAGGAAACAAAGCAAGAGGATAATGTGTTTGAAGACATTTTGGATATTGTGAGAGCAACGAGAGCGATAATTCACGAACTTACTGTAATATATTGTGATTCCAGGTCATTTCGTGAGTTTGTTTCGACAAACAAGGACTCTTCTGTTTCTCAGTTAATACAAACAATTGCTACCAAAGGTATTTGTCAAGATGCATATCAACTGAGAGCAAGAGTTCTTAAAAACTTCTTCAATCATGTCTCAATGCAAAAGAAAAATATCAGAGTATACTGTTATTCGACAGCAGCTTCCATTTTGAAAGACGTACTACCGGATGACAGTAACTTTGTCTGAGGAGGAAATATGTATCTCTGAATTTTGCAAATTAGTAACGTTCAGAAAAGTTGCTGTTATTTCGACAGCTTCAGAAAGTTTCCTTAGAAAAATGTGTCATGGATCATACCGAATGTACAGAAGGATGTTGCGGAAAAGTACTTCAAAACCATGACAATGTGCCTAATTCTTTGAAAATACCCGATGAAAGTGTGCCAACAAGTACTATCTGTGCAGGAAAAAGAAGAATTAATCGAGCGTTAGCAAATAAAATTATATTCCTTGAAGTACAGCCTCAACTTGACGATAAAGGTGTAACATCAGAAACATTCCCACGTGTAACTGTGGAAAAGTTTACTCTCTGTAGGTTTCAGGACGTTGCCACGAACTTACACATAAGAGACATATCATTTGAATTGAAAGATGTGCCCCCCTCAGATAACAAGTACATTGGCCACTACAAAGTACATTGCCGTAGAACTTCAGGAAAATGACAATGTTTTGGTGGTTTCAAAATGAAAGTACAACACAGCGCCGGGGAAGTGTATGTACACTCCACAGTGCTTAGTATACAGTTGCAATTCATAAGATATTTAGCGTATTAACTGATGCAGGTGAGCAGTCCCAAAAATTAGGAGGGCCAGTTTTAGGATAGATTGTGTAATGTATATTAAATTTTTATGTTGTAGTACTCTAGGGCTACTTTAGTATATTTTATATTCTTGTGTGACGTTTTCGGAATTATATCATCTTGAACATTTTCCCCATATGTAAAATTTTGTTTTAAATAGTGTTATAAATGCATTTAAGTACTCTATATTAATATCTGAAGATATTTCAATGTAATTTTGAATCATTATTAATTTTTACTGTATTTGTAACTCACTATGTGTGATTTGTGACCGCTGTTGTAAGGAAACATTTTTCCTATCATTTTTTACATCAAGGGTAGTATGGGATTTATTATTTCAACATCGAGAAATTTATGAACTCATTTTCTAGCTAATACTGAAAGAATTTTTCAATTTTAAAGATTAAGAAGGTCTACATATTAAGCAAAGCACTTAATTATAAAAAGAGATAAATATGATGCTTGTCTTGCTTTTCTAAAGTACAATGTAGGGCTATTAAGGTAAGTGTAAAGGAGCAGCCACAATAGATGGTAGAACTGTTACCTTCATGTAATATGTTTTTCATTTTCTTTGCTGCTTCCACAAATTGAAAGCTAGAAAGTTGAAATTTTCTGTGTAGAAATTTCAAAACCATTTCTAACAAGTAAGTGTCAATCCGAGTCAAATTTGGATGGTCACTGTAATAATAAATCAATATTACATGTGAATAAAATATAAAATAAAAATCAATATTGATCGACACTTGAAAATGATTTTGGACTTTCTTCCCTTAAGGTTACAACGCTCTAGTATTAAATTTATGAAAGTATTTGGTCTAGGAATTAATTCGTGCGGGTGGACAAGAGATGGCGCAACGAACGGAGCGTCCCACAGTTCCGTGTATCCACACATGTGTTACAAACCCCTGTCATCGCGTATCGTTCGTAGTATAGGGCAGTGGATTAAAGCGTCAACAACACCAGTTTGTAGTTAAGTGAACATGGCGCAATTTGTGCCTGATAAAGTGTTTTTGCGGGGTGTCCTGCTGCATTACTTTAACATGCAGAAAAGTGCAACTGAAAGTCATCGTATTTTGGTGGAAGTGTATGGTGACCATGCTCTAGCTGAGCGAACGTGTCAGAAGTGGTTTGCACGGTTTAGAAGTGGTGATTTCGGCTTGGCAGACCAAGAGCGAGCTGGACAGCCAAAAAAATTTCAAGACGAAGAATTGACAGCATTGCTCGAGCAGGATTCGTGTCAAACGCAGGAACAACTTGCAAGCGTTGATCAAACAACAGTCTCCAAACGCTTGAAAGCCATGGGAATGATTCAAAAGATGTCACATTGGGTTCCACATGAATTGAAAGACAGAGACGTTGAAAGACGAAAAACCATTTGCGAATTGCTGCTTCAACGACAGAGCAGAAAGGGGTTTCTGCATCGAATTATTACGGGTGATGAGAAGTGGATCCATTACGAGAACCCTAAACGAAAAAAGGCCTGGGTGAAACCAGGTGAACCAGGTCCATCACAACCAAAACGAGATATTCACTGTGCAAAGGTTATGCTGTGCATATGGTGGGATATGAAAGGTGTGGTGTACTATGAGCTGCTGCAACCGGGTGAAACTATGAATGGAGAACGTTATCGACGACAATTAATGCGTTTGAAGCAAGCTCTGGCCAGAACACGACCAAAATGGGAGAACAGACATGATAAACTTATTGTTCAACATGATAACGCTCGCCCACATGTCGCAAAACCGGTCAAAACCTATTTAGAAAATGTCGGATGGGAAGTTTTACCCCACCCGCCGTATTCACCAGACGTTGCTCCTTCGGACTACTACTTGTTCGATTGCATGAACAACGATTTGATTGGACAACGGTTTACTTCTTCAGAAGATATCGAAACATGGGTCTCTGACTGGATCGCTTCCAAGGATGAGGACTTCTTTCGCCACGGAATCCGTACATTGCCTGACAGATGGGCGAAAGTGGTGGCTAGCGATGGACAATATTTTTCTTAAGGTATTTATGTATTTTGTGTTTGTACTACAGCTTCAATGTGTGCGTACCAACCGCACGAATTAATTCCTAGACCAAATATTAGGAAAAAAAGGGGGAGAGGGGCAGATTTGAGTACCTGCACAGTACGAACTGAATGACGACGGTCCAAGTGGGTATTGTGTGTAACTTTTGGAACTTATCGTATTTTATTGTGCTGAAAACAAGATGTAAGCATTAAAATCCAAGCATTGCACAGTGACGTTACTATTAAAAGTTAAGTCAGATAGAGAGAAAACTAAGGTTCAGATTCGAGATCATCGTTCTCCAAATTGAAATGAAATGAAATTTTTGAGTTTTACGTCCCACGGTTGTGCCGGTTAGGCTAAAGGAGACGGTGAATGAAATTGTGGAATGAAGAAAGTGGGAGGAAACGGGAGAACCCCGAGAAAAACCACACACACGGTGTTTGTCTACCACAAAATTCACTTGGCGGGAGCATCGTTCTCCAAATTATCGCAATAGGCTGTTTCAATCTCCATAAAATGTTCCACTCACACCAATACGAAACCATTATACAAGCCTTACGTTAGATGAACCGGTAATATGTCCACCATTAATAAAGTAACCAAAAAAGGATTTTTATTTTTTTAAAATACTGATTTTACGCTAAAAGTATCGCCTTTGTCTTGGCCAACTTTATTTATGTTGTGATACTATTACTGTCAGCTTTGATATAACAATGCCATAATTTTAAATATTTAATTAACATTAAAAATTTGACATCAATAACATTAGATTAAAAACCACTGTTTCAACAATTAGATTTAATAAATGAAATAATCATTTCTAACAAACTAATAAAAATGTTACTTTTTAAGATTTCACCTACCAAAAAGTAACTTTGTAGTTAAGTTAGAGAATATGAGATTCGTATTCGCATTTACGGTTGGTATAGTTACTTTTGTTAGAAAGTCGCTCTATTTTTTTTTAAGTATAGCAGCACTAACGTTGGGAAGCTAGCACTAACCAGCAATAACGTAGCGCTAACGATTGGTAGTTACTTTCGTTAGTGCTTTAATTTTTGCATATGCGTATGCTAACTTGACGTCAAATTGGTGTACAACAAAAATGTCATTCATTTTTTTTTTTAACTATAGCAGCACTAAAGTTGGGAAGCTAGCACTAACCAGCACTAATGTAGCATTAACGATTGTATAATTTTGGCCGTGTTGGCTAAATGTGTGTATGACACACACGTTCACGCTAGCCGCTAAGAAAGGAAACCGGGATAACTGGTTTTATTGCACGAAGTGAAAATAAGTTGTAGTACTCGTATTATGATTTGGTATCATATTTGTCCACATCTAGTAGCTTTTACTCTGAAGGTTTGTAAGTGTGCAAGCCTGTTATATAAAACAATGTTTTAAATCTCAAACCAGAAGAAATGAGGACATCTTCTGGTGAACTACAAGACATTCTGTTTCGTATACTCTGTGGCTAAACTTGTGTGAATATGTGTATTAGTGTGAGTAGATCTTCCGGTGCAAAGTCACATCTTAATATGGTAATGGAATGCGTCAAGAAACCGTGAGTGAACTTGTGGAGTACTAGAATGCTTTTGTGAAAAAGTAGTCCTTGTGAATCTTCAATCATCTTGTGCTAATTATGAAAATATTGAAATTAACCACTAGTACTTCGATACTAACTTATCAAGTTCTAGGAAAAACATATAATTAGTGAATTAGTTATATCACATGTACATGATGTATGATGTAGCGGTTTAGCAGTGGCGGAAGAATATCATTTGACAAGTTACGCATTCATTCTGACTGATGGTGCACTAACAGGAAGAAGGAACATTTCAAAGTAGTGCACAAATTATGTTAAAACGGTGAAAAAACATCGAATGAACTTGAATCAATATCGAATTTGTTAATAATGTTATAGTAGACAGTAAAAGTTTGGTAAATATGTGAATTAGCAATTAATAGTGCGCACTTCCGCGTCCGCGACCGTAATCGTCCGTGTGTGTTCCGCCTGTTTCGCGATTAAATATGGGCTAAAGGACTGTTATTAATAAAATAGAGGTTTGAAGTGAGATATTATATTAATATGTCTATTCTATGATACTACAAAATATGAAATTCATGTAAGTATCAGTATAATATGGAGGGGCAGTGAAAAAATTGTTATTACGACGGCCTGAGAAATATACATGTTAAACAAAATTAGAGTTATTTAATAAAAGTGTTATTCTCTTATTACATGATTAGTTATAAGTTGCATCCATGTTGATTTTGTGATGTTTGTGCTTTAATGTGACTAACTGAACAAAACTCATACCGGTATTTCGTACAGTTATTCACATGGTAATTCTTAGCATGTTCGCGGTACTAAAGGAGCTGGTCACTGAATGATTCATGGTCTTGGTTCGAATCCCAATGTGGTAATATAGAATAAAATTCCAAACAGTTTATAAAACGAAATTGAAATTGAACACGGATAATAGGATTTACGTTCATTAGGAACGGGAACCGGATTACTGATTTCGAACCAGCATTTTGATTATCATATTCGAAATACTAATTATTATTATAAAAACATTGCCCGAGCTAGAGACAGAACCCAGTACCGTTACAGGTTTCAGTACTGATGTACTAAAAAGCATACGTAGAGCGTAAGATATGATCACTTTTCATTAAATTTCCGACAAAACAACTGACACTAGTCTTATCATTTTTATTTTTAAATGTCAATAAAAGTGAAGATTCTTGTGATCCTGAATATCGAGATTTCAACTGATTTACACGTTGCACGGTTCTACATTCTTAAAAAAGAATTTGTATGTCTGTTCGCCTGTTGTTCATGTGTGTGAACACACGTATAGAGGGCTCAAGATTTGTATGAAATTTCTTAGAAAGGTGAGTGGATGGGCAGTATTCGAGTTTCGTTCTTCTCCCAAACACAACGAGATCAAGAAGATGACATTTTCTTGAAAATTACTCTAAAGACTTTGCTTATATTCATAAATCACAAAGCGAGTTTCGTTTCATAGTGTGAAACTACGGTAAACTTCCAAATTATGAGAATTCAAACTTGAAGTACTACATCTCGATCTACTGGGTTACAATAGTCGAATAAGATCAAAGATAGAACTTGCTCTTCGGACGCTGAATCCATATCAAAAAGCCATTACTAGCTCTCTCTTATCGTTTTGCTCTATGGAGATTAACATTACAACTGGAAGTGGTAATTGATGTCTGAATCACTTCCGGTTAGAACAGAGGAATAAAATGACGGCTGAAATATATTCCTGGTACTGAATTCATATTTAAAAGAAAATTGCTTCTCGCTAACTATTTCCGTTTTATCTATTATGTAATAAATGTTGTAACCGAAATATCATATATTTTCATCACTTCCGGTTTCAACAGACACACAGAAAAATGAAATGAAATCTTTAAGTTTTACGTCTCACGGTTATGCCGGTTAGGCTAAAGGAGACGGTGATGATGAGAGATGAGTGACAATGGTGGAATGAAGAAAGTGGGAGGAAACGCGAGAACCCCGAGAAAACCCACGAGCACGGTGTTACCAGACACACAGAAGTCGAGGAAAACTCATTCTTGGGACGCTGAATCGATTGCAAAAAACCGCTTCTCGGAACTAATTAGTTTTTTCTCTGTGAAAATCACTATTGAAAACGGAAGTACTAGCAAATTTCAATTACTTCCGGTTTCCATAGTGTTTAGGGTGATGATGGTATGTTCTCATCGATTAAGTCCTGTATCGACTTAATGCTTTGGTTTCTACCACTTCTGGTTTAAACACAGGGTTAATAGAAGAGGTAGAACCTATTTTCGGGACTCTGAATCAATTGCAAAAAATCGATTCTAGAAATCAGTATTGAAACCAGGAGTACTAATAAATTTGAATTATTTCCTGTCTCTAGCTCTAGTGTTGCAGGTGGTGGTGATATGTTCACTTGAGACGCTGAACCGATCACAAATGACCGCTTCTCGCTATCTGTTACCGTTCTTGTTACATGGCGATCAAGGTTAACATCGGGAGCGGATAATTTCTACCACTTCGGATTCGAATCGAGAGTTAACGGAGAAGATGGGACCTATTTAGTGAACGTCGAATAAACTGCAAAGAACCGCTTCTCTTTTATCGTTTTTGTTCTATGGAAATCAATATTGAAACCAGAAGTACTAATAAATTTCAACCGCTTCCGGTTTCCATAGAGTGTTGCAAGTGATGATGGTATGTTCTCTTAAGACACTGAATCAACTGAGAAAAAAAAAAAACGGTTATCGCTATTTACTACCGTTTCTGTTTTATACCAATGAACATTGACATCGGAAATGATTGATGGGCTTCCAGTTTAAATACAGGGTTAACGGAGGAGGTGGAACTTATTCTTGGGACGCTAAATTGATTGCAGGAACAGCTTTTGGAAATCATTTACCGTCTTGTTCTTTGAAAATCAGTACTGAAACTAGTACATTTCAATTACTTCTGGTTTCGGTAGATTGTTGTAGGTGATAATGTTCTTTCGGGACGCTGAAACAATTGCGAAAAACCGTTTGTCGCTATGTTATCGTTTCTGTTCCATGTCGATAAACGTAGAAACCGAAATTGGTTCATTGCTACCACTTTCGGTTTGAACAAAGGTTAGCCTAGAATATGGAACCTATTTTTGGAACGCTGAATAGATTTTTAAAAAATCGCTTGTTATCATTTATTACCGTTTCTGTACTATAGCGATGAACGTTGAAACTATTAATGGTTTCGTTTCTACCACTTCCGGTTTAAATAGAGGGTTAATGGACGAGGTAGAACCTATTTTTGGGACGCTAAATCGCTTGCAAAATGTCGACAATCGAAATTAATTATAGTTTTTGCTCTTTGAAGATCAGTACTGAAGCCGGAAGTACCAGTAAATTTCAATTACTTCCGGTCTAGGTAGAGTGTTTTAGGTGGTGGTGATATGTACTCTCGATATGTTGAACCAATTACAAAAGACCGCTTGTCGCTACCTGTTACCATTTTTGTCATATGGCGATCAAGGTTAAAACCGGAAACGGTTGATTTTACCACTTCGGATTTGAATAGAGGTTTAACGGAGAAGATGGGACTTATTCTGTGGATACTGAATCTATTACACAGAACCGCTTCTAGATACCTTTTACCGTTTTTCCTCTATGGAAATCAGAACAGAAACCGGAAGTACTAGTAAATTTCAATCATTTTCGGTTTTGGTAGAATGTTGCGGATAGTGACGATATGTTCCCTTGAGGTGCTACAACGAGATACTTTGTATCGTTTAATAATTACCTGTACCTTGGGCAGAAAGTGCTCATACTCAAGCAATATACTTGATATAATGTTAATTTAAAATAACAAAAGAAGAATGTTTTTAATATATGTAAAGAAATATGCATTATTGTATAATTCGTTGCTATGTAGTTGTTTATGGATACCTAATCAACATGTATGTTTGCAAGACAGTTTGAGTGAAAATACGTTAAAAGAGTATCAACTAATAAACCATTTAATACCGATCATTGACTTGTAATTTCGATAGAAAAGGTGAGAATAATAGTGTATATAATTATTGAAGATATTTTTATGTGTAAACAATTACTACCACTCAAGATTTACTTATATCATTAGCCGAACCAGGTTGACGACTACCTTTGGTGAGTCGTTATAAAATTTTTGGTTTACCTCACCCGGGAACTTTGTAAATTCATATCCTGAAGTACAAAGTAAGGGGGAATTTACTTCAGTAATAAGGTTCATGACTACGAACTTTACTATACTTAGAAGTGGTAAAATAATCACAAGAAAAATGATGATCGGTGAGATAATGGAGAAAGAAACTGGTGACAGTGGTAACGAAGAACAAAGTACAGCTCCTGTTGTACCTGAAGTGTTGACCTTTGAAGACAAAATCTTAATGGCTCTACAGCGACAAGAACAAAATCTGGCTCAGATGTCCAATGAACTAAAACAGACGATGGAGCGGAAATCCGAAGAATCCAGCAAACAGTATCAGGAATTAAGTAAACGATTGGAGCAGACATCCGAAGAGACGAAACAATCTATTATCCAGGCGATGAGTGACATCACCTCACAGTTCGATGAAAAGCTTAGAAGGGTATCTGAAGATTGCCAGGATAATTACAACCATGTTATTCAAGAGGTCAATGGTGTAAAAAGGGATTTGGAGGTAATAGAATCTTCTGTACGGCAACAAAAGATTCAGGTCACGGATAATTCTACCAAAATACGTGCGAATACTCAGTTGATATCTGCATTACAAGAGGAAATCAGGATGCTACAGATTAAGGACAACGCATACCACAACAACATGGTTAATGTTCATTTGGAGTTCCCTTGTTCACAGGAGATGACCTCGCATTCACTCGTAGCAGATCAATGTGGACCTCACATTATCTCATCTTCTAGTAATCCATCCGATGAGGACATTATTTTGGAAGGAATCAATCCAAGGAATACAGATGGGCGGAAAAGAGACGGTGGAACTACACATCACGCAGTAGGTAGGAATTGTCACTCAACACGAACACGGAAAGATGAAAGAAAGGTAAAGTTAAGTGTAAAGATGAGTGAAATACGTGCTATGAGTAAGTTCAGTGGTAAATGTAACGAAAATGCTACTTCTTTCCTAGAAAAATTTCAGGATGAGTGCAATATAATGTGTATAGATAAATCGCAATATATGAAACTAATCCCTCATTTATTACTCCCACCATGTTCTTTATGGTTTAAAGCAGTACGAGATCACGTCAATACATATGAGGAATTTAAAGCTGCGCTGATTGCAAATTACGAAAATGACTTTTTGCTTGCAAACAGAGATGCCACGATTAGAAATCAACCTTTCAATCCTCGTTTGCACAAATCTGTTGTTGATTTTGTTGTAAATACATATAACGAATTAAAAGTCGTAAATCCGTTGCAATCGGAATCTAGAGTAATTGCATCAATTCGAAATTTGCTACCGTTTAAACTACAACAGATCCTGTTTTCTACCCAGTGTATGAGTTTTAATCACTTATTAATGATTGTACAATGTTATGAAACTCAATACCACGCTCAGAATCATCAAGCAGGAGTAGGCAAAATTAAAAACAATTCAGATCACTTTGTACCTGTTCGTAATCTAAATATCCGTAATGCGAACGATACGGAACACAATCTAAATCGAGTGAATTTAAGCAATCCGAACGAGCAAAATAGGCAAAGATATGTTGGGAATCCACCTAACCTAATCAACCGTGGCAATCCTTATATTAGACCATATAACCAAAATAGACACAAAAACAGTCGAAATACATGGCGAAATTCTAGAAATGTTATAAATCCTATGTATAGACATAATCGTAGTTCAAGAGATGTCACTTCGTATCAAAATCAAGATAATGACGCAATTCATGTACAAAATAATGCGGAACCTAATCACGATTGTGCAGTACAATGTACTTTATTAGAATCATATGCAGGTACGAATGTAAACTGACTGCAGTTGATGAAGTAAGAGTTAAACCCATATCAGCTACTGATTCTTATGAATATGTTTGTGTAAATATAGATTTATTTTCTTTCTTTTGTTCGTCTGAACGTAGGTTACGTTTAATTTTTGATTTTTACTTAATTTAATTTTCTTGAATTCTCATTAACCAATGATAATTTTCAAATGATTTTAATTCTCTCTTGTTAATGTGAAGAATTATAATTCGATTTATAATTGATCAAAGGCAAAGGTTATTTATATTATATGGATTTGTGTTGAAAATTTGTTGTCAAAGATTATGTTAAGAATAAGGTTCATTCTATTAAGCTATTTATTCGACGATTGTCTTTATGCGCTACTTTATATGTTACCCGAATAAGATTCTTCTATATTCTGATGCCTTATGGATACAATGTATATTATGAAACGTCATCTAACGTAGTTATTATATAATGCGCCCTGGAGAGATCAAATATTATTTCCATAACATCACCGTTTTAATAATGATTGAAACTGCTAATCATTGTGGTTTATATTTTAAAAGGTAATTTGTCTCTTACGATTTTGACTTCGCACCCTTCATTAATTATATTATTAAGCGACGACGTTTTTTTGTAATAAAAGATAAATGAGAATGGAATAAAAGATTTATTATAAATGTATTTATATATATGAAGCTTAATGAAGATATATATGAGGGGCGATCAAAATGTAAAGGACATAACTAATGTAACATCATTATTGTAAACGGACCAGTGGTTCTTAAATAAAAAAGCCCAGCTCGCTTGTAACTTTTATATTCAGTCCCATCGTCGGGCGACATTTTTATACAACGAGATACTTTGTATCGTTTAATAATTACCTGTACCTTGGGCAGAAAGTGCTCATACTCAAGCAATATACTTGATATAATGTTAATTTAAAATAACAAAAGAAGAATGTTTTTAATATATGTAAAGAAATATGCATTATTGTATAATTCGTTGCTATGTAGTTGTTTATGGATACCTAATCAACATGTATGTTTGCAAGACAGTTTGAGTGAAAATACGTTAAAAGAGTATCAACTAATAAACCATTTAATACCGATCATTGACTTGTAATTTCGATAGAAAAGGTGAGAATAATAGTGTATATAATTATTGAAGATATTTTTATGTGTAAACAATTACTACCACTCAAGATTTACTTATATCATTAGCCGAACCAGGTTGACGACTACCTTTGGTGAGTCGTTATAGTGCTGAACCGACTGCAGAAAGAAAGTTTGTAGTTATCTATTAATGTGTTTGTTATGCATCTAAGAATGTTGAACATGGAAGTAGATAATTTAAACCCTTTCCTGTTTGAATAAGAAATTAACAGAGGATATTGAACCTATTCTTGGGACGCTGAATCAGTTGTAAAAATAGCTTTGTCGGTATATCTTAGTTGTTGCTCTGATACCTGTCGATAGACAGACACAGCCGTTTTATAAGACTTCCTAACTTACACATAGTGTACTTTTGAAGTCTAATAAATTAGCTAGGTACGTTACGGTATAGGTACATTCTATTGGAAATATGAACGGGTAGAGTAGTGATTTTATATATATATATATATATATATATATATATATATATATATATATATATATATATATATAGTTTCCGTGACCTTGAGAATTCGAACAAGTACCCGGAATTGCATTGTTTCGGAGATGAAGGCCACCGAAAATTTGTCGCAACTGGACATAAATGGCCATAATTCGAGAACGAAATGTCAGATTAAGCAGCAGTCAAAGGCAATATGTATTATTCGTATTTGAGATTTCATTATTGTAGGAATGGATCGGAAACAGAAGTGACGAAAGGGTAGCCCTCCAAAACAAGTAGGACATTTAGTATATCTGAAACAAGACAAAAAAAAAAAAAAAAAGACACGAAATCGTAAATTACGCAATAAAGCTGTTTCGGGTAGAAAGATGTACAATGTTCAATGTCTGAATGAAACGAGAAGAAAACATAGGTCTGCGAAAGAATGAGCTACGGATTAGATGGAAACTGTAACCTTGAGAAACATTGATAGGGATGATGGGCAATCACGAAAGAACGAATCCGCGTTACTGGACCGATATGTTTCGTGTCCGAGTATGGCTTGCCGAAAAGTGACGGGAATATCTAATAACTGAATACAAGATGTCGGAATTTGGTCCAGTCAAAGGAACGTATGAAGCTGTTGTACGTTTCTCCACAAGATCAAAAGTATGGTTTTCTTGCCTCATTTTGTAGACGTAGGAGGTTTCGTCTCGTCTTTAATACAGTCTCAGGTTACTTTGTCATCTCGTCGCGACTCGCATGAGCTGTTTCGCGTTTTAATAAGAATCCAAGCCATAGGTGTGTACAACAGCACCATTCTATAGCAGTGAACACTTTTCTATTTGAAACAAGACAAATAAACGGAGTGCGAGGAAAGGGCAATAGATGGAATGCCAGTCGGAATTAACGATAGAATGTAATCACGCCCTCTCTAGTATAGTAGCGCAGTTCGTAGGGGTCACTTGGCTACCGTATCAGCTACCGCTTGCCTGTGAGGTGTTTCGTTTCTTGCAGTTGCGAAAACTTATTGGGAATCGTCTGGTTAGTGCTGACAGACTGGTGTAGTATAGTTACTCTGTGTGACAGTAAGTACTTTAGCAGTGCAAAATGGAGTTAGTGATTGAAGAGTTGCACATATGGTATTTACCTATGGAATGAGTAATAGAAATTGTCATGAAGCAGATAGGTTATATCATGAAAGATTTTCATAAAGGAGACAACCTAAGCACTCCATGTTTGCGCGTCTGTTTCAGGGAAACGGGACATCTGCGACCACAATTTCATGAGCAAGGAGGACGACGAAGCACCAGACTCCCGCCTTAGAAAAAGTGGTGCTTTATCGTGTGAAGGAACAGCCTTCGACAAGCAGGAGGCCCATAGCAAATGAATCGAGTCAGACGTACAGCACTGTGTCCCGACAGTCCAGACAGTACATGAACAGCAGTTGCATCCCTACCATCCACAAAAAGTACAAATATAAGTCAAGCTGGCTTCGACTCTCGTGTTGTATTTTGTGAATGGCTAATGCAGCCAGATCCTCAATGCCTCTATACTGTTCACCAATGAAGCCTGTTTCACTAGAGACGGTATATTTAATAGTCGGAACATTCAGGTGTAGGCTGATGAAAACCCTTACGTGACAATTGTAGGAATTGGGGATTAGGAATTAGATTTCTGGGTTTCGACATCTGTGGCCATGTTAGCAAGTCACGTGTGATGAATGATGTCCCTCGGCGATCATAATACCCGAGGAATCAGGAGGAGGAAATGAATGGGAAAGGAAGGAAATGGCCTGGGATCATTATTTGAGGTACCATCCGCCATTTTCCTGGTGTGAATGAGGAAAATTTCATTCAAAATTACTGGTCTGAAAAAGTTTTTATAGCTTTCCGACCGAGTATTCCCACCGGGAATCAAACTCGGGACCACTCGCACCAAAAGCGAGAGCATCAGCGACTACGCTACGTGAGGCCACTTACGCAACACTTGTCAAAAGCTACCAACTGACATTTCCAGTAAACAAGGCGTTGGCGATCACGTTAATAGGCCTCTTTCTCCCGCTTAACTACCAGTACACATGGTGCTTCTGCAGCATAGGCTTAGTATTCGTAAGCTTATGTGGTTTCACCATGATGAGGATCCAGCCCACTTTCTGTTGTTTCTCTTGCGTATCTCAGACTATCCCAAGCAGGTAGATTAGACGAGGGAGAGCTATTTCCTGGTCAGCTTGTTTACCGGATTTCACTCCACCTGATTTCTTCTTGTAAGATTACCTCAAGCCTTGTCTATAAACTTCCATTCAAAAAGGAACTCCTGTACGAATTCTCGCTTCCAGTGACATCATCAGAGATATACGACACTGCTATGCTTGCATCGACGCCGGGGGTCATCATTTTGAACATTTACTGTGTATCAGCTGTTTTACATGGTAGAGTTTATCCGTCGTTGTCTTTAGCGGGCGCGTAGCTACGTTCTGTGCTGTCTTCCAAAGGTATTTTCTACTTCTCTATTTACGATATCCATGAGATTATGCAGCTAGATTCCTTTCTCGACTAGTTTTCTCTTCTTTCTCATGTATGTCTTCCTGTACGGAACCATCGTCCTGCACTTGCCTGCTACTGCTTTTCTACATATCTATACAGTGTAATTGCTTTCTTATCGCATGTTTGGGTCATAGTTCTTAACCTTAGCCTGCTTTTCTCGTGATTGCCTACCATCACTATCAATGTTTCTTATGGTCACATTTTCCATCCAATCCGTAGTTCGTTCTCGCAGACCGATATTTTCTCTTCATTTGATTCATGTATTATCCATTTTTCTATCTGAAACAATTTTATTGCGAACAAGTAACGATTTCTCGTACCTTTATTTATTTATTTACTAGCAGCGTTCACCCCGCTTCGCTGCGGTCACCCCGGAACGCAATAAACGTTGTTACTTAGATAATTTTTACTTTTTCGCTTTCAAGTGATATGATAAAAACCATAGAAGATTGCAGTAAATGTTAACATTATATCGCCTGTCATTTATGTTAACCCACCCCGCTTCGCTGCGGTCACCCCGGAACGCAATAAACTTTGTTACTTAGATAATTTTTACTTTTTCGCTTTCAAGTGATATGATAAAAACCATAGTAGATTGCAGTAAATGTTAACATTATATCGCCTGTCATTTATGTTAACCCGCCGAGTGACACGGTCATGCGGGTTGCATATAAATACGTTTATTTTTACCTATGATGAACTAACAAAGGATTTGTACGTTATGGACACTTGAATGGTCAATTATCTCAAGACACTGGTAATTAAAAATTAAAGTGATATGATAAAAACCATCTAGGGTCCAAATCCTAATAACCCCCCAAAAATGAAAGAAATTGGTTCAGCCGTATTAGCGTGATGAGGGAACAAAGGATTTGTGCGTTCTCTTTTATATATATAGATTTATTTATTTTCAGATGTACGAAATATCCTACTTTTCTTTTGGGGCTACCCTTCCACGCCACTTTTCCAATCCATTCTTACAATAATGAAATCTTCGTACTAATAATAAATACTGCCTTTGACCTGTCCTTAATCCAACATTTCATTCTGGGACATAACACTCTCTCCACATGACTGTTGCCGAATACGGTGACGATGAGAAATTGGAGATACATAAGGTAGGGAAAAACGTGAATATAAATGGTGCCTACTTCTAGGAATCTATCGCAACTTGAATGTGCCCTATGTTTGTACGAAACCAGCAAGAGCCATTTATGGATCCACATGGATAATACGGTCAGGTAATCCCTCTGGGTTTATCATAACATGGAGCAGGAAACATGAGTTCCTGTGTTTCCCTTCCATGACATTCCTCTTAAAAGATTTGATGCCAATCTAACGAATTTCTGTTTATTTGGATTGTTAAAATCAAGTCTATCACATACCTTCACTAGCCTACGGAAAACGTAATGGAAGGGATGGAACTGGATTTCTGATTCTAAATCGAACTCTTTATCATACATTTTTGTAATCTTTACTTCTTAGGAAGAGCAAGTTAAAGCATATGACCTTTCCCAAAGTAACGAAATAATACTTCAAAAATAAAATTTTACTTTAATTTTTATCAAAAATTTTTAGACTGTATTCGTTGTATAGTTTTCTAATTGTTTGTTTTTTAACTGGATCGAAAGTGCTGTCAAAACTAAGTCACTTCAGGAAGGATTATGAAACGCAAATTTTAACGTTTCAATGATCAGGAAGCAGTATAGTAATAGCAAGGGTTCTGACGTTAGTTCGACTTTCGTCAAGAATGTGATAGCAAATATAAGGATTCTGTGGTCTCAGCGTTCGGTTTCCCAACAAAAGGGACGAGGACATGCCGTATACACAATCCACCACCAGCATGAAGGTGAAACTTTCCAGAATGGCCATGTAAGAAAATCCCTTAACTCAAAGACAGATGGGGAATCGTCTAAATGTGTTTGCGAACTATCACAGGGTTCTTACTTATCTGGATAAATTTATTTCCTTGACTTCTCCCTGACTTTCATGACAGGTGTCGGATGACTATGATACATAAATAAGGAATAAATAACGGTGAATATTTATATATGAGACCATTTATTCTATAGAGACAAATAATAATCAATTGCTCATACGTACATTCCGCTTACCTCTCATAAAAATCTGAGCAATGTTCTATACTGTGATCATTTGTGGTTGGCTAAGCTGAAATTGGTGTGCAATTAATGTTAGAAAAATGTATTTTATAAAATTTCCCTGACTTTCCCTGCATTCCAGTCTTTTCCCCTGAGTTTCCTTGACCTGCACCATTTTCCCAGAATTTTCACTGACTTCCCTGACCAGCAGGAACCCTGTATCAACCGCACCTTGCACCAACTACTAAATATTGAGAAATGTTCAAGGCTAGCCTTACTGAGGCCCAGCAATGGGAATGCAAGTGTAACACTTGGAAGAGTATGAGCAGCATGTGGCACACCAAAGTTGAAAGGACATTGTTACATTGGATGAGGCATTGGTGTACCTTTCCCTACAGAGACAGACCAAGAGTAATTATGTACAGAGGCAAAGGCGCAGAGCGTTTCAGAAAGTGAGTCCGAGCATCATGGAAGGATGCTTTCCCAAAAGGGATCATGGTGGTTGCTGGCTATTGTCATCGAGGGGAACTGAAGGTTCGCAGGATGAAGAACAACTGGTAGAACTTGCAGTAGTACCAGGAGGAGTTCTTGAGTTCGCCCTATGAGCAGGAGCTACCAGAAATGTACGGAAACGATATCAATATACTCTGCGTCCATCAAGACAAAGCTTCATCACACACACTTCAAGATCCTCTCTCGCTCTATCAGGATATGAAGGAGGCTACTAGAATACAGGACATACCTTTCAACGAGATACCTGTTATTTCGAGACGCAAGTTCAATGGACTTTTGTGGATTTTGACTGCTTAAAAGAGCTTTGGGCAAGAGGTGTGTGGCAACAGTGAGTAGACTTTTGAAAGCTGTGAAAGAGGAATGCAACGAGATCCTCTTAGTTCTCCGAAGAAGTCATTTGCAGTGGAAAATATGGTGCCAGGCCAGCGTTCGGAATCAGGTGAGATATATCGAGCATTGCCGCATCTCGTGCCATGGTGTTCCCTAACTATTTGGTTTAAGTACAATTTCGTGACATATATGCGGATCAGCTCGAGATTTAAATCCCCTTGAGGAAGATATTATGGAAAAACAAACATTTACTACATTAAAAATACATTTACTACATTAAAAATATGTGCAAAACTCACGCTTGTCCGGAAGATATAAGTGTTAGTGATTGAACCCCGTTGATGAAATTCTCCGTACGCCACTATTGAGATTTTTTTCAAACTTAAATTAATTATAAAACATGAAAACGAAACATCTTAACTTGCAATTTGAACTTGTCAAGTATTAGTCAATGCTTGAGAAAACAATACTATTTAAACAAAATAATAATATTATAATAATTAGCGTTTGTAAAATATAAGGGAGAGTGTTGTACCATGAAATACTTTTTCATAATTGCTCTTAAATATAATAGTTGAAGAAAGTAATAAACCTCACTATTAAAAACTGCCATAATTACCATAATTAATAAATATAATTAATAACACTGCACTTGTAGAGGTAAATAAAAAAAATAGTACATGATTATTAATGTTCTATGCTACAACATGCTGACCTAGGAACATAACACTTTACAGAAAAATTAAAAATGCAGCATGAACAGAAATACTTTTTATATGAAATCAGGACTAAAATTATTCAAATAAACAAAAGAAATGAACACACTTCGAAATTAGAATTATAGCAAGTCTTTTCAGATAAGCTTAGATTAACTATAAAAATAATTAATAACATCACACAGGAAATAATACAATATTTCAACTTCCGCTATTTTCAGTCGTCTTCTGCTTAACGACCCTACTTTCATTTGATTTACGTTTCTTGTCAAATTTAGCTTCCGAACATTGCTTTCCACGAGTTGCACTTTCTTCTACTTTTCTGTTTCTTGATTTTTTCTATTCCTGGTGTGTCCTTATGATTCGTCTTTCGCCTTGTTTCCTGCCTTCCTAGGGGGTTGCCTTTGGAATAGCTGTACCTCTTCTGGAGTTACAATCGATGGCGGTTTTAGGGAGTAGGCCGGGTAGGCACGGGCCTACCCAAAAATTTTGAGAAATATACAAACGCTAAAAGATACAATAAGAAGTAAATACATTTTCCACTATTTATATTAATAGTAGAAAAGTATTTAACAAATAGCATCAACCACTAGTGTAAAAGTAATTTCCTACCGTCGTTAATCCATCAAATGTGTATATGTATCCACAAGCGAGGGAGCGGACCTACCCAAAATTAAAATCGGAAAGCCCCTAGTTAGTCTTGATTCTGTGCTGGATGAAAGTGTTTGCAAATCAGATGAGTATGAGGCACTTTCAGATGTCTTAGAATTCTCAATTTAAGTTTCTGGTAAAGGATGATCAGTGAATGACGAAAAAACAAAATTTTCCTCATTAAATATAAAACAGTGATTTAGGAGATAAACGCCTATGCCTTGAAACCGCTAACAATATTTGATGTTGCAAAACCACGTGGAAAAATCATTCCTGTTACTTGAGCTTTACAGTAAATATCAAAAATTCTACTTGGATCAAAAATTCATCGACAGCTTTGTTGTAAAATGTCTTGAAAGGTCTATAAACACTGATATACAAGTGGTACAAGTTAGCATAAATATATGAGCGTCAGATGTTCGTTCGACAGCCTCGATGGACAAGTGTATCTCCTGATTGTCAACAAGCAGCAAAAAATATTCTTTTTAGAACATTTAACGTGAGAAATAAAATGTTCCAGATATTTTTAAAATATTAGATTGTTTGACCAAGCAGTTGGTGTAGCAGTCCCAATTGTCCCTGGAGGTACCAATATCATTTTATCTTTGAAATACACCCTGCGGAAAACTAACATTGGTGGAACGTGATTCCCTCCCGCAACTATCATTGTGATCAACATTCCTCTTTCCGCTGACCTACAACCATGGACTTATTTAATGCCTTTAGGAGCAACAATGAGACCCGGAGTTTGCATTGCTGACATTCCAGTTTCATCAATATTCCATATTCTGCTAGGTGGAGTGGTCTCGAAAGGATTATGGACATCTTTAAGATTTCTGAAGAAGCAATCCACATTTGCTTTATTGAATCTAGTTGAACGACCCAAACTCATAGGTTCAGGTTCTCTTTCAACAATTTGTTACCGTGTCTTCACATGAAACCACGCATCTATTGTTCCCCAACTCTTCTTCTATATATTCTAATTGTGAGGAATTTTCTTAACATGTCCAATCGCAAATTTATATGCCAATAGCCTTACACGTTTTTGAAAATTTGTAGTATACTTGTAAGTCTCTGCGCCAGTGAATGAAGATGGGAAAAAAGTCGGAGATGACTACGATTTAACTTTGTCAGCTAACGTCGAGATATTTACGGACAATTTAGAAGACCTAATCATGCAAATCAAAGAGAGATGCAATCGTTGTCGATGCGTAAAATCTATCGAGATTAAAATACAGTCGTAGAAAGTAAATTTCTTATTTTTCACTCCCTTTCAAATTGCTGCGCAATAACTGCTAAGCCGTTTGTTTGATCAAAATAATGTTATTGTCCTTTTTTGTAGCTAAATCCAATATCTTACAACATTATTCCCGTAACCGGAAGATTTTGGGAATTGGGGTTGGGATGAATTCGCCCCTGTGTAAGGGAAGAGGAGTCAGGGGAGAATGATATGCACATCAATGATGTATTTAGAACACTCCCAGAAAGGGAGCTGTGTTATTGTTGCTTTTGATTCCCAAAATTGGGCTATTATTTTGGGAGCCATCTTAAGTTTTTGGGCATTCTGATGTCAGAATCAGAATTTAAGCAACAGCAATGAGAACCTGAAGACATGATAAAGGATGCCTCATACTTTAATATACAGCACTTTTTCCATCGAGTTGGGTCAAGAAATGGTGGTGACTTTTGCCACTTCCGGTGATCGGATTGTAATTCGGATATGATACATAGATTTCTTGACTCCGAAAACCTAGGAAATGATTCATCACACGACAATACTTGTAGCTATTTTTAAAAACAAATGCATGCAGCAGCCATTTTGGCCACTTGTCTCCACCGACTAAACCACAGTAACGTAACTACGAAAATATTTACTAATCACAGCTAACATTTTCTTTATCACCTCTGATGACCGCAAGTCTTGTTCAATGACGAACGTACCGAGAAACGCACTGCAGTTATGTCTGGTATTTTCTTCTCTACATAGCATAACACGCGGAAAGATTGCAGTCCAAGGTACGTTATGCTCTAGGTACAACACTCTCCTCTACATAGCAGCTCCTGTCTAATTTCGTAAAAATTATCTTACTCATTCATTTTGAACAATTATTGCACTGGGTAAGAGAAAGAACGTGATTGCTATCTAACTGCATAGTTTTATCCATTCAACGAGTGATGATAATAGTACGTTTAATGGACATTAGGTGAATGTTTAGTACATCTACCGGATGTTCATATACTACTATATAAGTGTACTGAAGTTATAAAGGCTTGTATTGGAATTCATGAAATGAGTATTCAATGATCGTTCCAACATATTATGTACAGTACTAATAATAGACACTTATGTGTCGGGTGGGGAGGATTGCGTGCTACAGTGAAATTTAGAGCTGTGTCGGTGGTAGTTCATTACCAAAGGGCCACCCCTACCGAATTGGTCTAAATGGAGTAGCCAGACGAAGAGTGTTCTGGGAGAAGGCAGCAGTTCTCCAGTAGCCAAGTTGGCGGAAATCATAGTGACTGGTACGGCAACTTGGACATTAGTCCCAGGCGTGGTCAGAGTGACTTTAACGGCTGGGATACTGCGGGGTGGAAGGCAACGGGAAACCACCACTATATTTTCCCTAGTTTGCTGGCAGCAAAAAGAGAACATATGAACAATGGTCTTTTGCAGGTCAAAATGTAGTTCCGGAGGTAAAATATCCCCCATTCGGATCTCCGGGAGGGGGATGGCTTGGGAAGGGCTATTGGGCGAGAAAGTAACGATGGGGGGAAGACAGACAGAGAAAGAAAGACAAGGAAGAGCAAAAGGTTTAGGATAGGGACATGGAATGTACACCTTGTCTCAAAAAGGTTGAGCGCATTCTTTATTGGTGTTTTGAGGCAAAAATTTTCTAAGTCCAGCTTCGGGTATCTTCGGGAAAAAGTAAGCCAGGTTCGAACCTCCAAGCCAGCCTTTGCAATCGGGAAAAAGTTTGCAGATGTGTTTTTCTTCTTTTAAATATAATAAGACTTGTTACCAAGTGTTTAAAAAAGCAACATTGATTGAAATACTTAATGATACAATATTTCGAAACCTTGCACGTGCTTGTTTGTCATTTAGCTCTCTATACGTAATGGAGCATTTAAATACGTTAAAGAATCTTTCCATATGTAAAAGAATGCTCAAAGTTAAGAAATAGAACATAATTATCGCCTGAGTACTAAAATAAAAGTCAAAGTAGAACAGAAACAGCGTTTGTAATGGATATGAATGTCATAATTATCTTGAGATCCGTTATACATCGCTAGAAGCTTAATTCTAGAAGTCGTTGTGTTGGCTCATTGGTAAGCTGTCGGATTTCAAATCATAAGGTTGTGAGTTCGAATCCTGTCTGGGTCAATACTTTTTTTAAAATTACATTTTCCGCAATGCATGAAAAATTATATAAAATAATTATATTAAAATACATAAGTTGTTTATATATAACATAATAATTGCAGAACATAGTAATTGTTATGTTTAAAATATAACATCTGAGATAATTTTCACAGTAGGTCGGTATTATATATGGGGATGTAAATACAAGTTAAGAAACTCGTTCAATAGCAATAAATAAATCATGTAGTGTATTTATTTGCAGCTATTTGTCATATAGAGAGTAATTCTCAACATTCATAATATAGAATGTCATTTATGTTCTTGAAAAGTTATTCGATGCATAAACAGAGGGTATAAACAGAGAATCCAAAGTCGGAACGCTCGCAAAAAAATTCATGAACCCCAAAGGTCACGTTAGCAGACTGGAATTGTCCTTATGAAGCATGCCACAGCAGAAAGTCTTTACATAGATTTTCAATTCAATTCCTGATATATGCTTTTGCAATGTGGAAGTGGTGATGCCTTGAGTCGCCCTCTCTCGCTCGCTCGCTCGCTCACTCTCTCTCTATTTATACAGAATATAAAAGTGGATTTATGTGTGTGTTTCAACATAATTCTGATATATCTAGAGCAATTTTAACTATATTTCTTACAGTCTGGAAAAAGAGTACTGTCGGGATACATATCAAAAATGCTAGAAACGGGTCGATATTATTATTGAATCCATAGTTTCGTGGTCGCTTAGGTGAATAGCTCTACTTTCAATTCAAGTTCAATTAAGCTCCCATTAGCACCCAGGGTGGTTACGTAGCGACATAAAGATATCGAAATCAACCGATATTAGAATCGAATCATAAGTTTTCAGCGCCGCTAACAGTGCAGCATTTCCCATTAGTCCACATTAGTCCCATTGCCTAGAGGGCAAAATATTTGCAGAGTGCAAATTTTAAAACTTGAATAATATTTTAATTTTTTCCGTATGAAAAAGTTAAAAATCATGAGCAAATATACTATTTCACGAGCAATCCTCTTTTACTATTCTAATATGTTTAATAATAGCGTAAGAAATGTAATAGTAATTCAGAACATGTTTCAGAGTTGTTATTTTTTCTTACATAGTTGTAGCTGTAGCATGTAGTGAGTGGAATTTAACTGTAATTAATTCACTAATTAACCATATTCGAATTAAGTTTTATTTTTAAGTTCGGAATGAAGGGGCGGAGAAATATGGAGTTATTGGGGGCACCGAGCTTTTCTACATTTTATTTTCAAGATCTCCATTTTTCTTTTGTCATTTGTTCCTAATAAAAAAAGTTCAGTGACTTTTGGATTGTCATAGGATAGTAGGAGTTGGATTTTGGGATGCAGCCTGTGAGATTCTAGAGGAGCTAACTGCTTGAAAAAGTATTTTTGAATCATCTGTAACATATGAAATAAGGATATGTATCATAAAAAATTGAAAGTAACTATGTCTGCGTAATCATCACGGTCAAATTGCAAAGGCAAATGAATTGACGTTTGGTATATAATCAGGCTCCAATCCCAACTGGGAAGTTATCATACGCGTGTCACTTTCATTATAATACATATCCTTAGGGGGAGTAGAAGTCCGAATTTTTGCGGAAAATTTAGTATCTCACAAGCCGTTCAACTGAGAGCTGAAATTCAGCATATAACTCTTTATTAAAAATAAAGAGAATATGCCCTGGCATTTTTTAAAATTGTCTTTTATGAGCGGGGGGACGGGGGTGCATTTTCTATATATTGGAAATTGGTAGTGGGTTGATTTGTAAAAATAATCGAAAACGATTGATATTAGTTGAAAAAAAAATTGAGTAATGCAAACTAAAGTTCTTTTTGAATTTTATACCCACTGCTTTCTATTTATAATTGCTGAAGCTGGTGTTTAATATATGGAGCGTTCCGAGCATAAGGCAATCAAGCCATAAAGTTAGAGAAAAATGACTATAAAATTTGTATTCTAAACTTAATTACATGGGCATTTCCAATTAGTACGGCATGCTTAATTATATAGAAAATTAGTTTCTCTCTCTTTTTTTTTTTTTTTTTTTTTTTTTTTTTTTTTTTTTTTTTTTACGTTGGTCTACTTTTCCTTGATTCGAAACTTTTAAATTTCACCCTATTTTCTACTGAAATGTGTCTGTAAGGCAACAAAGAAATAATTACATATGATAAATTTAAATTCATTTTAATTCGGAAGATGAGAAACACTTTGCCATTATATATCGTAAAGGTCAGACCCACCAGTATTGTAACAAAGAGGTGCTTGAGCCAATGACGGTAGAAATTCAAACTCCGATAAGTGATAATTTCACAGTCTTGTTTTATTACAAGTGTAATCTCTTTAGTCAATGGAGAGGAGGACGTGGGTCATCGGTCAGAGTTGATGTCGATGGGTTTTGGTGGGTCGGAGTTGGTCGCAATGGTTCAGAGTGGTTCATAGTTGGTGGTGGGCCAGAGTGGATCACGATGGTTGATGGGTCAGAGTGGGCCAATGGGTCATTTGGGTGGTGGGTCATAGTGGGTCATGGTGGGTCGTGGATCAAATTTTCATTGACCCACACCATCTCTGGTTAAAATTGTACTAAAGATAAGAGGCACCGAAGATGCATGTCGGCTATTATGCTCAAATTTTGCGCATGGATAGTACTCCACCAGAAAGCAATAAATCTGAAACGGTTCACGGTATGACCTCCTAGAACTCGAGATGTAGGGGTTTGTCTGATTGGCTAAATTAAGACGTCAATGATTTATCCTTCAACAACCAAGCTTTTTATGATCGTTTCCGTGGGGAAGTCAGAACAACACGTGCCTAGTAATCGTAATATTGATAGTTCGCGTTCACCCCGGGGTATTTGTTTTGTGTTTTTTTGTTTCACCTAAATATAAACAAATCACACATATAGGCATTTTAACATATTTTGGGAGAGTAATTTTGTGGTTCGTTGGCGTTTCATCGCGTCTCTGCCGCTGGTAGTAAAGTTTTCAATATGGAACTTGGGCCATCACGGATCGTCGCTGCGGGGCCACCAATTTCTGGCGAGAGGTTAATAGTTGACCATCTGTAGTCCACCGACGCTTACAGCTTAGGGTAATGAACGATGTCCTTGCCTTATAGACTTCATGACTACCGACGTCGGCAGTCAACTAGCTTTTAGTATTCCTTTACTAACCATCTATCGTTCATGTTTGTACACGGTGTTGTCATAATAATAATAATAATAATAATAATAATAATTATTATTATTATTATTATTATTATTATTATTATTATTATTATTATTATTATTTGTAGTAACAGTAGTATAATTGATGATAGAATAATTATTGTCTATGTATTGTCTAGGTAGGACTACACACAGGATTTGGCTCGTTTTGGTTCGATTTGACTCTAATCCGAGTCGAGTTGGAAGATATTTTTCGCGCCGAGTCCAAGAGTAGTCCTCAAAGATGTCTGTTTCGAGTCGAGTCGAGTTTCAAAGAAAAGTCGTTCGTGCCCATCCCTACTAATGAGAGCTTAATCGGAGTTAAGCGAAATTGAAAGTCTCACTATTTATCTAAGCGACCCCGAAAACTATGAATCTAATATCGATCATTTTCTAGCAATCTTTTATATGTATCCCCCTCCCATTCACCATAGATAACCCGACAGCACTCTTTTTGAAACTATAAGAAATGTGGTTAAAATTACTCTAGGCCAGTGGTTCTCAATCTAATTCCTATCACGATCCCCTTTTATCACACGCTCTTGCCAGCGACCCTTTTATAATTTGTTTTATAATAAGCTTGTGTGGGACTTTTAACATACCTATTTCTATAATAGTAGAATCCATTTTTTTTTGTTTATAGTGAACAGTGCCATGGAAAATCATTGCCCGGGGCGAGAGTATAGTACGATGTCACCGTATATATGAGTGACGTCGACAGACTAGCTACGAAGCGCCACCATGGTTGGCACGAAGCTCAATAACATTTTCAAAGTAAACCCTACCTTTCCTTAATTTTGAGCACATTTTATTACGTTTTTCCTTCTATTTTACACATGTGCACATGCACTTTCCTAACTTGAGTAACACACTTCCTCCGAAATGTGTGGCCCCTCTTCGGCGCCCGGCACTGACAGTGGATACAGTAACTGTAATATCTATATTCCCAACGACGAAGGTGCTGGTTCAAGATGGATGTTAAACTCCTTCATTGAAGAGGCCATTAACGTATCCGATCTAAACCCACAACTTCTTGACCAAATAATAGAATGATCATGCGACAAGTCTTTGCAACTGGTTTTCTGTAACGAAGACTTGGACAAGTTCTGCCTGATGAGGAGAGAAGAATATCCTGGTCTGGTGATTGCTGCTTTAAAAGTAATAATTCCATTTGCTATATCGTACTTGTGCGAAAGTGTTTTTTTTTTTTTTTTTTTTTTTTTAATGGTAAACATTAAAACAAAGATAAGAAATCGCTTATCAGTTGAAAACGGCTTGATAATATTCGTCATGAAGATTGAACCGGGCATTGCTGCACTAAATTACACCATGCTTAGGTATCTCATTAGGTTTTAATTTTAATTGTATTTCAATGTGCAGGTTTTGTTTCATGTGTATTTTTCTAGTATTTCTATATACAGTTCTCATTAGTTTTATATCATACCTCTTTGATTTAAATTCATTTTTAAACAACTCTACCAACTAACTAACTCTATGGCCATATATCGTATAAATGAATGCAAAGTTTTTGTTTACATATTTTGAAAGAAAATTACTTCGCAGCATAAGCGGAGTTGGGAATCGTCTGCTGGGGGAGGGGGCAGATTTTTGGTCGGTCTCGGAGCTGTCATTTCAGGAATAAATGTGATCAGAAGTAAAGATGGTGAAGTTGCCAAAAAGTTGGGGGGAGAATGGCCCCCATAGCTCCGCCCATGCCTCGGAGTTAAAGGATTAGAAAACCCTGGGTGGAGCCACAAAAAAAAAAAAAAAAAAAAAAAAAAAGCCCAAAGCCGTTCCGAACTTACTTAGGAAAATAAGACTGCCTGTATGGTTTACCGAGTGTATGAATCAATGGAAGAGGATACATTTCTGCCGTTCTTTTTCTTCCCACGACCAACTTCTCCAGGTTTTACGGCTTTTTGATAACTTGCTGAAATTGTGCTAGATTTGGGCAGGATGCTAAAAGCAAGATGCTAGGTGCTAGAGACATGCAAATTATGCTAGATCTAGCATCATTATGCTAGATCTGGCAACGCTGTTCCCCACAATAGGCGTGTCGTGCAAGTAACCAATCACACGTCAGGTACTAGCTTTTACCTATTGCTTTCTTCTCACAGCTCAGAACATTGGTAACTATGGATAGACGTACAGCAGTAATTACTTTATGGGAGTTGGAAGGTTATTCTGCAACTGCAGCTAGCAGGCAAGTAGGTGTCCCGGCCTCTACAGGAAGGCAATGGATTCGGAAATATGGTGCTACAGGTCAGACTGGTAATTTACGATCTCCTGGTCGTCCGCATGTGTCAACCGAAGCCCAAGATGCGAGATTAGTAAACGAAGCCCGGTTAGACCCACTAAGGACGTCTAGTCAGATAAGGGAAGCTTCTCTCTTTCCTGGTAGTAAGCATACAGCTCTGCGAAGGCTTCGTCATGCTGGGTTACGTGGCCATGTTGCTGCCGTGAAGGAAAAACTCTAAGACGACCACAAAATTTACCGTCTCGCGTTTGCACAGGCGAATGTGGGTCTCAATTGGGAAAACGTAGTTTTCTCAGATGAATCCATATTCACAACATCAAAGGAGGGACGCCGTTTTGTGTATCGTCCGAGAGGCACCCGATATGACCATGGATATGTGGCTGCTTGCAATCGCTGAGATTGATTTAATCGACTGGCCGCCTCGTGGAGCAGACCTCAATCTCATGGAAAATATGTGAGCAGAAGTGAAGCGTACTCTAAGGGAAAGTTGGCCTGAGGCAGATCCACCAAGAACTCAGGATGACCTGTGGCATCTTGTTTCCGAAGCATGGCTGGAGGTAGGGGAAGGAGATGGATTTGTCACCCATGTAATAGATTCCATGCCCAGAAGAATGGAGCGTGTAATAAATTCAGAAGGGTCTTGGACACAATATTAATGACCCCGCCTTAACTCCCGAAAACAGCCCTTTTCAGGGCTACCTAAACGCTTCTGAAAATATTTCTAGAAGTAAACCACTCCTTGTATCCGATTTCTGTGCAATCCTACTAACAAAAGAATGATAATTAGCTGTAGGCTTTGAACTCAAGACCTCTTCAGTGGCAAGTCCGTACTCTACCAGTGAGCTAACATGAACACGCAAACCTAACCTGAAGAAACACGACTTTCAATTTCTGGTATTCGATGACAATGATGCTCATATACTTTGCAAATGTTGTATTCAACTTGGGATATTCTGCAACACACACACACACACATAAACAAAGCGAAAGAGAGAGAGAGAGAGAGAGAGAGAGAGAGAAAGAAAGAGAGAGAGAGAGAGAGATGAGTACACAAAAGCATATTCAACGTATTCGAATGAGACTCTAAGTAACGACATTCCGTTCTAAAGAGAATTTGTGTTTCTTCCCGTGACGTTAAGGGGATCGGGAAAAGCTATGTGTCTTGAAGCAGGATACGACTTTGGATACTCTGTTTATACACTTTCTATATCCGTAGGAATATACTGTATTTCACGAATATAAATAACATACTGTAATGAGAATATTGAGAAGTTAAATCTGTATGACAAATAGCTGCAAATAAATACACTACATAACTTATTTATTGCTATTAAACGATTTTCCTAACTTGTATTTAACATTCTCATATATAATAACGACCTACTGTGAAAATTATCTCAGATGTTATATTTTAAACATAATAATTACTATGTTCTGCAATTATTATGTTATATATAAACAACTTATGTATTTTAATATAATTATTTTATATAATTTTTCATGCATTGCGGAAAATATAATTTTAAAAAAAGTATTGACCCAGACAGGATTCGAACTCACAACCTTATGATTTGAAATCCAACAGCTTACCAATGAGCCAACACAACGACTTCAAGAATTAAGCTTCTAGCGATGTATAACGGATCTCAAGATAATTATGACATTCATATCCATTACAAACGCTGTTTCTGTTCTACTTTGACTTTTATTTTAGTACTCAGGCGATAATTATGTTCTATTTCTTAACTTTGAGCATTCTTTTACATATGGAAAGATTCTTTAACGTATTTAAATGCTCCATTACGTATAGAGAGCTAAATGACAAACAAGCACGTGCAAGGTTTCGAAATATTGTATCATTAAGTATTTCAATCAATGTTGCTTTTTTAAACACTTGGTAACAAGTCTTATTATATTTAAAAGAAGAAAAACACATCTGCAAACTTTTTCCCGATTGCAAAGGCTGGCTTGGAGGTTCGAACCTGGCTTACTTTTTCCCGAAGATACCCGAAGCTGGACTTAGAAAATTTTTGCCTCAAAACACCAATAAAGAATGCGCTCAACCTTTTTGAGACAAGGTGTACGTACTATGTTACAGGGAGGAAAATTAGAAAATCTTAAAGAAGAAATGAAACAAAATAATTTAGATTTGGTAGGCGTTTGTGAAGTTAGATGGGAAGGTAATGGGGTATTGAACAGCGAAGGATATAGAATGTTTTATTCAGGTAATGAAAAGGGCGGTCATAATGGCGTAGGAATAATTCTTGGAAAGCGCTTGAAGGAGAAGGTAGTGAAAGTAGAATTTATTGATGATAGAGTTATGATGTTAAGACTTAAAGGAAAAACGAAGGATCTAGTGGTGATACAGACATATGCACCGACGACTTCGCATGCAACTGAAGAAGTAGAGGAAAATTATGAGAAAATAGAAGAAATTGTAGATAGGGAGAAGAAGGATGCATGCATAATTCTAATGGGAGATTTCAATGCAGTTGTGGGAGAAAAACAGGAAGGTAGTATCGTAAGCAAATATGGTTTAGGCGAAAGAAATGAAAGGGGAGAGGGACTGGTGAATTTCTGTAGACAGAATTCATTAGTAATTGGGAACACTTGGTTCAATCAGCACAAGAGAAGATATACATGGAAATCACCAATAGACGGCGGAAGATATCAGATAGACTATGTTATGATTCAGGACAGGTATCGGAATAGCTTAAAGAACGCGAAGACCCTTCCCGGGGCTGATATTTTCTCTGATCATAATCTTGTGCTGGCCGAAGTAGATATTCAACTGAAAATGTAGGCAGAAAAAAAAGTAGGTAACAAAGTGTTGAATACTGAAAAGTTGAAAAACGAGGAAATAAGAAATCTTTTCGTTAAAAAATTCGAAGAAAAATGTTCAAACGAGGAAAGAATAGGTGCAGGTAGTAACGCACGGTGGGAACATATTAAACGTTGCTTACAGCAGGCTGCAGAAGAAGCAGTAGGTTACAGCGAACACAAAACTGCTAAGAAACCATGGGTTACAGAGCAGATGTTGCAGAAAATGAGGGAGAGGAAGATGTGGAAACAGGTTGATACAGAAGAGGGCAGAAAGATGTACAGAAAGTTAAATAATGAATTGCGAAGAGAAACAGACAGAGCGAGGGAAGAGTTTTACAAAAGAAAATGCGAGGACATAGAAGAATTAGAAAGAGTTGGAAAATATGAGGAAATGTACAAGGAGGTGAAATCTATGGAATTTCGGAGGAAATAAGGGGGTATTATGATGGCAGTAGAAAATAAGAATGGGAAGGTAGTCAGCGAGAGAAATGAGGTAATAGGAAGGTGGAAAGAATACGTTGAAGATTTATATGAGAGTAGGGATAGACCGTGTAGCCTAAATGTTGAAGTAGAAAATGAAGTAGGCGAGGATGATAAAGGATTTAGTATTCTTAGGGATGAGTTTGAAAAGGCTATATCCGAGATTAGGGATGGAAAGGCAACCGGAATAGATAACATACCAATCGAATTCATTAAAAATATAGGAGACAAGGGAAACAAAGAATTGTTCCGACTATGCAATGAAATATATGAAACAGGAGAATGGCCAAAAGACTTTCTGAAAACGATCATGATACCGATGGCTAAGAAATCGAACCCAAAGAGATGTGAGGATTATAGAACTATTAGTCTCATATCTCATGCAGCTAAAATACTGCTCCGAATAGTGAACAGAAGGTTATATGAAAGAACAAATAAAGAAGTTGAGGAGGAGCAGTTCGGGCTCAGAAGAGGCAAGGGCACATGAGATGCAATTGGATTATTAAGGGCGATCGGTGAAAGATTTATAAAAAAGGGAGAGAGGTGTATGTTGTATTTATTGATCTAGAAAAGGCTTTTGACCGCGTGAACTGGAAATTGTTGTTGGGAGTTCTAACGAAGATAGGGTTGGAATGGAAAGATAGAAGACTAATAAGAAACTTATACATGAACCAACAAGTAAGTGTTAGGATATGGGAAGAACTGACGGAAGAGAGTGCAATTGGAAGGGGAGTTCGACAAGGATGCTGCCTCTCGCCAACACTATTTAATGTCTATCTAGAAGAGATAGTGAAAAAGAGTTTACATGATGATGATGGCATTTCGGTAGGAGGTAGAATGATTAGATGCATAAGATTTGCAGACGATATGGCGCTTGTTGCAGAATCTGAAAAGAAAATCAATAAAATGTTAGAAAAAACGAGAAAGGGCTTTGAAGAATATGGGATGAAAATAAATGTTAGAAAGACAAAAGCCATGGTGATTGGAACGAAGTGGTCTGTGTCAAATATAAAAGTAGGAGGGGAGAAAATAGAACAAGTGAATAGTTTTCGATATCTGGGTAGTATTCTTAGTAATAACATGAAGTGCGAACGTGAAATAAAAGCAAGGACAGGAATGACGAAAGAAGCCTTTAGGAGGAAGAAAAGTCTGTTTTGTGGGACCTTGAATAAAGAGTTGAGAAAAAGACTCATAAAATGCTTCGTGTGGAGTGTTGTACTGTATGGGGCGGAAACGTGGACATTACGTAAAGGTGACGAAAATCGAATGGAAGCCTTCGAAATGTGGGTGTGGAGAAGAATGGAAAGAATTAGTTGGGTAGAGCGGAAAACGAATGAGTGTTAGAAATGGTGGGTGAGAAAAGAACACTTCTAGATATTATTAGGAAGAGGAAGAGAAACTGGTTGGGACATTGCCTAAGAAGAGATTGTATCATGAGGGACGTCCTAGAGGGTATGGTGGCGGGAAAGAGAGGGAAGGGGCGAAGGAGACTACAATTAATGGATGATATTAAAACAGAAAGATCATACGTGAAGACGAAAAGTTTAGCGGAGGACCGTGGAGCATGGAAGCTTCTCAGCTGCGGCAAGTGACCTGCCAATAAAGGGAGAATACCTATGATGATGATGATGATGTATAAATTCATTTTGATTCATGTATGTGATTACAAGTAGAACTACAATGTATAGCAGTTGATATTGATGCTCTGGATATCCTTTACATAGCACCCAATAATGGAGATTCATTTGAGTCCTTTTTATATACATGAAATAAGACGTATTGAAAATTATAGAGAGTCCTGTGCTATAGAGGTACAATTGCCTTTGTGTATCCAAAACTAAGTCAATTCATCGAAAGAACTGAAAAGAAATGAAAACTGAACGTATTCCCGCAATCAAAAATACCGATATAAGTTGTTATAGCATGAACAACAAAAGACTGCAACACAGAAATTTTACTGACTTCTCCCTGTAAGGTAACTTAACACGATCTTACCCCAAGTCCATGCTTCTTGATGCTGGCTGCTTTTAACCACTGAACTCCAAAGTGAAATCTTCAGCCCTTCCAAGTCATTCTTCGATGTCGGTAGTGCCTGACGAGCTGCTGTCCATGTCACGAAATCTTTTCCTAATAAACCTTCAACGCGGCTATCCTCTAGCCAGTAGACATCTTCCAATGATGTTACCTCAAGCTGTACCAACCTGTAAGTGAAGTAAAAGTATATATAAATTCGGAGAATATTAAATAAAATGTATTATTATAAAATAGTAAATTCTGTAATTTCTTCGACAGGAAGCTGCAAAAGATGATATTCTTACTTGGAGTATCATGGAGTATCATGGAGATGATATTCTTACTTGGAGTACGTACCCCATGTGACACGAATTTTAGAAATGGGAATGTAGAGTTTTTTTTATTATTATTATTTTAAATATAGAATTGATCGAAATATCTGAATATCGTACAATTTCTGGATGTAATCCTTTAATTGAATATGGTGATCCCAGATCTAAAAAATATGAGAATACAATTTATCGCTTTAAAAAATTCTGAAAGATCTATACTTTCACTCATAATTTGGAATGCTCAATGAACTGAGGTATAGCCACCCAATAGCATTTCTTATCACCGAAGTGGAGTCGCTGAACACGTAAGAAGATGTCTATTGGTCCCATCTAAGTATGACTCAGAAATTGTCTGACATGTCTTAGTTGATTAAGAAAACTTTTGACAGATTCATTCTAGATTACTTATGAGAATCATTATCACACGTATTGTCAGGGGTTAAAGGCCAATTATTGTAATTTGGAAAATTTTACTCCATAGTCTTTCTGTTAACCTCTTCAGCTTGAGGGCAATGCTATTCATCTTCTTCTCTTCTTCCTTCGCTTTTCTTCCATCATACCTTTTGTTTCACTCCTCAGATACAATGTCAGTTTCTTCTCAATACCATTTTCTTTCCCCTTTGATATTTTTTCTTCCATTCTATTTTCATCATCCTCACCAGTTTTCCGTTTCACCAACTATTGTGACGTTTCTTTATACACACATTTCAACGGTTCTTTAGAAACGTCCTCGTTTCCACTCCGGAGTGTGCAATACTCCAACGAAATACTTTTTCAAAGTATTGCGCGGGAGAAACAGTATAACTCAGAAACTGACCAAAATGAGCTAAGTCAAATTTTGAGATCTATTTGTGATGTCCACCTTCGTGTAATTTGGTATAGTACAGGATACTCTAAACTTTCTCCCTTAGACTTCGCGATAAGTGGTAAAGATTTATGAGCCTTGCTTACTGGAAACCAATGCTGTCTCAATTTCTTTCCATCTAACCTTCTTTCTTTCTCCTTTTGTTTTTCAAAATGCTAGGCTTAGGTCAGTTTTCCTCGTGAGAAAACATACTCGTTAAATTGTGTGTGAACAGAAGAACGAGAACACCGAAAAGAAGGATGACAGCTCACATGATCCCGAGGACTAGCCGAGGATTCTGAGGGTGAATATGAGTAGTGGTTGAGGAAGGTCCTTAACTTTGTCCAAAAGTATAGAAGCCAATACTAAACGTAAGTTAAATAATCGCGCTTTGATATTTTTAGTATAAGTGATTCACACTTGTGTCTGGCAGAGAAGAAGAATATATGACCCTTAAGCTATTTGAGCCAACTTTGTAACTTAATAGTGTAAGTCATCGAAGACATATATACTGTATCTAAACAAAACAATACATTTTGTCATTTGGCCTAATTGCATAGTTTAATAATGCTACTTAGACCACATCTGCTTATTATATTTACAGAACATGTTTTTAAGCCTGCCATGTTTTGCTTGTAATTTCATAGTGATGTTTCGTAGTAATCGCATTGTTTTCTTCACATTGGTGATATGCAGCAGTGTTTAACTATCACCAAGTAGTGCACGAGACTTCCCACGTTTTTCCAATACAGTTTGCTACGTATGAAGTTGTGTGTTAGGTAACTGCTGTGCTGGAAGTCGCTTACCTTGAAAAAAGAACTTGAAAGTAATGGATTTCCAGGTAAAGAAAATCTTGGAATTAGTGAGAGAATCGCAGCCAGAAGTTAGTACAAATAGTAAGTAGTAATTGCATATTTTTATAAAGTATAGAGCACTTAGGATGAACCAAGGCATTTTAAAGGTATGGTCTGTATCAAAATTGATATTCAGTTTGGAGACCCAGTATACCCTATAAAAAGTACAATTCTGTACAAATTACCCTTACAAAATTTTGGTTGAATTTGTGATTAAATTTATTAGCCTTTATTTTGCCGAGGTAAAATTTGGCCAGATTCGACCACAAAATTTCAGTAATTCCTTCAGTTCAATAACTGTTAAGTACAAGCTTCGTCATGCATGTCGCAACAGCCGAAACGGAACTAAATAATATTTTTCACACAATAAGTAAATTGGTGTCACTATATCTAATATAAAGTAACCAAACTTCACCTAACCTACAATTAGTAATATGTTTGGTGAACCAGGTATGATAACCCTTCCCTTTTAACATGATAAAAGATGTTGAATATTTTTTTCCAGCGTTAGCTATGATACACTTTTTATTTGTTTCATTTTATCAATATTGTAACTGATTCAGAGACAAGGTCAAAAATGAACCTATGAGGACAAAGAATGTATTTCTCAAATACAACTTCATACATCGTAAGCTTGTATTTTTGGTACTAATACTATTACCGCTTTGTTACTATTTTAAACGGTGTTTTAAGCTCACCAGTATGCAAGTAGTGCTTGCATATTTTTTTATAGTCTCGTTAGCCTGCAAATAGTAGTTTCCAGAGAGCGTTGCGCGGTGTGGTTGATCTTTGGGTGTCCCGTTCACCATCTCTTGCAGTCCGGCTATGTTTTGGTTAGCTGAAAATGTTTAAGTTCGATGACTACGAAGGAAGCTCGGTAGTATTACGAGTGAAAATATTGTTCACTATTATACTTTAGTCAATGTGTCATGGTCACGTACATATAAGTAAAGTATATCAACCCATTTTGTGCTCTTGCAGGATTCTACGGGGAAGTTGACCCACCTCAAAATGATCAAGTAGGATTTAGGATTTAAATTTCTGGGCTTTCGGCATCTAAGGCCATTTAGCCCTTCACGATTGGAGGGATGACGTCCCTCGGCGAGCACACAATGCGGGGAAAGGGAAGGAAGGAAGCGGTCTGGGACCTATAAGTTAGGTACCACTCCGGCATTTGCCTGGTGTGAATGAGGAAAACCCAGGAAAACCTCATTCAGGGTGGCTGGCCTGAAAAAGCGTGTTACACTTGTTTGACCGAGTGACCCCACCGGGAATCGAACCCGGGACCGCTCAAAATAATCAAGTATGTGCAGAATCCAGTCATGAAAGCAGTAAAGAAGCCGATGATAAGGACACAAGTGTATCACCACAGTAGCTATATGTCCTAACGTGACCTCCCTGAGGCGATATCATTTTAATTGTGGCCTTTTACGCTGTATTACGGGGTTTTAGCGACGCGGTGTTGCCAAATTAGGCTCTAAAAGGGTTGAAATTCCCTATATTTTGTATATTTATAGTGTAAAACATGCAACATTGTAAGATATAATTTAATTAAATTTTGATATCAATTTAATTAACCCTTTAATCAAACTCCTATCAAAATGATTACCCCTTTAATCAAATTGCTATTAATTTATTCAATTAAAGATGATTTCATAGAATTAATGTAATCGCGTATGATGATATACGTACCGTTATTACCTTATAGTACTATTTAATTATATCAAATTAACCCTTTAATTAAACTCCTATCAAAATGATTACCCCTTTAATCAAATTGCTATTAATTTATTCAATTAAAGATGATTTCGTAGAATTAATGTAATCGCGTATGATGATATACGTACCGTTATTACCTTATAGTACTATTTAATTATATCAAATTAACCCTTTAATTAAACTCCTATCAAAATGATTACCCTTTAATCAAATACCTATTAATTTATTCAATTAACATATGATTTCGTAGAATTAATGTAATCGCGTCTGATCATACACGTGACGTCATTACCTTGTAGTGGTGTTTACTTACTTACCTTACTCACATTTATTCTTGGCGCCAAAATTCGTTTTCCTGATTGGTTGATTTCATTTCTTCTTTGACGAATACTTCATACACGATATAGGAAAGATTCTGAGTTGAATCTTTGTGCTTGACGATAAACTATGATGTAATAGAATATCAGTTACTTTTAATAAAATAATAATGTAATAATTTTGGTATTATAATTTAAAAATTAAACAGAATATCATGCCTTTAATACGATAACTGATACTCTATTTTATGCATAAGAAGTATATGTATTCTTCCTTTATCTTATACAGAATACACATACTTATGTTATTAATGTACGTAAATAAGTTTATATAATAGTATATGAAGCATATGTATTCTTCCTTTATCTTATACAGAATACACATACTATTTGTATTAAGTACCTTTTTAATTTTATAGGATGTAGAAATAAAATGCAGGGATGTAAGTTTTAAAAAAATTTATTGAAAATTTAAGAAAAAAAGATGATAAAAAAAATTGTATATATGATAAAAAAATAAAAAAATTGTATATATGATTAAAAAAATAAAAAAATTATAAACATATAATAAGAAAAAAATAAAGTATTTTGAAAATAGGGAAAGCGGTATATATACAAGATTTATATATTGATCTATATCTGTTTACATAGGTTTGTTTATACTTGATTTGAATTAACAAAATAATTTAAGCTTTGAAATATTCTATATACAATATACATATTATGAAAAACTATTTACAATATAATATATGAAAACTATTTACAATAATATACAATGACTTAAAATACGATATACCTAATATATAAATACTATTTACAATATAAATTATTTGAAAAAATATTATTTACACTTGAAGCCGTAGATCTTAGGGTGTGAGGGGTCGTAAAAGATTTAAAGAATTTGATAACATAACATACCCGGGAATAACATGATACAGTGTATAATTGTTACGTGTTTCCTTTTATTCATACCATTATTTACATTTTCCTCATTCATTCATTTATTTTATTTACAGTTTTATATGTTTATTTTATTAGATATTAACAAGATATACAAATATCTACATCGCATTCATGCACTCACACATTCACACATTTGCCAACCATTATGCGCGGTACCCAAAGGGTAATGTCCTGTAGTCAGTCATGCTGTCAGGATTTAATCGACGTCTTTTGTTGGCTACCATTTGATGAGTCTTTGCTTCAGGACGCGAAACGATGACAAATCCCTGCTTACGGGTAATCCTACCTGGGATGTTTATTGTTTTTCTTTCAATTTTTCCACGAACCAGGTTATAGAAATGCTCAAAATTAATTTCTTCGCGTGTTCTATAATCCAAAGTGATACCCCGAATTTTATACACATAATCAAATTTTCCCGTCCCAATTTCTTTCAATCTATACGCATAATTTTTTGGCCCCAGACCTATAAATTTGTCTATTTCCCACCCGTCTTTTACTTCATCGGTAAGTTCACCCAGATAGGGCCCTAATGTAAGCGGAGATTTCTCATCACGGCGTTGTACGAACATGATGCTATCAGTATCACAATACAACACCTTATCACGCCCTACACTTGTCATCAAGTCATACAGTTTTAACCGCGCCCATGACGTAATGAACGCCGCAAGAACAACGTTTGAGAATTTCCAGGGTTTATTCTTATTTTCCGTATTATGAAAAGTAAGAATAAGATGTTTATCTCCGACAGGTAATACGTTCTGTACTTCGTATTGCGGTGCCCATAGATAATACAAAAATTTTTCCGGTGTGTTAACAATTACAGATTGCGACAAGTCCGTTCTTTGTCCCCATTTCCCATAAAGCGAGTTGAGGAATATCTTGGAGATATACCTCAGACCAGGGTTCAATCCAATATTATCCTCCATTAACTCTATGCCTTCATGGGCATAATAATCTGCTATGTATTTATGTTTGTCTCCTTTGGTTTTGCACCAAGCAGGAAATCCTGAAGATTCCTGCTTCATTTGGAGGAAAGAATTCACGTAGTCGCGGAACAAACTACGCGAATTACGATCCTCAGAACCGAACAGTTCGAATTCCCATACTTCAATAATTTGCAGAATTTTATATCCGGCCTTTAACGCTTTATGAAGTTCTGGGGTACAATATGTGTCTGTTAAGGCACGCTCGGCGTCGCAATGCGTGCAATCATTGATACCTTCTTCCATACACGTGCGACATAAGCCAAACATAAGTCGCCCGTTACACGTATATGGGAGCACCGGAAAATATAGATCATTTGGAGGCAAAACGGTGCATTTGACTAGCCCATTGATACTTTCCACATCTGGGAAGTCCGGCCCCTTGTATATTTTTGGTTTACCTACGGGCATCGGTTTACGTGCCATTACCCAAGGATACAATGATGTTACATCATAATATGCAATGAACTCATCGGAAGTACATTCGTACAAAGCATTGAAACACTCGGTCCGACCACCATGAAAACCGTCCTTGGGTACAAGATGATTAACAAGATCATTACACTGAGTTTTAATAAACTCTTGCAAACTCTTGTCATTTTTCACCATGTGATCCCAATCACATTCCCACATTTCAACGAGATTAACACCTCGTTTCTTGAGGTAATTAGCTTTTATGATGGTTTTTTCGTAGCGATCTTGTAGGGATGTACTATCCTTAGAGGCAGAATCGAGACTGACGTGGCGCAACGCTGTAAAACAACGCTTACACCCGTGGAAAAAACACCCATGAAATTCATAAACTGTATTTGTTTTGCTATCATAACCATCGACTTTATATTTACCAATACGCCTTTCCAATCCATTCCCTGAATGTTCAATTTTATTACCTTTGGTACGTTCTAAATACCGTAACCAATACAAAGCTTTTAGACTTTGCCGGTCACGATGATCGAACCCATAAGGCGGAATAATTGGAATGACCTCATTTGGTAAATATAAGGACCGATAAGTTAGAATTGCTAAACTTGCAATTGTAGGGGAGGAAATAAAACACTGGATACCATTCGTTTTCTCCTCGATTAAGTTCGAGAACTTAATCACAGCCTCTGCAAGAATCTTAACGTCATTCCTACAGTATTCCATCATCTCGTATTGGAGATCATACTCCTCGCCGCTTAAAGCACGTTCTTGGTGCCAGGCGATTAATTGTCCCCGTTCTTTTGGGCTGAGACTGTCTGCATCAAAATACTCTAAAGACGGAATTTTGCCTACATAATTTTGATTTTCGGATGTGTTAAATAAATAGGGGAAATATCCCTTTCGCAAATTGCCAGATAAACCTAATGCTTCAGGGAGCCGGGACAATCTGACTCCCATATACAAATATGTATCACGAAAATAGATTTTATTTCCAAGTCTCATTTCCACAATTTTTTGGCCCGTCATTATTACATCAGGTACAAGATCATGTTTTTCTATTAAGGTTCTTGCACAGAACTGCATGTCATAGTTACTTCCATTATGAGAAAGTACTATGATCTTTTTGAACATTGGCCGACTTATTAGCACGTGACTAATAAATCCGTCAATATCCTGGAAATCAAACTTACGGGATCCATTTTTATTTCCACACACAAAGCATGGATCATCCAACTTTGTGTCTTTGCATTTATGGCAAATATTAATACAATTCACGAAATTCACGAAATGTTCTCGTTCTCCCCGTTCATTCTTGGGTAATAGCATCGTCTCTACGTCAAAGACGATGTACAAAAAGGTGTCGACATGCTCAACTTTGGCAGCCTGAACAAAACAAATATGGTCACCATCCACATGCATGTAGCATGCTTTGCAGAAATGTTCACCACATTTGTGTTCAGACTTCCTGTTTCGCATATCGAACATATCACCACAATCGGGACAAACTTTCTTTAATTCACACATTGTCTTACCACGCGCGATTACGTTTTTATGATTGGCAAAACACTCATGCGAAGGAAACAGTCGTAAACAATCATTACACTCACGTTTAATATCGTCATCACAAGGCTCATGATATTTTTCACACGCAGGACACTTATATGCACACTTGTGATATTGTACATTATTATATCCTTGTAGGCAATAGTGACAATAATTGTACTTGTCCAAAAGTGTAGTAATATTGGTGATCAGCTCATAATGTCCTTCTGTATACAATATTAAGATTTGTTTGTTTGCATGAATTCCCGGATATATTATATTATATTCCCGAGTCAGTTTGTTCTTCTCATAAATGACAATTTGATATTCGGGGGTTAGTTTGTTTTGGAACTTCTTCGCATCAGTAATAGTGCACCCATTTTGATGCTCAATAGTAACATCAGCATCATCGCACAAATCCTTAGCCTGCTTCAACAATCGCTCAGGATTGTTTTTTAACTTGTATACTTGAAATCGATTTTGATTAGCCCTAGCCTTCCCGAGGATGATAGCCTTAGGAAGACAATAGACATTTCTTTCCATAGGGATGGTACACTTTTCCAAAAGAGTTGCATAATCCTCATATTTGGCCGATCCACGGGTTCGACCCCTTCCCTTGCGTGGATTACCAATGTGGATCTTAAAATCCACCTTATTCCCAAAAAGAAAATGTTCATTGCTATTTAAAACATTTTCAACTGTATGAAACAATATATTGGGGTTCAATTCCTTTTTAGGACGCCATGTCATGTACACCGGTTTGTTTAATTTCGACGCAGAACTTTCAATAGTAATACCAATGTACATATCATCATCGACGTCATTTAGCGTATGCTCTTGTACAAATTCAAATAATGAGCGAATATACGTTTGCGGGTCTTCGATTCCAGTAGTGCGCATACGCTCAATGGTAACTTCCTTTCCATGCAGACCAAAGTAAGGATAGTGCTTAGTTCTACTATTAACAATGCGAAAATAATCCCGTTTGCCTGCACCATACAATGTAGGTTCCAATGTAGAACATGTACTATGTTCTGGTGCAGAACTCGTACTAGCCCCCGGAAGAACACCCAATAACTCGTCGGAATCATCAGCAGTTAAGCCCGTGGTCTTCCCTGCAGACACAAATTCTCTAAATTTTTCACGCGCTGCTTCCAGCATATTGTCTTGACGAAAGAAGCCCACACGATACAAATCAATAATATCCTTTGCGGACTTGCAACTCTTCAATACAATAGCCGGTACACAACTAAAATGCACAAATACCGCTTGTAGTAACTTTACATATGATAAAGTGTTTACCCTCACACCCGTAGCATGGCATTGCGTCAACACTTCCCACGTAAAAAACACTTCTTCGGCATTGTCATAGCTGCGAGCTTCCTGGGCTGCCAGCATGGTGGAAATAACATTGCGCGCTTCCATTTTTTTTTCAGTCTTCAAGCACTGTTTAAATAAAATACGTAGTTTTAGTTTTTTCGATAGAACTTTCTAAATATTCTTACACAATTTTGCACTAATGATATAATGAAAAGTTTCCGTGCTTCAAATCAGCAACTTAATTTTCAATTTACCGAACACAATGTTTAACTTTATCGGCAAATCCGTCAGTACTTTCCGCCAACAACAATTCGCAATGTCCCGCAATAATATTGTTGATCACAACACGAAGACTACAATCAGGGACGTCTTCACTTTTTTCATTGATTTTTACTACTAACTGACCGTGCAATTTTACCTAACTTATATACACGAAAATATTGTAAATTCCACACGAAAACTAACGAAATTTTCCGAAGTTTGCCGAAAATTGTCGAAGATTCCCGATACTTTTAAAATAGCAATCTTATACTAGCACTGTTTATCAAAATATGATTAAATGTTTATCGGTAGATCCTGATAACTTTGACTCAGTAAGTTTTTGAATTTACAGAATCGTCAAATTCACTCAGTTTCCGATAACACTAAATGGCAAAATCCTTTAATATTAATCTAACTGTTTTGCAATTGCAGCACACAGCGTACAAACAGGAATGTCTTCACTGCAGCAGTCCTTCTCCTATAGTGAACCGCCGCGGGTTGCTGCGCCGTATTTATACTTTCGGAAATGTAATCTCTAACCCAAACACACTTAGTTCAAAGTCTCGTACCCAGTCGGATTAAATCATGTATCAAGGAAAATATTTTATAAAGTAATTAGTAATAATACTATTTTACAATCATATATTATTTAAATTATATTAAATTGCGATGATTTCTTACTACATTCTCGAAGTTTCCCGAACTTAACCGAATGTTTCCGAATATTTAATTTTCACTGATAGTATTATTTCATATTTGAAAAATGAACATATCCGATGTGAACATTCCAAAGAATAAAATCACAATCATTTCAAAATAACATTCGCAATAAAAAGAACAAAGTAGTAGTAGTAAATAGAAACACAAATTAATAAAAATAACATAGTAAACAAAACATATCAAAGAAAAAATAATTTAGCAAAAAATCGAATAAGAAAAAATAAAAGGTTAGAAAAAGGTTTAGAACAGCTTATGACTCAAAGCATCAGAACTTTATCAGACAAACAATATAGCAGAGATTAAGAAATATACATAATTAATCGAAATAAAGAAATGTAGTAAAGTTAGGTTAGGAAAAGGTATATTTAATTAAGCCAATTATTAAACAAACGATAGCATAGAAATAGTTAATGCAGTTTTATTCAACAAAGAATAGCAAAAGATAGCATTTAGATAGTTAATTGTTACAAATCGAAGTTAAAGGCCAACCAATAACAACATAACACAAGAACAAAGAAATTAATAAAATAGCAATAGTATAGAAAAGATAGCAGAGAATAAACGAACTTGAAACCAAATAAGAAAAAGAAGAAAGGTTAGGAAAAAAGCACAGTTACTTTAAACAAATTATGTAACAGTTCACAACTTTTAACAAGTTTCGAAACATTTAACAACTATTTTTTAAAACGTTCACACTAAGTGTTTTGAATTTGCAAAACAGATAATCCAATAAAAATAAATAGTACGAAAAACAAATAACCAAGGATTGTGTAGCAAACGAAATATTTATTGGATCCCAACAAAGTTGGTCAGAGTTTATTTAGTACACTCACATATTGTTCGAACATGTTATACATGTGAACGAATAAAATAATTAGAATCATAGATTGTTCAGAATTTCAGTTCATAGGAAGCGTACCAATTTAAATTGTAAAACTAGCATAAAAGGTATAAGTAACAAAGTACAACACACATTAAATATTTTTGTGATAATGTAGTTTTTATAATACAATTTTAAATTCTGTTTTAATGTATTTTGTAACGCATGATTTATTTATTACTAAAAATATTATTTACTTGTAATGTTAGTTTTCATTAAGTAACTGTTAATGATATTTGTATCTTCTACTTTAATAGCCATTTATATTCTAACTGATAAAATTAAGAATGTCATGTATTAGTAAAACTTTTCATATTTCTAATTTACTTGTAGCGATACTTTGAAATTGTTATAGTATAAAGAATGTATTTACATTATACAAAATTAAAAAATGCAAGTTGTCAAAACTAAAATGCAACTTGTCAAAATGAAATTGTAACTTTCAAAATTAAAATTGTAACTTTCAAAATGAAATTGTAACTTTCAAAATTAAAAATACAAGTTGTCAAAACTAAATTGTAACTTTCAAAATTAAAAATGCAAAAATATAAACTAAAAAATGTGAGTTGATAAAATAAAAATGTAATTTGTAAAACAAATGTGCAACTTAAGAAAATTAAAAAATGCAATTTCAAAAACACAAAATGTAAAATGGAAAGTTAAAAAATCAAATTTGCGAAATTAAAAGTGTATCTTTGAAAAAATAAAAAAAAATGTTTTGAAAAAATTTTTCTGCACACGTTCATGAAATTCTGTTAATTGTAAAATTCAATTCTTCATAATTGTTATTTTTGTGTAATTAATCATCTTATATACTCTTTATATTTGTTTTTTTATTAGAATAAAATCTTGTTGTTTTATTAATTCATCTATGTAAGTAACAAATATTTTTATTTCTGCTTATTAACAAGTTTACAGTTTGACAAAAAAAAATGTGTATGAACACTTACCGCCGCTGGAAGACAGGAAATCCTTATCTAAATGTTCTTAGATGACGAATAAAATATGAGTGTGGTAAATTCACAGTTGATGATAAAACACTTGAATGCTGTAATAATAAAGAAAAGACAATATTACTTTTTATGAAATTATATTTCAGTATAAAAATTTGAAAATGTGTATTACTAAACTGTAGAAATTACTCTGCAAGCATTTAATTATGGTGCATCTTACAAAAAATTTTTAAGCGGTGTTAACAAAAAAAAACTGCATGTTGAAAAAAAAACTTACATGTATATTGTGAACAAAAAATAAATTCAAAGAAAGATGTATGCAAAAAAATACAAGCACGAAACAAATTGCATGACAAAAAACTGTATGTTGTAAACGAAAACATGATACAAACTTTATGTTGCGCAAAACAAATGCATGTTCTCAAAGAAATAAGTAATGTAAAATAATTCTTCAAAAAGTAATCTGCATGCTACAAACTGTTACAAAATAACGCACGCTTTCAAAGAAATAACTAATGGAAAAATAATTCTTTCATAAAGTAATTTGCATGCTACAAACTGTTACAAAATAACGCACGCTTTCAAAGAAATAACTAATGGAAAAATAATTCTTTCATAAAGTAATTTGCATGCTACAAACTGCTACAAAATAATGCACGTTTTCAAAGAAATAACTGATGCAAAAATAATTCTTTCAAAAGTAATGTACATGCTACAAAGTGTTACAAAATAATGCATGTGAAAAATTTCTTAAACACAAACTATTATGTAAGTTGTCAATGATACTTACTTTACTTCTGTGAACTTTGATACTTTGGAATTCTAAATTCCGTTGCAACTTCTACTTAGTAGCTGCTTGCATTGAAGGTTATCTCCAATTAGTTGCCCTGAAACAAAGAAACATTACTAAGTAACACTTGTAATTTATTTTCCTAATAGTTTTTATGAATTGTTTCTTATTTTTTTCCTAATAAATTAGTCGAGCTTTTTGTGTGAGCATACTAATTATTTAACCTCGTCTAATAAATTACTCGAACATTTCATGTGAGCATACTAAAGATGTTCCGAAAATTAAGATTGTGTAGAACAACATTGCTGTGAATATTAGAATGTTTAATCAAACTAACTCAACCTAACTTAAGCTAACCTTTTTATTTCTACTTTGTCTTTCAATATTCTTTCTTATATGTTTGACTATTTCTACTTTGTCTTTCAATATTCTTTCTTATATGTTTGACTATTTCTACTTTGTCTTTCAATATTCTTTCTTATATGTTTAACTATTTCAACTTTGTCTTTCAATATTCTTTTCTTAACTTTGACGGATTGTTTTCTGTGAAAACTCCTTATTTATTTAACCTCTCGTAATAAATTACTCGAACACTTCGTGTGATTATTTTATTTGTTCGTGTTATTTAAAATAACACTCGTTTTTAAAATTAGAAAGTCGTAAGAGCAGCTATGCTGTGATTATTTATTCTCTCATCTGTTACACAAACTCGTTTTTAATTATTTATTAGATCATATGCCAAAGCATACTCGCTAGAACAGCTACGCTGTGATTATTTTATTTGTTCGTTTGGTGTGCAAACTCATTGTTAACTTTAATTTGATCGCTTCTTATTTTTATTGGTTCGTATGCCAGAGCATACTCCTAAGAGCAGCTACGCTGCGAAACTTACAAAAATTTCTTATTTTACTATTTCGTATTATATTGAATAATACTCTTGCAGCAACATAGTTGCTCTATTTAAGTAATTTATTACAAAGGAATAAAAAAAATACCTTTGGTAACAGAAAAATATCCTGTTCCTCTAAGACTTCTGGTGGTCACTTATGACAGTTTGCAAAGGGTAACCTAAAATATAACATAACATGTGTTAGAATGATATTTTGTACTATATATATTTGATATCTAGTATACAATATGTTGTCATATGTATATTGTTGAAATATAGATAATGTTTAATGCGTATATATATAAAGGCACTAAGATTATATTAGCTAATTTATGACATGCAGTTATCTAAAGATATATTTCGGAAGCGACTGTAGTTACATTTGGTTCTATATAAGTAAAGGTTAGAATGAAGTTGTTTATTTCATAATATATATCTGTGATACTTTCAAATAGGAGTAGTGGGATAATAAGGTTGAAAACAGTTGGGCAGTCAAAAGATGAATAAAGTATATGTGAGTAAGCACACTAGATGGCAATGAAATTTTGTAAATTCACACTCTACGAGTGTGAGACCTAAAGGAAACATTCATAGAAGTTTAGAAAAACATGGCTAGAGTTCAAAACAATATTAAGAGAGAAGTCAGAAGCAGTCATACATACATAAGAACTTCAATTATTCATAGAAACAAAAGCATTCATAAAGACAGATGACAAAACATAAGAAACGGATTATAAGAGCATAGAAAGAAACAATAGCATACATAAAGACAGATGACAAACATAAGAAACGGATTATAAGAGCATAGAAAGAAACAATAGCATACATAAAGACAGATAACAAACATAAGAAACGGATTATAAGAGCATAGAAAGAAACAATAGCATACATAAAGACAGATGACAAAACATAAGAAACGGATTATAAGAGCATAGAAAGAAACAATAGCATACATAAAGACAGATGACAAACATAAGAAACGGGTTATAAGAGCATAAAAAGAAACAATAGCACATACAGAAACATAAAAGGCATAGGATATACAGACCAATATCAAATAAGTTACAAGCACATACAGAAACATAAAAAAGGCATAGGATATACAGACCAATATCAAATAAGTTACAAGCACATACAGAAACATAAAAAAGGCATAGGATATACAGACCAATATCAAATAAGTTACAAGCACATACAGAAACATGAAAGGCATAGGATATACAGACAAAAAGGATAAGAATCCACGTACAGCGGATACTAATAGATTGCAGTAGCGGGCAAACATCTTAAGAAATAGCAGTAGCCATAATACGTTACAAACCCATGTAAGGAATATAGTAAACAGAATAGAATAGCAACCAACCATGTTAAGAAATATATAATGCCAGCACAATAAAGAACACATACACCAGTGTTAAAAGACATCTACAAAGGGGGCGCACAATTGGAAATTCTAAGAGGCATCTAATAATAATAGAATTGGTAACAGACATATAATAGCAAACAAGGGGACAGAAAAAAACTTTCAAATAGCTTAAGCTTAGTTCAGGATAGGAACACAAACTTGAGTATGCAATAGTTAAAAGAACACACTGGTCTAGCATTAATTAAGAAGTAACAAACTAATTAGTTAGCGAGTAAAAGCAGGACATGAGCTCAAGTCATTTAGTTTAGGAAACATTTCAAGCGGACAAGATCTTAAAAGTTTAAATTAATTCAAAACAAATTATTCAAATCATGACCGTATTGGCGTTTAATAAGTATTATAGGTCATTGGCGGTTGACGACTGAGGCAAATACAATAAATTAAATTTAGTTCACATTAGGAAGTACAATAATAGCAGGAATAGAAGTGGCGGCAAAGTAAAAGAGGAAATCATGTAGGACGACAAACAGAAAGAAAATATTTAGCGATTCATACCATGGAGACAATGAAGGACAGATATATATTACCTAACAAGTAAAGGTGGGTGGGTTAATCAAAGAGAAGCAAGAATATGTTAGCTAAAGCATAGTTGGAAAGACACCAAAGAAAGAGCGGATCAGGACGTAATTTATGTAAAATTTAATTGCAAGGCCATCAAAATTAGGGTAATTGGAATAGCTTAGGTTAGGACAGGTTACATAGAAAGTCGTCAGACCCAAGGAAGAGAAGATACTAATCTGTAAGAGATGGTTTGTTAAAGGGACTTTACTTAGTTTTTTACCTACTTCATCATATTATTCTATAGAAAGAGACAGACATGCAAGAGAAAAAAGAGAAATATTCAATAGAAATAAACCAACGAAAGAAAGAGACAATTTAGAAGCCGATCAATGAAGGAGTGAAATAGAAATAAATAAATGGGTGCAGATAGAACGATAGGTGAAATAGAAATCTAATAGCATAGAGCAAATAGGTAAAAATAGTTAAGAAGAAACACAAAGAAAAGAAATTTTGGTTAGAAAAAGGGCATACATGCAAAGGCAAACATAGAGAGAGGTACAGAGATGGAGGGAGAGGGAGAGGCATACATGCAAAGGTAGACATAGAGAGAGAGAGAGAGAGAGAGAGAGAGAGAGGCATACATGCAAAGGCAAACATAGAGAGAGGTACAGAGATGGAGGGAGAGGGAGAGGCATACATGCAAAGGTAGACATAGAGAGAGAGAGAGAGAGAGAGAGAGAGAGAGGCATACATGCAAAGGCAAACATAGAGAGAGGTACAGAGATGGAGGGAGAGGGAGAGAGAGAGAGAGAGAGAGAGAGAGAGAGAGAGGCATACATGCAAAGGTAGACATAGAGAGAGAGAGAGAGAGAGAGAGAGAGAGGCATACATGCAAAGGTAGACATAGTAGTAGAAGAAATAAGGTTAGATTACAAGCGGAAGAAAAGAAATAACAGCAAAGCAACAAGCAGTACCAGATACTCGATAGTTCACATGCAACCAATAGTAGTAGTAGTAGTAGTAGTAGTAGTGGTAGTACTAGCAGTAGTATTAGTAGTACTGATAGAGTAGTAATAACAGTAGTGGCGATGACACTGGTAATATTAGTAGTCTGTAATAGTAGTAGTAGTACTAGTAATAGTAGTAGTAGCAGTGGTAGTACTGATAGAGTACTAGTAGCAATAGTAATGGTGACAGTGATAATGCTAATAGTCGATAGTAGTAGTATTAGTTGTTGTTGTAGTGGTGGTACTAGCAGTAGTATTAGTAGTAGTAGTAGTAGCAGAGGTAGTACTGGTAGAATACTGGTAGCAGTAGTGGCGGTGACACTGGAAATACTAGTAGTCTGTAATATTAGTAGTAGAGGTGGTAATAGTAGTAGTAGCAGTGGTAGTACTGATAGAGTACTAGTAGCAATAGTAATGGTGACAGTAATAATGCTAATAGTCGGTAGTAGTAGTATTAGTTGTTGTTGTAGTGGTGGTACTAGCAGTAGTATTAGTAGTAGTAGTAGTAGCAGAGGTAGTACTGGTAGAATACTAGTAGCAGTAGTGGCGGTGACAGTGGTAATACTAGTAGTCTGTAATAGTAGTCGTAGAGGTAGTAGTAGTAGTAGTAGTAGCAGCGGTAGTACTGATAGAGTACTAGTAGCAGTAGTGCTGGTGACAATGGTAATACTAGTAGTCTGTAATAGTTGTAGTAGAGGTGGTAGTAGTACTAGTAATAGTAGTAGTAGCAGTGGTAGTAGCAATAGTAGTAGTAGTAATAATAGGAGTTCATGTAGCTTCAACGATCATGTGTTTTACATATATAAAGTATCTGTAATTCAGAACTTAGTTACTTAAGAACACAAGGTAAATACATATGTAACGGCCTCAGCTAATACAGATTTACTTTTAATTAAATACTTTCTGTTACATATACAATAAGTTTCCATATACGTAGACTCTCGTTGGGTAAGCATTTATCTAATGTAGGGTTCCAGGGTAAGCATTCTACATTGAACTAAATTAGTGACTATTTATAAGAAAAAGGCATGCCTAAATTTAATAATTATTATTGCTAAGCTTGAAAATGAGTCTTTACAATGTATCAGCTATATTTTCTGACAATATCAATAACTTGGCCCTAATACTGTTCTCAATAGAATCTGCAAATGTAAGTTGAAAACTAAATGAAACAGTTTTTTTCTTAGTTTTACATGTGTTAGTGTCTTGAACAATAGTATTCACATTGAACTGAAACAAGTGTTTCTGCTTCTATTATTCATATTGACTACTCCCTATACTTTCACAAATATTAACAGCGTGCAGTTCTTCCGTCATTGCTTATATTGAAATCTTCTAACTAAATGCGTATCCTACTTATAGTTAAAATTGCGTCCATTTAACTCGAATGCATGACATACTCAATAGTAAAATTGTGGGGCCGATGCTAGGAATTCTTGGCTCCCTGTAGCGTTCTCATGACAAAAGCAAGTGTTTTGTATAAATTGTGGTAAACAAACAGTGTAATCGTGGCTTTCCCGGAGTTTCCTTCCACTTTCTATATACTTTTTTCATCAGCTTTCTTTGTAAAGCAAGTCAATATAAAAGATTCATTTCTCATGATCACCGTAAGCTGAAAGATACTGATTCTTTAACAAGTGCATACAAAATTCCCTCTGTCCCAATCTTAGGGGTGCTAAAGCGTTCATGTTCGGTCAAGTGTTTTCATAACAGTTTAAATCTTATATAAATTGTGGTGGGACCCCTCCCCTTTGGCTTACATTTGAAAGAAGATTGGTGAGTATTCTACGAAAGTCATAATTGCGGGACGCTAAACTAAAATATGTCATCTCATTATAATAGTAAATTTCAAAGAATAAGTTGAGATACGGTAGTATCCCTAGTTGTATGCAACCCAGCCTTACATAACTGCTTATCTAGTCTACATAACATTTCAGGCACTTTTCTATTAAATATGTTTGGTATTGTTCCCTAAAGTATATGTGTTTCTTCCCTGTATAGTTAAACCTCCTGTACGTTAAGCATTTTAAATGTCAAAATATACAAGTCTCAACATGTCCTCAAATAAGTAATTATCCAAGGAAGCCTAGAAATCTAAAATCTTGATTCCAATTCTATATCTATTTCTGAGTATTGTCCTGAACATCCCGCTAATCAACTTTACAAGTATGGTCGAGTGCTATAACATTTTCTCGCTGGCGTCAAATATTTTAAAGAAGCTAAAGACTCTAATCGATAATTATCAAATTTCATTTAAAATTTTTGTCCGCCTAAACGATTTCTCATTTGTATTATCAAACGGTAATAGATACAAAACAAATCGGGTACGCTAATATTCAAATATTACTGTAAACAAGGATGCAAAACACAATTTATGTATACTGTTCAACTTATTTTACACAAATACGGAACTAATAGCTAATTTGATAATTCCGATATAAAATTATGTTTCCAATAATATTGAAACTCAATCGGGTACAAATCAAATTTGGTTTCAGGGAATACTAATTTCAATAAACTCAAATAGTACGCTACAAACAAAATTCAAGAGTACTACAACTCGCTGTATCTAAAATCGTGTCTACGGTCCCTGTAATCATCACTACTTTTTAATAAAAATGTAACCTACAAACTAAAATACAATGTGATTAGTCTAAATAGCAAATTAGTACAACTCCTCCTTTATATAGCCTCAGTATTGATCAATTTGTCTTCATACCAAAATATTTTCTATATTTCTTTAATTGTGGGGAATCAGTGGTAGAGTGCTTACTTCGAAAGCAAACTATGGCATCATAACAATGTCCATAGATTTTTAGGGGTTCTATCTATTTTAAAGGAGCAAATCACCACCGTCTCCCTCATAAGTTAGCAACTATAATTGCAAAAGTCGGAATTATTCCCCAGATCACTATAACTGTGAGTTTTCCCGGGTGAAAATGTTAAAACAATATGGTGCAGTAAACAAAGTTAAGGGGATTCTTTAAATTTGTTCTACCAATCTCCAAACTTTAAAATTCATGTGTGCCGTCCATTTTTAAAATTACTAACAGCCTTCAGGATCTCAATCAAACAAAGCAGCGCTACTAATTCAATAATATACGTGTGTTTATATATTAAGTGCCTCATATAATCACACCGTTGGAGGGTCATGTTTCAAATAGCCATAACTTTGAAACTTATGTCTCAGACACTGGAGGTTCCCCATTTAAGAAACTAATTACCTTAGTTCATACACTCTATCCAATTTCCTTAAGTGTCAATGCTACCTGTATTACGCTATTTTGAAAAGTCATGAACCTATTCGTTTGTTTCACACTAAATTTTCTGACATCCAATAAATTAAATCTGCTATTTCGCTCTACGCAATTTCTACTTTCATTTAAGCTTCTCCCCATAAAATTTAATTTTACATGCATCCAAAAGAGATATCATCTATAAAGTATTAAGCTTCCTCGGGGTAGCATATACGGTTTTAGCACGGTGGAGGTCCCCCATCTTACTTCCTGTGGTTCACGAAATAATAAAATATAGGTCCATGTCTCATACAGCCTAGCTGTTAAAAGTAATAATAATAAAACATGTTCCTTGCTAAGCAATTAACGTACACGTTTTAGTTGCGGGAGACCCACCAATGGGCAAACACCGCTAAACTGTGTCTCATATAGCTACAGTGTTGAATGAACTATATGCATTATCTTGGACTTTAAACGTAATTTTACTCAATAACCGTAAAATTAAAAGAGTACATTTTCGGGGAGTCATAATCAAGAAAAGATCTAAATTCAAATTCCGCTATCTTCAATTACAAGACTAATATAATAAATAACAGTACGGTCAATAAGCGTAGACCCCTCTCATTATGCAGCGTGAAGCATCTAAGAAAAATTAAAACTAGTAAACTTCAATCTAAAACGTCGACGGCATTTATTATACATAACACAGCTAAAAGTCAATCCATAACATTCTAGATGTTAATGCAAATTATGTACAAAGTACCGCAATTTCATCTCATGACTTGTCCCTAACTGGACACTCTTTATTTTTACTGCTACCATTAAAATAACCCCTTCGTTACTCACAAAATTTTAGAATTCAAAACCCTTAAAACTTAATTATTCTGTCACGGGCAATTCCTGTAACACTGACAATGCTCCGTTTCATATAAAGTCAATACTTTATACAAAGCTATAATAAAAATACTATCGGTAAATGGAGTCAGCAATAAAAAGTCTGATAACAACTGGCATCACAATTTGATGATCATATTACAAAATAAGGAAAACAAAACTAATGTTGATAAAGGGCTATGGGAGACAATCAAATAACTCATAGTTAATGTTCTTACACGTCATTCTCTTTGCTGAACGAAGGATTTTCTTTATATATAATCTCAAATTAATTCCTAGTTAGAAAACCTTAAACACCAATGTGCTAAAGTAGTCAACGTAAAAGTAAAATCCGCATCTCACAGTGCTCATCTCCAATAAAATCACTTCAACAAATATCGTTTTCCTACAGCCTTTGATTCTAATTCTGTACTGCATAATAATAAGATACAAAAATCTCCAAACGGAAAACAAAGTTTGAAATCAAACTCAAGATGTGCAAAAAAAAACTTCAACTCATAATAATAATAATAATAATAATAATAATAATAATAATAATAATAATAATAATAATAATAGAGCTTCTTTCATGCTAAGCTTTTAGCGTACGCGTCTTTGGCATTTAATTTTTATTCCTACGAAGCAATATTCAATTCAACTTTCCCTTGCTTACAGTCATCAAAGTTTGTCCGTTTCGTTTAAAAAAAAAAAAAAGCCTCGCTGCTGAAAGGGATGTTAAACACAAAATTAACTAAAGTCAACATGATGAAACAAATCTCTTTCAATAAAACAAAGTTTGAAAATGAAATATCAATTTCATGAATTAATCAATCTCTGCAATATTTAATTGTATATTTCCTATGTATAAATTAGTTAAAGTTTTCTTACCTTAATTCTGCATAAGCGCTGAAACAGTCTTCGTTGCCAATACTGGTAACCGCTGAAATCAAACACCCGAACTACCACTCCAACAAATTTTAATACAACTACACGATAAAACTTCTCTAAACCAAACGCAGTACTAAAAGAATAATAAAATGGCTATGCTCGGTAGTGTTGTTATAAACCCCCAAATCCGTTCAATGTGATAGTTCATTCCCTCCCACTTCTCCCATCTATGACCAGTTACGGATGTCTTTCAGACACCTGCACCATGATCATTTAAAAGAAAAAAATAAAGGATGGATAAAATTCGATTTCCTCATGTTTCATCAGCTATAATAAATGAGGGTTCAGTCTCCTGCCCTGTCCTGTTTTCTTGGATTGAACAAACACATCACACAATTGGTTGAATCTAGTCAATTTACTTTATTTCTTTTCTACCCGACATGTTATTCAAAAATATTGAATGAGGGTACACATAAAAGAGAAAAATGTGGGGACCTTTTGGTGGTTACTTAGCAATAACCCAGTAAATAACGACACCAATTATCGTAGTAGCTTTTTTCTTCCCTTAAATTAAATTTCATCCGTTTAGAGGTCGTTCCTTTCAATTCGTGTATTAGTACATAGTTAAAGGCGTCTTGCAGACATAAATCCATTCACATAAGTAAATCGTAAACACCATAAAGGATCAAGGTAAAAATCATAAACATCGTAAGGTTGTTCTTTCAGATAATATCGCTCACTGTATCTACAGTCCGAATAATAACCTTTATAGGAGACAGCCACATAGTGGTTCAGAAAAATAACGCAAGGGATCAAAGCATGTTTTTATTACAACACTTGTGGGTATTAATCAGATAATGTCCACACAAATAGCGCACCACCGTCCTTTTTTCAAAAATATTTGTATTGTTCTATTTTACTTCTCACTAATAACATAGGGATTATGTACAACAAAATAGGCATAAGCATCAAAGAAAATATTTCAACAAGCTGTATTTCAACTAGAGGTAAATAGCATTCTAAGAATCAATAAATTCCACATGGTTTCAAGGTTGTGTTCCAAATTTTCAATGACAATAAACGTTCCGCTTGTATTAGGCAAACATTAAATAAATAACAAAAATTTCTATTCATCAATCACGCCGAAACCTGCCGATGTTGTTTCATTTCAGGTCATATATCCTGTTTTTCCCTCCTGCCCTTGTAGTACAAAGACTTGTTACCTGATGGCGTCACCTCCTTATACGCAAAGAGGAATCTAGCTTCGGAGGTATCAACACGCAAAGGAAGATGTATAGCCGGCTTGCCTTTGGTTTCTTTCTTTCAACAAAAAAAGGAGCATAAAAAGAGGATAACAGATGTCACCATTGTACCGTAAAAAAATTCCTATCAAGTACTTTTATACTGTAATTGTGTACTTTCTAGTATTTATTATTCCACGTGCATAAATAATATTTAAATCAACTATTTATTTCTAAATAATTATAATATATGAAAATATTAATGTAACATTAAATAATTGTAAGTTGTTCGGTGGAAATCAAGTTCGTTTAGAAATAATTAAAAGATCAGAACTGAGGATGATGTAATCGTCCGTGTTAAAAAAAAAAAAAAAAACTCCGGGATCAAAACGCTGCTCGGATAAGCTCGGGTGCTTTCGGTGGCAGTTCTCCTCGCGCTTCGGTTTCAGGTAAGTTAACTATTATAAGTTCATTAATTCAATAAGTTAATTAGCTTTAAAATTCAATAATACGGTAAACCCGTTCGTAATAAAACACCACTACAAGGTAATGACGTCACGTGTATGATCAGACGCGATTACATTAATTCTACGAAATCATATGTAATTGAATAAATTAATAGGTATTTGATTAAAGGGTAATCATTTTGATAGGAGTTTAATTAAAGGGTTAATTTGATATAATTAAATAGTACTATAAGGTAATAACGGTACGTATATCATCATACGCGATTACATTAATTCTACGAAATCATCTTTAATTGAATAAATTAATAGCAATTTGATTAAAGGGGTAATCATTTTGATAGGAGTTTAATTAAAGGGTTAATTTGATATAATTAAATAGTACTATAAGGTAATAACGGTACGTATATCATCATACGCGATTACATTAATTCTATGAAATCATCTTTAATTGAATAAATTAATAGCAATTTGATTAAAGGGGTAATCATTTTGATAGGAGTTTGATTAAAGGGTTAATTAAATTGATATCAAAATTTAATTAAATTATATCTTACAATGTTGCATGTTTTACACTATAAATATACAAAATATAGGGAATTTCAACCCTTTTAGAGCCTAATTTGGCAACACCGCGTCGCTAAAACCCCGTAATACAGCGTAAAAGGCCACAATTAAAATGATATCGCCTCAGGGAGGTCACGTTAGGACATATAGCTACTCACCACCTGCAAATCTCAATGTTGATCACGGCATTGCTACACGAAAAAGTGAACTTCCAGCTGCAAGTTGAGTTACAGAACCGAGTTGCAATGGCGTTTCAAATAATGCCCTTGACAATTGAACTAGAGTTTTAGGAGCCCGAGAAAGCAGACAAGGCTTGTGTGCTACAGTGATAATGAAATTTCTGATTGAAGAAATTATGATTCAAATGTAGACAAAACATATGACCGATAACGGTCACAGGAAATCCAAACAAAAAGCACGATCTTCCATAAATTCAAGAAAAAGCGGAATGTATAGGAAAGTGAAAAGAAACACTGGGAAAGAACATATTAACTCTAAAGGAACGGTAGTCAAGTTCAGATATTCAAAACCATTAAAAATGTGTCGTCTGAAGTGTAAAGATATTCTGTAAAAACTGGATAGTGATAGGTGATGTATAAGGGAAAAACTGCTTGAAGAATATTGGTCATTAGGAGACAGAAACGCTGTAGCCGAATAAGGCGGTGAAGAATCCTCACACGGGTTTCTGTAATATTTATGCCAAAGGTATCTAATATCCAAAGATAACTTTGGCCGGAAAATCGAAATTCAAATTCTTTCGAATTTCGAAGTGATTGTTAAAAATTTGGAAATCAAAAATTGTTCATATCTCGGAAACCACTTAAGTTACGAAGATGAAACAAAGTATGCATATACTGTGCTTAAAGAGCCTTACGGAAAACTAGAAACAATGTATTTCGCCCTTCAAATCCCTAGCGAAAAGTGCGTCGAAAATATTCGAATTCAAATATTTTTGCTTTATGTTTGAGTACCCACCTTCTAATTTCCACCATAGAAGTAGCACCAACCTACCTATAATATATCTTGACCATGGTTTGATACTCGCGGTAGAGGTCTGCACGAGCCGGAATTTTTTTTCCCGGGCCCGGCCTGGCCCATGAGTTTATAATATGAGGTCCGACCCGAGTCCGAAAAATATGTTTTAGCATTTAGGCCCGGCCCGATCTCGTGCGATAATCAAGTGAGCCCGAAATAAGCCCGGATTGCAAAACTCAATAATTAACGCAAAATTGTATTTTTATTTACAGCAATAAGAGGTTTAATTTTGCAGTTGTACTTTAAAAGTTCTTCAGAAAGAATGGTGCAATACATATGGTTCTACAGTATATTTACAAAGTTAGGCCCGAGAAATATAGTTGTATATTTACATATTTACAGCCCGAACCCGGTCCGGGATCGACGTATGCTTTGTAGGTAGGACGTAATATATACTCAGAGCCTGGCGGGGTCGGGCTTAAACCCGCGGGCTCCGCCCTAGCCCGTGCAGACCTCTAACTCGCGGTGCAACTTGGTATAAGAAGAGGAAAACCAAAGTCAGACACGCCCAAAAGATATGCAACCCACGTTGCGCCATAAATGTTTTGGTCAGCACGACCACTGTCAAAAGTCAAAGGTGGTTGAGTTTGAAATTCTGATTTGTCATGAATGGCTCTACATGACAGTATAACTCTCATAATCATATCTCTTCCAGAAACAGCGTGAGAGCACTAGTACCATTGATTTTCCGTCTGCCTTAGTAGCATTCCAATATTTTAAATCGTAATTTATAGAAAACAACATTTCTGACTATTCCTGCATATAATGTATACCCATACATAATGTACAAAATATAATGCACAAGATGATGATAATACAAAAGTTTTAAATTTCGCGTCGCGTTTTAAATTTCTAGTCGCCAGTGGCGACCGGAAATTTGCACCCTGAGGCCCTATTGTATTTGGAACAAAATCAATGTAACACCTATATGTCTTCCTACTAATACATTATATTCGTCTTATGAAATTATTTTTCTTATATTTTACGTGATACCGGGTTCAAATTTTGGTCTGTATACAGCTTGTACGCAATCTGTAAATTCAAAATGGTGGCAAAAATAAATGGCTACTTTTACGTCTTGTGTCATGCGATTCATATCTTTTAACCTCTTATACTATTAATGACATTTTTTCTGAGAAACTAAATTATCGGTAGGACTTTGTCTATGTGTTCACTTACACCCTATTCGATTCAGCTAATTTTATACCATCAGTTGCCGATAGAAGCGCTATTCCAACACAGGCCACAGGTAAGTTGATAGGGATAAAAGTTACAGAATAACATATTTCTTATCATTACATTGCTTGACATCAGAATACATGACACTATCAAATAGCTCCACAATACTTAATTCTACTAATAAAGCTAAAACTATGTGGAAGATCTTAAATGGTGGAACAAACAACAAAAAGAGCGACTTGGAGTATGTTAAAGTTGGGGACGAAATTATTAAAGAACCTAAGCGGATGGCAGATGTCTTCAATGATTATTTTCTAGATAGTGTACCATTACCTGACCCCATACAAGCGAGTTATGACGACTCGATGAAATTTCCAATGCATTCACATACGATTTTTTTAATTCCAGCAACAGTAGAGGAGTTATGGAAAATATTGAGTAGGATGTCTAATTCGGGATCTTCAGGTTTTGATGAAGTTCCAGTGACTGTTATTAAATTTTGTTTTCCTTTCATTGTAAATCATCTCTGTTATTTAGTAAACCTATCTCTTGAGAAAGGATATTTTCCATCAGTGTTAAAAGTGGCAAAAGTAATTCCTCTCCATAAAAAGGGTAGTATGCATGATGTAAGAAATTATCGCCCAGTCTCCATTCTTTCCACGTTTTCAAAAATTTTTGAATATGTGATGAAGTCACGACTCTGCAATTTTTTGAAGTCGTGTAACTTACTATCACCATCACAACATGGCTTCCAAAATAAGAAAAGTATTGAAACAGCCTTGTTTGATTACATGTCCAATATAGCTCTTGAATTAAAAAACAGTAAATATGTTGTTGGTCTATTTATCGACTTATCCAAAGCTTTTGATACAATTGATCATGCTATTCTTTTAAGCAAGTTGTATGCTTATGGTATTAGAGGAGTAACTCACAACTGGTTTCTCTCCTATTTATCCAGTAGGCAACAAGCGGTACAAATATCAAAATTAGCTGCAGGTGGGTTTCAAACAACTTGTTCGTCTTTATCAACTGTAATCAGAGGTGTTCCTCAAGGTTCCATTTTGGGTTCTATTCTCTTCCTGATATATATAAATGACTTGTTAGAATTTATGCATCCAGCAAAATGTATTCTATATGCTGATGACATCAGTATGATAATATCAGGAAAATCAATAGAAGAAGTTGAGAGGAAATCTGAAATTTTTACGGACAAATTAGTAAAATGGTTAACAGCGAATAGGTTAATTATAAATCATGATAAGTCGATTCTCCCACATTTTCATTTTCCAGGAAAACCGTGTATATCACCTAGAATAAAAATATCTTCTAACTTACTCCAATATTCTTGCATAACAAAGCTTTTAGGTGTAATCATAAGTGATGACCTTTCATGGTCTGCTCATATCTCCACTTTAAACAAGAAACTAAGTAGCGTGTGTTTTGCCTTTTACAAACTTCAAGGTACTGTATCGAGAGAAGCACTTCTTAGCTTTTACTACGCCAAGTTTAATTCATTAATTAACTTCGGTATAATACACTGGGGATCTGCTGAAAATAGTTTAAGCACTTTCCGATTGCAAAAGAAAGCGATTAGAATAACTTTTGGGTTACCCACAAAATCGACATGTAAAAAGGTTTCCAGAGAAGCAAAAATTTTAACACTTCCCAGCGTATACATCTATAAATCTATTCTTTTTACTGTGAAAAACAAGCATCTTTTTATCTTTAACAAAAATGTTCATAGCCATAATACAAGACAAGGTAGTGACATATTTGTGATGCATCAAAAATATGCTAATATAAGCAAAACCGTGTACATAAATTGTGTCAGATTGTATAATAAACTTCCTCTGTACTTGAAAAATATGACCAATGTTTCCATTCTTGGTAAGACTTTATATAATCTACTCACTGAAAAGTGCTATTATACAATTAAAGAATATTTAAATGACTCATTAACTGAAGAGTTGGTAATAAATACTTACACGTGAGTACATGCCTGGTGTGGTACAAACAGTTACCTAATTAGATGTAAATTGTCATGTTTTTATATTTAATATATCATATTATGTGGTTTTGTATTTTAGAAAGATGCATGATGTATACCTCTGGTACTTGACAATATTGTATTTTTTTTTCTTTTTTTTCTGACAACTGTAATGCTTACATGAGAATTTCTCATGCTTTGTAAGCTAATGAAACAGGCAAATAAATGAATGAATGAATGAACACGTACCAATTTTTGTCTCCGATATCCATAAGAATAGAGTATTATATTTCTCCACAATACTAAAATCTCGTTTAAAAAATATAATAATAATAATAATAATAATAATAATAATAATAATAATAATAATAATAATAATAATAATAATAATAATAATAATAAATCGCATTTTGAACTTTGTAACTTATGAGTTCGTATCATGCATTACCTTGCTTTAATGTAAAATTAAACTTCTGAACTTCGTCTATAATCCCACTGAATTTCACTTTCCTAGTACTTACCATTTCTACGAAGTATATAAATAAAATTTACACACCAACTTTGGGACAAATTTTTACATATATTATGCACAAAATCTGTGCAACATTCCAAATGATTGAATTTTTACAGCGAGATATCAACGTGCGCCATTTTAAAAATGTTCAGCATGTCTATTGTCGCTCACACGGTACATATCTATCCTACAGTCCAATTTAGTCTACAACCAACTCAGTAGATAAGTAGTGACTGTGACAATGGCAGCTATGAAGCATGTCGCAGACAGTGTTACCCACGGGAAGAGACAAGGCAGAATTTCCGTGACAATACGAGACGAGATAGCCCCAGACATTGACTTGTGGGTCACACTAGTCGCAGATCCTGAGGTTCTGTAGTAAGGTGGTATGCAAACGTCGTACTTTACACAACTCCATTAGAAACACGTGATTAAGTTTTGTGATATTGGTTCTCTGCATGTGCCTTGTCTGTCCTAGTCTGCTGAGTAAGGTATAGGCCAAACTAGAATATAGGATAGACGTATAGAGAAGTCAAAATTTCAACGAGTAGATGATATTGTCAATAAGAACATATCAAGGTTCTGTACACTGTTAAAGTTTTGCTTTAAAAGACGAGAATCTGGATGGACGTCAAAACACTTGTTACAAACATTAAAGTAGCATATCTTTAAACGTATATTCAAATTGACTGTATAAGACCGTATTGACTGTAAAATATGCAATGTGACGTAAGATTATTTTTTTCTGATACGATATGCACAGTATTTCATCATCTCGTTCATCAATTCATTATTACGAGGGTCATTCCGAAATTAATGCCTCATATTTTTTGCGTTGACTTTGTATGTCCGTGTCAGATGTCGTTGGTGTAGTGATAATGTTTAAACCTTTCTCTTTTATTTGCAGCTGGTCCCGTTGTTCTGCGGTAGTTGGTGCCAGCATAGGAGTGTTCCAAAATGGAGCCCGATATGGACGTGCGTATAAAGCAACCAAAGTTCCCACAAAAAAGTGAAGATCGATTTCCCTGACATAAATTCTTGAATATAAATGGGAAGATATGGGATAAGTTCTATCATATACTTTTTAACGGTATCCTCTACACCCATAGAAGCCAACACACACGTTTAATTACCATTTCTCTAAATGTATTAGTACTTTTGTAAAAAAATTTAATATGATGTAAAAAAAAATACCATTTACATATTTGTTATGTTCAATATGAATAATTGTTGCTTACACAAAATTTAACATGTAAGTATATAATAGTATATGTGTGATACAGTAACACATACCTTAACATTGCAAATTAGACTGTTTTTTGCTTGAAGAAATAATAAAAAACAGTCAAGAATATATTATCAACTCTGAGACAGTTAATCTTCACATTTACATTTTTAAAGAGAATTTTGTTTTGCTTTCAGTTCTTGAGTTTGTTCTACGAGAGCGTCTTGTTCTTGTTTGTAATATAATACCATTTGTTTCTTCCTTCTTCCAATTTCTTAACTTCAGCACTTAGTTTTTTTTTTCTTTCACCTTTGATTTTACTTTTCTCTGCACTTTGGATTCGTTTCTGTTTAAAGTATTCATCATAGCGTCTCCACGGTGAACGAACTGAGAGAAGCATTCTTGATCAATAGGAAGAGATTCCACACCTCCAGTGGCGGCGATTGGACGTTAAAAGTGAGGGGGCAAGATATAATGTGAATATGTTTATATCAATGTTACTGTTCCTGGTTGTTTCTAACACTTTGTTTGACGAAAAATTGTATAATTAATAGGATACTATCTTTTTCAATTAAAATACCGTATATCGTGTTTCATATTTAATTACGTAAACTGACAAGAGCAACGCACATAGGTACTAACCCTTGATGCCTTGCTCATGAACATCTTAAAATTCTGTCAGGAAAATTGTGATCAAATTGTTTAATAACATATTTGTAAAACAAATAAATAGAAAGGATATTATTAATCATACTAATGAATAATGAGGCTTGTTTTGTAGAAGTTATATTGAAACTGGGGATTAATGAACAACTCACATTTTTAATTCCACACTTGCCATTAAATGTACATTATTACTCTTAGAAAATGAAAGACAGTAAATACTACAAGCATATGCTACGACGCAATTGAATATTAATTCCTTTGAATTGCAATTAAATCACAATTCCTGTAGCTGTCTTAACTCCACGGGAAGACAAATAACCAATACACACGCAACGACAAATATTATATGATACCATTTTTTTTATATGAACCAGTAATATATGCAAAAACTTTACATTTTCAAATGAAACTATATACATTAATCTTTTAAATTATGGCTTTTAAAAGGTAAATAATTGAATTTCAGTCAATCAGCTACAGCATCTTCCCTATTTATCCTAGAATCATGGTTAGTACCTTATTTTCTTCAGAATAGAACAACTTTCAAACGGTTCCATTTACGTTTTCCTATTGTGTCCCTAAGAAGCGGAAATTTTGAGGGAAATCTGAATTTTTTCAAACTTTGATCCCCTCTGGACCCCCTTTGTTAACGCACAGATCTCAAAATCAGCTGAAAAATACGAAGGGGTGTACTAAATGTGTATAAAAAATTTCAAGCTTCTATCTTGAAAACTAAGTGCGGGAAAATGTTTACCAATGAGCTAAGAACATTCCCACAATGCCCCAGATGACCCGGATGTAATATAAAATTTTCCTGAAACATCCCTATTTATCCTATGATCATTGTTCGTACATCATTCTTTTTAGAACAAAACAGCCTTTTAAACGGTACCATTCACATGTCTCCATCATGTATCTGAGGAGGGAAAATCGCGAAAAAAGGGATCCTTGTTAAAAATATATCTTTTTTTTTTAATCTTTTTGCCCCTCTGGACCCCCCCTCTGTTTTATCGCAGAAATCTGAAAAGAATCTGGAAAATATTAAGGGGTGCATTGAATGTGTGTGCAAAATTTCGATCTTCTAGGTACAAAATTAAGCCCTGCAAAAAGTAATAAAAAAGTCATAACAAAAAATATTATTTTTAGTTATGACGTCATCACACTCTACGTCTCGACGCAGAAAGGCGTGAAAGCATATGTAACGTGTTCTACAATGCCTCCAGGCTTGAGAAAAAAGAAGTAAAAAGCTTGGTACTTTTTTAAATCGAATAGTGAAGATTCTAGCCTATCACCGAAAAATAGATGATATAATTTAAAAGATTTAAGTGGTCACTTCAAAAAAGTGGGGGGGCAACTGCCCCCTCTTGCCCCCCTAATCGCCGCCCATGCACACCTCCATAGTACATAATTACACCATGCACCCAACTCTGTGCTACCAGAGAATTTTCGATTTGGTTTTCTACAATAAGTGTCTTATTGACTGAGAAACCGCTCTCCACTGAGGCACCGTCGTGGGATAAAATTAAACATATTTTCACAACATGCCACAAATCGGAATATTCTTGTTTCTTGGATATTACCTTTGTAAAGAAGTCATCTAAACTAACGCTGTTCATATTCTCTTCGTATTCTCTAAAGTCAACTGCAAGAGATCTCTGGATTCCAGTACAGAAAGACATAAATTGACACTGCTTTCTCAGGTACAGAATCATATATTCTGCTATGCTCATGCAGAGTTTGTAGGATGCTTTTCATCCTAGTCTGAGAAAGTTTTGGATTGTTCTTTGGGGTCCAAACTGCGGTCCAAAGCTGACAGAGCACGTACTTAGTTTGTACTTCAAAAGGTCTCCTTTCAACAATCTTCTTGATTGTGCCGAGCAAAAAGTTTCGGCAGTTAAGCCTGAGAGCTAGTTTATCTTTATCTAATGCTTTCAGTTCGTTCAGTAATTTTTCTGTCTAAAAACCAATGTCTACCTTTCTCATTTCTAGTAATTTTCATTTGCAGTCAAATCCAAAGCAAGAAGCTTCAATGTACTGTCAGCAAATTTCATAATGCTTTGTTTGACACAACGACTCATTAGATTCCTTAACAAAAGAGAGAGAGAGAGAGAGAGAGAGAGAGAGAGAAGTTCTGAGTACAGGAAACAAACAAATGGCTCAAGACTCTGGAATTTCCTTTAAAATGGTTCACACTCTGCTGTGACAGTTTTGAAGAAACGCAATTTAAACTTCATGGTTGTCTTGCATATTTACGTTCCCTGACTTTCATGACATTTTACGCAAAATGCATGATTTCCATGACTTTTCCTGACATGTCTTTATTTCCCCTGACATTCCCTGATTTTCCAGAATGTAGGAACCCTGAACGATGTGTGATTGAATTCCTCACTGCTGAAGGAACTGCGCCGATTGAAATCCATCGACGCTTGGTAAAGGTTTATGGAGACAATACAATAGACGTGAGCAATGTGAGGCGATGGGTACGGGATTTTCAAGGTGATGAAAAGGGTGTTCATGACAAGCCACGGCCCGGTCGACCCTGCACAGCTGTCATCCCTCGCAATGAAGAGCGTCTTGATCAACTCATCCGTGCTGATCGCCGGATAACGACCAGAGAATTGTGTACAAAGCTGAACGTGGCGAACATTTTCAAGACTCGGAAGCTGTTGTCAAAGCTGTAAGGAAAGTGGTTAGCCTCAGCTGGCTCCGATTTTTACAAGCGCAGCATGTATGCTCTGGTTCATCGTTGGCAAAAGTGTATAACAAATGATGGGAACTATGTGGGAAAATGAAAGTCTGCAGTTGAAATATTGCTCTGTTTAGCTGTGCTGTTGTTATTTATGTATCTCCATTAGTTTCCATGAAAAAAAAAAAAAAATAGGAGGTATTACTTTCGGAACGACCCTCGAATAAGTGGTCATTTGTGAAAATGTTTAAATAGTATTATTTAAAACATTAAATTTGAACTTAAAAGTATTGTTCTAAGGTAAAAGTTCCAGTGGAGCAATGTGTATTTGCCAAATATTTGAAGGTGAAACCTTCGAAAGGACCCGGTGATGGTTTTTGGCGGAAAATGATATTTTGAATTAATTCGAAAATGGGGTCGTCATTTAGCTTTGAGGATTCCTTCGGAAAAAACACGAATTTCCAATTTTGCAAAATGAATCACTTTTGTAAATCGCGTCACTTTTTGATAACACTAACCTTCATTGTGAAATTTCTTCATGTTTAAGCTAAGGGGCTGATTCCAATGTATGATGTACAATAATGTGCACTGAATATAATAATGGCAAGCCATAATGGTGACCGCTACTTTTTTGTGCACAAATGGCATTGCAAAACAAGTGCATATCGCGCCAATCCCTATAAGACTAACTCTCATTGCCGATTTTTGTAGGTATGTTATGTTCCTATCAGGGGGCTGATTTCAACGAATTATGCACATTAATGTTTTCTACAAATAACAGTTGCAAGAAACTGCAAATCGTGCCACTTTCTACGAGACTCGCCTTCACTGTCGAATTGGTTTAATTATTTTATGTTCATTCCAGGAAACTGGTTCCAAAGTATGATGTACATAACGTCCTCTGCACATAATAGTAGCAAACCGTAATTATTACCGTTCTCGTTTGCGCACAAACAATATTGCAAATTACCAACCAGAATGGTGACCGTTCTCGCTTGAGCTCCAATAATAATCCAAAAAAAGTGTTCTTGGATATTGTTTCCATGCAGCTTCTGTACATCAGTATTTGGTGATTGATAGGAACACGTCATTTTCTTTTCTTTTCTTCTTCTTTTCTTAATATATATAGATCATCTTTTCATTGACATCAACGAAATTAATGAAAGTAGCGAACCTATCCTTGATAAGGATACTAGAGTCAAACCTGAATGTGATGAAATTATGCACATCATAATTTCATCAGTTCTATAATTCTATTCACGATTTGGAATTTTAAAAAAAAATCATTTGTGATTTGGTATTAATTACATAATTCAATTTCAGCCAAACAGGATTCGAACGCGGGTGCTGCCAGTGTTTAACTATAGGATTTCAAGTTGGAAATCAGAAATTGCAGTATTTTCTTTTGTCCCGCTGTGTATTCTAATTTCCTTAAATGGATTATATCGTTTTGGTTCAGCGCAGTTACAGAACGTTCTTGTAATATTCAGAATTTCTATTTGCACGCGTTCGTGTTCATGTCCAGTGAGCTCACAGATGATGAATGCAGATCTTTTGTTTAATAAACATTCTGAGGCACAGAGAAAAAGAAACAATTATTCCTAGTGTGAAATGACATGATTAATATTTGCTACCTTACTATTTCAGTTTGCTTATTTCCCAAAAATATTTAGGTTTGAACTTTCATTTACTTCAACAACAAATTTTGGAAAGGATGCAGCTTCAACAATTAAACCGTATAATTGAAATAAACCTGAACATTTAATTAGCATTTACTTTAGGAAGATTCCTGTCATATACCGAAGTTGCTAGAAGTCGCCAGTGAGTGATCTTGCGCCGTATAAAGTGTAGTTCTATTTATTTTTTCTGCAAAGTCGGGAAAATGCAATCCAGAACAGTCACAATCCTGGTTTGCTACTACTATTTTCAGAGGACACTGCTGTACATCACACGTTGGAATCAGTCTCCCTGCATAAACATTTAAAGGTACGTAAAAATATATCAATGAGTGACGGCTTTCTATAAACCCAATATAAAATTTGTAATGTTTTTGCATTCTTCACCGTGGTGCGTTTTCCTATCCGAAAATTTCTGTTTTCCGAATAAACTGTTCCCAAATCTAAATGACTGCACCCAATTTTGGAATTAATTCAAAATATCACTTTCCACCCAAAACCGCCAAGGAATTTTTTGTCGAACTTTCAAAGACATAGAAGTACCTTATAAAATTCGTATCCATCAAATTTGGCTTATAAATTTTGATAACAGTTCCTGATTCCTGGTATGCGAGTGAAGGACCCTAACTATGATTACTTAAGGGTCTTCACTACAGCGAAATTAAACTACCGTCAATTTTAGAGTTTTTCTGTAATATCTTCGAAACAAATAAAAATATTCGAAAAGTAGAAACGTAGTAAACTAGATAATACGATTTTGCGTGTGATACCGTTATCACAACTCATCTATCTGCTTTCGATTTGTAACTGTAGAAAGATTTAGCATTTTTTGCGGGTTCTGTAAATAGTGGGATACTAAAAGTGGATAGGTGAATTGTGGTAAAGGTATCACATACAAAATAGTATTGTCTAGTTCACTACGTTTCTACTTTTCGAATATTTTTATTTGTTTTGAAGATATGACAGAAAAACTCTAAAATTAGCGGCAGTTTAATTTCGCTGTAGTGAAGACCCTTAATGCACTTCTCATAGATTGTAAAAAAAAAAAAAAAAAAAAAAAAAAAAAAAAAAAAAAAAAAAAAAAAACATAAGACGGTTTACCATTACTAAAGGTTCCTAGCAAATTTAGTTTTTGGGAGGGCACCTTAGACTGTATACTACCTAATTTTCAAACATGATCATGGATCTATATACAAGGCATCACACATCTAATTATTGTTATACAATGATGAAACTTACTTTGTAAGTATTGTTGAAATATACTCACGCATTCCCTCAATTTTTGTTCCTATTCTTTTTAGGAAAGGCACCTTGGACCAGGTAGATGTGAACTTAACTTTCAAATACATTTAACGGTCTATGTATTTACCAGGTGTCTAACATCAAATCTACCGTAAGTTACCTGTACAGATCTAAATTAATAAGTAAATCATAATGCACCCTTTCCAAGCATTATTTTCGACTATTTTATTTAAACATGGAAGGAAACAACTTGGACCACCCAAATTTACGGAGGTATATCTAAGTCATTATATTTACCAAATTTTATTTTTCGACAATTCCCAAATTTAAAAGTAGGTCATTGTGCTTCTGTCAAAAATTTAAGAATGCATCATGGTACAGCTCTGGTCACAAAAAGTGGGACTTACTTCCAAAGACTACGTTCAAAAAAGTGACCCTAGATACTTCCGAATTCCCTATAAGTCTGTCTCTTTTTCCCTTCATTTTTGACAGCCAGGGGTGAAAATTGTTCGATAACATCGATATGATCATTTCCTTGTAGGCAAACAAAATAGCTACAATACAGAAAATTATGGTGATTGTAAGTCGCAAATGTGATATATTATTTATATTGTAATCAGGGTGGATTGATTTAAATCAGTCTGATTTAAATCACGATTTTAATCAAGATTTAAATCACTTGATTTTTTAAAAACAAAAATCGTTGATTTAAATCAAATTCCGAAATAAATTAATTTAAAGTGAAAATAAGTAAAATCCCGTTTCGGTTCTGTTATTTCGATTAAGGAAGATAATCATAATACAATGAGACTCAAATGTATATACAGCACAGTATGAAAACGAGTGTCATGCAGAGGATGATTAGGAAAAACTCCGTTTTCAACGGGTAACGAGGCAATCCTCTTTTTTCTCTTCGCAACATAGGTTTTCAGACCTTTAATATTCCAACGGGGAAATCACCATGGGCATTTAGGACGAAAATTCTTTTGTGTTCACCTCTATTTGTTTGTTTCAAGATAACAGGGGCGTATTTAGAGGGGCCGATCCCCTCTCTGAAACAAACAAACAAAATAGCTTTTAAAACTTTAGGCGACATTCACGTACTATATACATAGAAGTTCCTCGGGATCGTAATACGGCAAATTTTGAATGCGTTAAAATATCGAATAATACTTTTGATACTTTCAAATATCTAGGATCAATATTAACAGACGAAAACGATATTCACGAAGAAATTAAATGTCGACTAAAAGCAGGGATTCGTGTTATTATTCACCTCAAAATCCCCTGTTGTCGCGAATTCTGTCGAGGCATTTGAAGCTTAAAATATATAAAATGATAAACATGCCTGTTGTTCTGTATGGTTGCGAAACATGGTCGCTTACTATGAGGGAAGAATATAGACAAAGTATTTGAGGACAAGATGCTGAGACGAATATTCGGACCCAAGAGAAACGGGAATGGGGAATGGCGGAAACTTCATAAAGAGGGACTACATGATTTATACAGTTTACCAAACATTGTTAGGGTCATCAAGTCTAGGAGGCTGAGGTGGGCAAGTCATATAGCCAGGATGGAAGAAAGTAAGAACGCTTGCAATGTCTTAACTGGAAGATCAATCGGAAAACGACCGTTGGGAAGACCTAGGCGCAGATGGGAAGACAATATTAAGATGAATCTCGCAGAAATAGGAATACAAAGTAGAAACTGGATCCAGTTGGCTAAGGACAGAAGTCAATGGAGAGCTTTTGTGAACGCAGCATTGAACCCCCGCATTCCATAGGCCATAGAGTTAGTTACTTAATTTTAGGCGAAATATATGTACTTCCTACCGCTAGCTAGTTCCCATTTTTTAAAAGTATGCCCCTGCCAAATGTCAGTAACTCTCGTAAAAAGAAAAGTGTCATGTTGATAAACGTTGCTGTACTTTCTCCTTAAAACGTTGTTTGGGATTCAAATAAGTTAACGATTGGGGACCCAATACTTTCACTTAAATGGCATAATTGACTTTTAATACTAATTCCTAATGTTATTTCTTCAGTTCGTGACTTGTATTATACGAGGAGAAAGATCTGATTTAAATGAAAAAAGTCAACAAAAATGATTTTTAAAAAAAATCATGATTTTTTCCACCCTGATTGTAATGTACCACATGCCTTCAAAGGGAAGAACTTGAATTAGGGAAAATATCGTAACTATGAACAGACTATAATGATTAGCCATCTGCTTCACGCGATTTGCTAACTGTTTTACACTCAATTCGAATGTCTCCAAAACATGTCTTTATCCAATTACCTTTCTTGGAACCAAAACTAAGGACTAAGGATATACCCTGATAATGCGGTGAAAAGTGCCCTTACACGGATTACTATGATATTTATGCAAAAGGTACCTCATATCCAAAGATAACTTTGGCCAGAAAATCAACTTTAAATTTCTTTGAATTTCGAAGTTATTGTTGAAAATTCGGAAATAAAAAATGTCTATATCTCGGAAACGACTTAAGTTACGAAGATGAAACAAAATATGAATATACTATGCTCGAAAGGCCTTACCGAAAACAAGAAACAATGTGTTTCGCCCTTCAAATTTCTAGCGAAGAGCGCGTCGAAAATATCTGAGTTCAAATATTTTTGTTTTGAGTGACACCTTCTATTTTCCACCACAGAAGCGCGCACAAACCCACATATAATATCTTTTGACCATGACTTGATACTCGCGCTGCAACTTGGTGTAAAATGAGGAAAAACAAAGTTGACCGCGTCTGGAAGATATGAAACCCGTGTTACGCCATAATCCCTCTCTTCCTTTGGGGAATCTCTTGTGCCCTCAATGTACACAACCGATTACTGCACCTTTGGACTCTCTGCGTACTGTTTCTTTGTGTGCCGCCTGTCGCCGCAGTTCTATGACTCGTCGTTTTGGGACAATTCCAAGTAGACGTTCCTCACACTTTTAGATAGATGTGGTATTCGACTTTGTGTTACACAGACACTTTTCCTTGATTTCATGTCTAGAATCACCTCCCAAGTGTTGTAAATAACGAGCTTTTATACTATTACATATATATATAGTAGACTTCTGAAGTATTTATAGTATTTCCCGTGCTTGTCATGTTAAATACTCCTCAGATATTTGATATTTAGAGCATTGATCTGTATAGGAAGTACAGAGTGGCCCAAAAGTAGCTATACAGTACCGTACTGATCAGCTCATTGCATTTTATATCATTTCTTCTTGTTATCCATCAGGTAGACTTAGTTACTTTATTATTTGTTAGACTTTTGGGCCACCCTATATTTAAATGAGAGAATATTTAATATTCTCACCTCGCTCCTCTTTCATATATGTTCTTTGCTTTACAGAAAAAATGTTATTATCACCTAATAAATATTAATAAATTTTACACAATTTATGCAATACTAAATTTATATAGAAATTAGAAACTAAATTTATTCTTCGACAGTGACAAGGATTATATAGTTCACTATTAGAGCGATTTTCAGTGTTACGCACGGGACATTTGTAGGCTACACAAAACTGTTATTTTAAACAAAAATGTATTTTCAAATAAAATAAAAAGTATGTCAAGATTAGGGGGGAAATTATTAGTGCATAGTTAAATAAAATTAAACACTCCAAACAGTAGCAAATTTGAGTTATAAGCCAAAATTAAGTGTTACGCACGGGACTCAGACAAAACGTTCATTTGACAACTTCAATTTCATTGGATATTTTCTGTGATTTATGGCAGTATTTTAATTTTATATGCCATCACTTATGTTCTACATTTATTCTCCTTACTGTGCATTAGGTTTTTAAATTGGAAAATAGAATTTAATAAGCGTCACATTATATTTTCTTTTTTGACTCACCGTTACGCACGGGACAGAAAAGTAACTATGCAATTCTTTGGTTGTTCTAAGACTGTTATTATGCAATATCCTTACTAAAGAGATTGATATTTTAACATTAACACTTGGACATTAACAATCATTAAAAAACTGCACCTATAATTTAATTTAAATGAATTAAATTACATTCCAAAGTATCCAAATCGACTTGCTTTGCTAAGCAACTCGCTTAGTGTTATTACCATGTCTTTGAGCGCTGTTTGATGGCGTTGAAACCAAATAATGTTGTAAAACTGTTGAGCTACTCAATCCTTTGTGCTATCTACCAAACGTTGAGCCGTTTGAACGCTGTCATTGTCAGGTGGAATGAGGGAAAGTGAATTGGAGGGAAATAGCTGGTTTTTGGTTATTTGATATGATTGTTTGTTACTTCACAGTGAAGATTTGTTTTAGTGTGAGTTTTTTTAAATAAGTAATATGGATTACAGGCAAGTAACTCTGTTCCAAGTAATATTGTCAGTGATGAACTGAATCGATCAACAAAAGTAATGAGTGGCGCTGAAAGAGCTGGAGAACTGAAACGTAAACATAAGGACAAATGAGACTGAAAAGTAAAATTAGAATCCAACATTATAGGCAAGTTAAAAGATTATCTCTTTTCCTATCACGTTCCTTTTGCGAAAATCATTCCGCATTGTTTCGTTGTTGGCAATTTAGGATAGGAAAATACACTAAAATGAGAAGAACAAGGTGATTCAAGTCAGATTCGTTCAAAGAAAACGAAAAAAGTGCAATGTACAGAATGATATGTCAATTACGGTATCTGACGAAGGGCTAAAAATCTCACTTTTGCAGACATAAAGAAAGAAATATAATTCCATAGCGGAGAAAAAGTTAATAAAGCAATAATTGATCATGTATTCCACAAAATTATTATCTGGAATAGGTGACAAGTTATTATACATTCAACTGCTTTTCTGTATACGTAATTATTATTTCTTTCTTTATGTCTAAAAAAAGTGAAATTTTGAGATACGACCCTTCGTCAAATAGTTGAAGTGAAGAGTGCGACATTAATTCAGAATACAACTTTAAAGACGATGTTCATAATAATATTCCAAACCTCGAACTCTCGAGCTCAGAATGGACAATATTGGAGGTGTATTTCTCCCAGTGAAATTTGATTGTGGTTCTTCCAGAAATAGGATTAAATATCGGTATGTATGTGTGTCTGAAAGTGATGTAGAAGAAGATGGGAACATTAGAGTAACCATTCTGAAATGCATAGACAACAGTTGTACTAAGTTTTGTTTTGATGAAAAGTACAGATCTTATCAAGTTTTAGGGGTAATTGGGTGCAAAATGATTAAAGCCATTGCCGGTGCACATAAACCCGTGGGAATGACTGGGTGTAAATAAAGAAAACTCAAGATTTCCTTTCGTGCATATAACTTGTATTCCACTTAAAAACTAATAGTTGTATGTAGCCTAGAAAAAATATACTTTTTTTTTTATGGAAAATAAGCAGCAACTTATTTCTAAATTAGATGATGTTTGAATGCCTTTTCAAGCCTTCCAGTTATTGTTTATAGCACAGTATATTGTCCTGTGAACTTAATCCAAAATATATCAGATACGAAAAAACCTAGTGTCAAAATTTTGGCCGAAAACGTAAAAACATAGAAAAAACAAGAGAAAACGGACTTTGATATTCAAACTAGGAGAAGGTAATAAGACTAACGCCAAATAACTATAAACTATTACAATAAAACGTGTTGGAACTCTAGATTCATAGACAGGTCCTGTTTACAGCATCAGCACTATTGGCATACGCAACGGCCACTGGGGACCCAAGTTGAACTCTCGCCTTCGGTGCAAGCGGTACCGGGTTCGATTCCCGGTGGGGGCACTCGGTCGAAAAAGTGTAAAAAAAACTTTTCAGACCAGCTATCCTGAATGAGTTTTTCCTCATTCACACCAGGGAAATGCCGGAGTGGTACCTAACTTATAGGTCCCAGGCAGCTTTCTTCCTTCCCTAATCCTTTCTTCTTTTCCTTCCTCGGATAGTGCACTCACCGAGGGACATCATCCCTCATACGTGATGGGTTAAACAGCCTTAGATGCCGAAAGCCCAGAAATCTAAATTCTAAATCCTAAAAATAGCTTAATAAGCACAATACACTATAAAGCAAAAGTATACACTACAAAAGACAAAGATAGCACAGCGATTGTTGACTCAAACCAGAACACACACAAACCCGACACTCAGTTTCAAATATGTCATTTCTCAGCCAAATGAGTTTTTGTTTCTTTGTCATTATCACACCTCAAAATTCATCTAAGCTTTTTTTTCTGATCAACATTTACCCACCCAAAATTTTGGTGTAATTAAATTCCACAAAAATAGACTGAAATTCAAAATATACATTTTTGAAAAGTTTTCCACCCAATAACCCCCCTTCTACAATATATTTACAACAATTGATGATATTCAACAAATATGACGTTAGTTGTTAAGTGAAGTGAAAGTAAATAAAGTTAAGTGAAGCCCAATTGATTTTGGCTCAAGCTAATACTTGATTGGATGTCCACGCTTAGTAATAACGTCTTTGCATCGTTGTGGCATGGAGTTTACTAAGTTTTGTAGTGTCTCTATTGAAATGCAGTGTTGCTAGACATCGTTTATTGCTTGAATTAACTCAGCTCTCGTTGTAGGATGTCTTGTACGAATCTTATCCTTCAAAATACTCTCCAAATTTTCAATTGGGTTTAAATCGGGCGAATTACCAGGCCAAGAAAGTTGGGTAACATGACGTAAGGACAGCATATAATCTTTTATAATTCTGGCACGATGACAGGGGCAGAACCGCCCTAAAAAAATAAAGGAACCACCGTTGAATAAATCTCTACCCGCAGATATTACTGTCGTTTCAAGAATATAAGTTTGTGCATAAACAACACCATCACAAATGTGAATTTTACCAAATCTACTAAAAGAAAAACATCCTTAAATCATTACACTAGTAGAGTACCTGGAAGTCACCAGTCATGCGATAAACTTTAGCGTGTGAATTATTGCCATAAATGGTTATTTTCGTTTCATCATTAAACAGAACTTTGCGCCACTGCTTACTTGTCCAATCCTTGAGAGTTTTGGCCCACTCTACGCGTATTTTACGTTGTTCCGGTGTAAGATGTAGCTTCCTGAGAGCTTTAAGTGAACGCAAACCCTTTGATTTTAACCTGTTTTTCACTGTTCACGGACAAACGTCGACACCAGATGTTTCCCACCAACTTCTAGCAACATTTGCTGATGACTCTAACCTGTCTGCAAGGCAAGACCGTCGCAGTGCACTGTTCTGTCTAGGCAAGAATTTCATTTTTCGACCACATTTGAAAACTTTCACTTCTTATGCACCCTGCTTCTCGAATCTTGGCCAGCTGCTTACCCACTGTACTTTTATGAAGTTGCATGATCCGGGCTATTTCAGCATTAGTTTTACCACCTCACTTAATGTTTTAATTCTAGTGGCTTTCTGTGGTGTAATGTCACACGTGGTGTAATTGCCCACGTCGATGTTCTATATCAATAATTTATAAACGGTAAAAAAATATTTATGGGTAAATCTATCACTTTCAAATTTATCAGTGAAAGTAATGCTACTAGAACAACACAATTATGTAACCCAGGGCACCTACCCAGCAACTAAGGAAGCAGAAATCATACTACACGCTTGGAACGTGGATTACCTTATAGAGCGCGGACCTCACTGAAAGCAACATCGAGTCATCCATTAAATGAACATTTAGGATGACGGATTTGTGTTTCCTTTCTCACATTTTATTGAATAACATCAATTGTTGTAAAGATGCGTAATTTCTGTGATTTAGATTCTACATAAAATTTCCTTTAATTTGAGGTATATATCATTGTATGTTTGTGCGTATATAGGTAGAAACTTCTTTGAAATCCTTATAAATGCGTAAAATTCCAGAGTTGCTATTGATTTTTCCATCACTATATATATTTTTACAAAAGTTCTGTAAGTTATACATTTTTAGTTCTCACAAAATCAAGGAGTAAACATGTGCAGTATAAATATGTTACTTAATATATTAAATTCGGCCTACTACATGATAGTAACAATATTGTATATACTACAGTATTATATATTTTAAATATATTTCTTTAATGTATCTACAGATTTTTATGTTGAGTGATCCTCAACACACTTTGAGGATCAAATTTTTGTCATACCAGTGCACTTTCCACATACAAGTTTTTGACACCCCATGCACAAATCACGGGTTTTGTTCCCTGAACAGTTTCTAACTTCACACCTTACTTGGTTTTCCATGATTTTTTTGGGTTCTTCTTCTCATTCGGCATACAGACTGGTTTTAGATTTGAAAGTGAACGGTATCTCGTTTCCATGTATGAAGTTTGAAGTTCCAGGGCTAGCTTCAAGATGAAACTTCTTCGACTGATCCTGTTTCCTGTCGTCAACTTATACAGAATCCATGCATTGATTGCTGTCAAGACGAGAACGTGTACCAGCTATCTCCGACTACCAGATCTTACTGTATACATTCTAGCTATTTGGTCCACTATATCGACTCCATACTTTGTTGAGTTGTAGAAACTGTCTCAGGAGTTTTCTTTTCGTTGCTCGCAATTTCAACGGAAGGTTGCATGGTACTAAGAATCATAACGTTTTTTTCTTGGCTTGCATTGATAGACAGTAAGCATTGAATCAGAAGCGACATTCTTGAATACAACTGTACTTTCATGAGGTTCTTGACCCCCCTCCCCCTTCCCCACTGATGCAGGCACTTCCCGTCTTGCACGATTTACAGTACCAACTAAACTGATTGATTTTGATTTCAATTTATTTACAAGTTTTGACGTAGTAAAAAAGTTATCCGTTGTAACGATAAGACCTTTTCTTGTGAATGGGGCCAACAAACGAAGAACTAAATTTTCACCAACTAATTCATCAGTAGATCATGTATTATCTTTAACTGTATATGGAAAACCATTGAACACGTATTTCGTATCCACATTTACTGCAAGCCAAAATTTTATGCCGAATTTCTCAGGCTTACTAGCAATATACTGTAGAAATGGACACCTACATTTTGATGGGAACAGTTGTTCATCTACAGTAAGATTCGGACCTGGTTCAAAACAAGTACGGTAATGCAGTTTTGCATGAATTGATTCCAGATTTCAGACGTAATGGCAAACTTATCTGTAGTCAAACGTTGTTTGCGGGTGCTTTGATATCAAACCTAAGATAACTATTTCCGTGAACCTATTTCTTGCCATTTTTTCAGTGAAGAAGGGTGGACTCCATATTTTGTTCCACGGGCTCTTTCTTTGATTTTGTACCATACACACTACGATAAAGTATAGCACAGAAAGCATGTATTCCTTCCAATGTGATTGACCACGTTATATTTTCAGACTTCAAGCGAGCCTAGCAAAAGATGCTGGTCCACTTTTTTGACGGATAATATTTTGATCTGCACGTCGACTTGCTATAACCGTGCCATGAGAAATGACTTTCTAAACCGTTTCATCAGGAGTGCGCTCTTCATGGTCTATAGGAAATGTAGCTGCTTGAAGCTGTCGTGTTTGAACATTCTTATGTAAATTGGCTCTAACAGGTCCTGCACTAGAGGATCCTGGTCCGCAACTTTGAACTGTATCTGTGAAGGCAAATGTTGGTGAAGCTTTGGAAACAATTATCTGATTCAGATTCATCTTCTTCCTCTGTACTTGATTTCATGTTCCTTTCCTTACTCCTCTTTTGAGCTGGTATGTAGTCTTCGTCTTCATCTTCTGAAACGTCCTCACTATTAGTACTATCACCACCAGATTCTTCACTAGGGAGCGAATAGTAGTATTGTAGTGCATCTTTAACACTATTGAATTTTCCTTTATTCATGATTAGATATTCAGAGTTTCAAAATAGATCTGAACACAACAATACACGCACATGAAATGAAATAAAACGACTAATGTGAGCTAAAACAGAGAAAAAAATGAACAAAATAAAAAGAGAATGGACGGTACAGCTACTATACAGAATCGGTTCAGAATTTTTTTAAAAAATGTAAATCATTGTGTTATACACGCTGACAATTTTTTTAAAGAAATATTAGTCGCGGATACATTGTTTCTCTTTGCGACGCTTAACCCGACAATATTTCCGTAAAAATTACTGATATTAATGACATAGTTTCTTTCGTGTGGCGTAGTTGCTGTGTTTATCGCTGTTCAAATAAACATTTCACTAACGCATGATGTAAATGCAAAAATATTGTTAATGAATGAAATGTTGTTACTTGGGTCAAACTGACCCGGCGGCCCTTTAAGGAAAAATTATTAATATCGCAAAAGTGGTATTTATTTAATATTTAAGATTTTGTTCGCAGACACTTCACTAAAAGTAGTGAAAAGTCACGAAAAATTATGAACATCTTTCCAGAATTAAAGTCGTAGCATAGAAACAAAAACCTATATTGGGTCAAAATGACCTTTTGGTACTTCTAGTGTTAATCTTTGGTGCCAATTTGTATGTGTGTATATGTATAATGGCTAATGTGCGCGTGTGGTTTCGAGTTCGATTCCAAGTACCTCCGATACAATACCCTCCTATCCAGACATAAACCTGTGTAATGCTTCAGATAAACCGTAGGTCCTGACTCATTGCATCTTCCATGCTGGAAAGAGACGTTAAACTCCAATTAGGTAGACCTAACAGTCTTTAAAGGCACACGAACAATTTCGCACATCTGCTTTACCGTTCGAAGAACGCGTAGATCTGCGAATATTGCCGGACATTTCATTTCCACATTACGTATTGTTCTGATTTGGAACAAAAGATCATAGATTAAAAAAAGAAGAAACACACAGATTTAAAAACGAAAAGGATGTGGCTCTAGCGAAAACTAAGATGCATACAATCGTACAATGCGTACCTCTCAAAATTCCAGAAAACATTCTAAAATGTAGCGTTTTTAATTCTTTCAAAAATTTGAAAGTAATGCACCAACATTTTTCAAACAATTTTTAACACTTTGTAAACAGGCTTACCAGACGTCCTCTTTTACCTGGACAGATTCTCTCCTCTCTCCTAGAACTTCTCTGGGCGGGATTAGAAAAATGAGACAATGCTCTCTTTTTGGGGGATACAGACAACTGTTTCAACTTCAAGATTAGTAATATAATATGCACATACTTAAATAATTGTTAATGGTAACAGTGTTGCGATGCTCAATTTCAAAGGAAGTACAACAAATCGAGATGTAAGCGCGAAGAAAAGGAACTTAATATTTTGTGTAGTTGATATTATAAACATTTAGTTGTATACATTAAATTTTTTCGTCTTGACATTATCAGATTTGTCGAGTAACATAGATCATTTAGGAAATTTAAAAATGTCCTTTTCTAAGTTTGTGATATGCTAACCTACTTGAAAACTATTTGAATCCAAATTAGTTACTAGCGTCTATTTCCGAGAAGTTCCTTAATGATGATTAATGTAGAGCAATAGCAAGGCAACTATAAATTTATAAACTTCAGGGGAATCGGTGACTGAATTCCGGAAAACATCAAAGACATTTGTAATTATCATCCTTAATAATTGTTGTAAATTTTAAAAAAATGTTCTTCTTACAGCTAAAACAATATATTGAAATAAATAAAAAAAACTATGATGTGAAGCCTAACACACTCGACACAAAATAATCACATTTTAGTTGTTTTTCTTTTCTTTTCTTTCTTTCTTTTTTTCTTTTTTTCTTTTTTTTAAATAACGGATCAATTTGTAGAACTTTTACAGCGTTCTCATATCCGTCATACATGGTATTCAACATTAAAAGTACGGTAATATTGAAAAGAAAAATAAATAAAAAGGATAATCTGACATCAAATAACTAGTGAGACAAATTGATGTTCTGCCGTGTATTCAAAATTTAAAAACGTAACGGATGAAAATTTTGCAGATACACATACAAAGAATAAAAGTAAGCTGGACTAATAACACGAGTTCCTTTTTCTTTCTTTCTTTTTTAATGGACGACAGTAATTACTCATCATCAAAAAGAGAAAACTTAAGGTGAAATTAAGAATAGAGACATCCATCTTATGTCATTAATGACCTCGATTGAAGGCTATCAATTGAAGTTGCCACAACTTCTTTCCAATTATAGTGCACAATATCGTCTTACATAGTTATTTTGCTGTCTTCCAGTATAAAAGATTACCCATGAACATGACAACAATAGTTGCCGTGTTATTGTTACACAGTAAAAGAAATTCATATCTCTAATATCTCAAACAAACTCAAAATTGTGCACTTGAACTGTCGAAGATCTGACAGACAATTTTATGACATTCACAGAGATGCACAAACTTAAATCGTATGCTTAAGAGAACTATTGTAGCTCTGATATCGAGAGTTTATCCATTACATTGTACATATCAAAGGAACCCATCCCTACAAATGTTTGGGCGAATTCTTACCATTCTTTACTTAAAACAAAACAAAAGTATTGGTAGTAGCATAGAGACCTATCTGTCCCCTTCAATCTTAGAACTGGGGGGACTGTCCCCCCAATAAGCCGATTTGAAATGTGTTTTTGGGGGGGGGGAGAAATGCGATAATTTGTGTTTGATTGCCACAAAGGGTAGTGAGATGAAATTGATGCCCCTCCCCTCGAATAAACCTCAAATCTGCCCGCCCCCCAATGTTGAAGACACCTCTGCTTTTCTGATTCTCTACAACATTGTTTTTCAACTTACATATTTTGAAAAAAAAAAAGATTATGGGAACGGTCTTATCCTCCCCTCCAATGTTGAAGACAGATTTGCGCTGCCTCAGTGTCGGCCCTGGATGGCAGCTTTTTTTTTTTTTTTTTCCACCAATGTGATAGGAGCCACCTCATTATGGATGACAGGTTCCTCAGTAACTAGATGAACAATTTCTTGGTCGATGGATTAGTCGACGTGGGCCAGTAGAATAGTCTGCCAGATCACCGGATTTATGACCATTGGACTTTTACCTGTGGGACTACCAAAGTTAATGGTATACGATGAAACGATTCGGGATCTGGATCATTTGGAGCAACAGATGCAGGATGCATGCACAAATCACACCTGAGACATTGATCCATGTTCATACACCTTGGGAAAGACGTCTGCCAATACGCATAGTGCAACACGGCCAGCACATTGAACACAATTTGAAGAGGTAATCTGAGTTTTATGTGATTATTACTTCATAGTTATTATTAAGGCCCGGATTTATATGTAAAAATATTTTTTTTTCAAACACGTACAAGCCCAAAACAAAGTTTATTATCCCAATTAAGAGTCTGCAAGTGTAAATTACAAATTTTTTCACATAAAAATACATATTTTCTGAAAAAAAGTTATGTAAATAAATATTTTGGACATTTTTGTAATAAATACATATGTTTAATAATTTTCCGTTATTTTATTCTAAATTTCACAACGAATTGTTCTTTTCTTTCTCTTGAAAGAAATTAACATCAGGAAAAGAATAGGCTACATAATGACATGCTGACATAGCCCAATATATGATAAGCAATCCCGATTTCCGAAATTGTTTTACCAAATATACGAACTTAAGTCCTCCAGATGAGCCAACGCTTCCGTAAAACTATCTACCCAATTGCTATGAAGAAACATTAACACACATTAGGTCGGTATGTGAAAATGGAAAAATTTGGATGAGCATTGATGCAACTAGTGATTCTGTTAGTGTTAGAAAATTGGGAAATGTTATAGTAGGTGTACTGAAAAATGGTGAAATAATTTCCAAACAACATTTTTTCCTAGAATCTAAAAGAACTTTCAGTTACGAATCACGTGACAATTGTCAGGCTATTCAATGATTTTTTGCACATTTTGTGGCCGAATGATGTGAAATATGACAATGCTTTGCTTTTTCTGACTGATGGTGCTCCTTATAATGGGAAAAGCTGATGAAGCTCTTTCTGTATGCTACCCTACCACGATTCATATGACGTGTGTCGTACACGCCGTACATCGATTGTGTAAAAAAAATCCTAACCCTTTATCCTAAAGTAGACAAATTAGTGTCAAATGGGAAAAACAATTCGTAAAATCACCCACTAGAATTCAACTTTTCAAAGAAAGCAATTCCGATCTTTCACTTCCTTCAACACCTGTAATCACACGTTGGGGTGTCTGGATTAATGCAGTACTATTTAATGCGGATAATTTTGAAGCATTTGTATCTAGTAACTAAACCCAGACAATGCTTCGTACATTGAAATTGTTCAAAATTTAGTAAATGACAGTGACTTGAAATATGTCCTGGCTTTCATACCTGCCAATTTCGGTTTCTTGACTCACTCTAGAAACTACGGTGGATTTATTGAGTACTTCGGTTAAAGAAGTACGGTGCGTTGAAAAAAAGCTGAATGTTCTTTCTGCTTCGAAAGCTGAAGTCATAAGAAAAAAAATTAAGGATTTGTTTGAGAAAAACATTGGCTATAAAACTCTATGTAAAATATAGTATCTGAAGTACTGGAAGGCAAAACCACAAGTGAAGTTGATGGGGTGAATATTTGTGACATGCCCTTTTCAAATACGCGAGGGTAACATTGTGTGATGTAGAACGTTCCTTTTGTCAATATAAGGCATTATTCCGTAACAGTAGGCATGGCTTTACGATGGACAGTTTGGAAAAGACGTTAGTTATTCACTGCAATGCCCATGGAATTTCGACATTGATGAATAGGAACTATTGATGAGAACCACTATTTATTTTTCTTATTTTGGACGTTTTTCCATACTTTTCCTTGTTCAATATTTTTTAATTTTTAGCAAATATTTTTTCATTTTTTAGCGCATAAAAAATAAAGATTTTAAAGAATTTTAGCACATAAAAATCCGGGCCCTGGACGTTAAATCGCATTACACTATTGAATTTCTCTTAAATTTCTAGACCTGTTTCATATATCACATGACCCCCATTTCCATTTATATTTTTTGAACGAGATTCAAAGTGGCGGACAGCAAAATGGTGGCTGTTCACCTGACATGCACCATAAAGGTTCCCTCTAGGCCTAACGTGTCCCTACAATTTCCAATTCGAGTATTTACAATCGCTTTCATTTTATATGGGGTGGTAGGGACTTTTGACTCAACCTCTATCTTTGTTTGTGTTACATTTGTTTTTAATGAAATGCTTCAGTTTCCAATCAAACTTATTCTACGTTATTATGTGAAACCATGTTTGTTATATGTAAATTCTCAATATTACGTATCTTCCGTTTTTCCCTCTAAAATCGCAAAATCTTCCTTTTTTCTCTTTAAAAATCAGGCAACCCAAAACATAAAATGGGATCCGAACCACTCTTGGTTTGTACCCAAGGGATTGTCCTCCATCTGAACTCGAACGCTGGACCCTTTAATTACAAAAGTGACTTGTCTACCGACTAATCTACGGGGGACACTTGATAAAAATAAGCTGTACTAATCTTGCATACTTGTGAATATTTTAAGAGTCACTTCAAATGGACAAAAAGATACACAACTACCAAATAAATTACTGGACAGATTTATACTACTAAAATAAACAGATAATTTTAAAAGACTACAGAATACAGAAAATCTAATTTAGTTCAAGTTAGTTCACTGACTCAGAACTACAGCAACTTAATTAACATGAAAATCATAAAAGAAGTATTGAATTCGAATATATTAATATACGAATCATTTGGCTCTGAACCATTCATATATATATATATATATATATATATATATATATATATATATATATATATATATATATATATATATATATATTGAATATAAAAGTCATGAGTAGGCTTGGCTTTTATATTCAAGAACCACTGGTCTGATTAGATTAATGTTCGTACATTACATATGTTCCTTATATTTTGATCACACCTCGTATATATCTTCACTATTTTTTTTTTTTTGGTTATCCCTCATATATATATAAAATATTAGTTATTATCATTCACATAAATACATTTACAATAAATCTTTGATTTCATTAATATTTCTCTTTTATTACATTATTATTTATTCTTTATCATTAAAAAAACATCGTCGCTTAGGAATATAATTAACGAGGGTGAAACACAAATTATCAAGATTACTAGTTTCGATCATTATTACAAACGATGATGTGACAAATAATATTTGTTCTTTTCGGGCGCATTGTATAACAAATAAGTTAGATGTTGCAATTGTAATGTATACATAGTAGCACTAAGATGTCCAAAATAAAGAAGAATTTCACTCAAGGTAGTCATTGAATAATTGATTTTATAGAATGGATCTTATTCTTAACATAATCTTTGATAATTAAACACAAATCAATCTGATATAAAATAATTTTTGCCTTTAACTAATTATAAATTGAATTATGATTCTTCACATTAATAAGAAAGAATAAAAATTAAACATAACCTACGTTTGAATAATCAAATGGAAGTAAATAAATTTATTTTACAGAAACAAATGTTCATAGAAATTATCGCTTAAATTTTTAGACAAATGCTCATGAGAACCTACAGCTGACATGGGTTTAACCCCTACCATATCAGCCGCAATTAGTTTAAATTCATACTCGAGTAGGGTTCCAATAGGGTACACTGTACAGCACAATCATGATTATGTCCTGTATTGTTGTTTTGTACAGAAATTACTTCAATACCTGGATCTTGATGTGAAGTGCCATCTCTTATCCTTCCATTACTTCTATCCACGTAGTTCGCTGCGTTGGTGGAATTTCTCCATACATTTCGTCTATTTTTAAACCTATTTTGACTATATGGTCTAACATAGGAATTATTACGATTAATTAGGTTAGGCGGATTCCCTACATAACCTTGTCTATTTTGTTCATTTTGATTGCTAGAGTATACTCGTCTTAGGTTCGGTTCATTATTATTCACACTTCGGATATTTAAATTCCGAACAGGGACCAAATGATCTGAATTATTCTTATTTTTACCCATTCCTGATTGTGTTAGATTCATAGCATGGTATTGAGTTTCGTAGCATTGTACAAGCATTAATAAATGACTGAAACTCATACACTGTGTGGAAAATAAGATCTGCTGTAATTTAAATGGAAGCAAATTGCGAATCGATGCAATTATTCTTGATTCCGATTGCAAGGGATTAACGACCTTTAATTCATTATAGACATTTATAACAAACTCTACAATAGATTTGTGCAATCGAGGATTGAAATGTTGATTTCTAAGAGTGGCATCTCTGTTTGCCAGCAAAAAGTCATTTTCGTAATTCGCGATCAATGCCGCTTTAAATTCCTCATATGTACTAATGTGATCACGTATTGCCTTAAACCATAAGGAACAAGGTGGGAGTAATACATGGGGTATTAATTTCATGTATTGTGATCGGTCGATAGACATTATACTGCATTCGTCTTGGAACTTCTCTAAGAAAGAACTAGCATTTTCATTGCACTTACCACTAAATTTACTCATGGCTTTGATTTCGCTCATCTTGACACTTAACTTTACCTTTCTTTTCTCACTCCTTGTTCTTGTGGTGTGATTGTTCCGGTCCGTAGCGTGCTGTGTCATGATACCATTTATATTTCGTTCATCAGTGATCTTCGGACAATTTTCCTCTAATATAATATCCTCCTCAGATTCCGGCGAAGGCGTATTTATATCCGGTGATTGGGGAAACTCGAAGCGATCACTGCCCAGATTATTGCGATAAATGTTATCTCTAGCCTGTAACGTTTTAATTTCTTCCTGCATAGTAGCCAACTGGATCTTTTGATGTTTAACGGAAGATTCTATTAACGTTAAATCCTTTTTTATAGCACAGATTTCATGATTTTGATGATCGTGCTTTTCTTGACACTCATCGGCTAACCTTTTTAACTTCTCTTCAAACTGCGAGGATATGTCGTTCATCACCTGGACGATTGTTTGTTTCGTATCGTCTGATTTCAGTTCTATCCGTTCTATTCGTTTACTTAATTCTTCATACTGCTTGCTAGCTTCGTTAAATTTCAGTTCTATCTTCTTTTCCATGGTCTGGTTAGCTTCATAGAACTTCTGTTCTATGTTTGTGTTAGATTCATTGAGCTTCTGTTCCATGGTTTGTTTTATCTCAGTCGTCATTTGCATAATTTGTTGCTGCACAGCTAACAAAAGTCGATCCTCAGATGACAAACTTGGTGTTGCACTAATTTCACCAGGATTACTGGTATTAGATTCCTTTTGCACTATTTCACTATCCATTTTTCGTTTGATGACCTTACCGCTTCGTAATACAGTTAAGTTCGTATTCATAAATGGTAATATCCAAGTAAATTCAGCCCTACTTTCCTTCTTCGGGAACTGAATTTTCAAAAGTCCCGGGTTTGGTAAACCAAATTTTTATAACGACTCTATAGAAAAGCGTCGTCAACCTGGTTCGTCTTGTAAAATATCAGTTACGAAGCGATAATTACTTTTCTTTATGCACAAATCAACTCAGATATTCAAAGATTATTAGTCTCACCTTTATTGCTTGATATGTCTTAAATATTGTTTTTAAGACCGTAAAATACATAAATTTTACTTGACTAGGTCAACACATAACATGTACATAGCCATAACTATCCCATAATAATCTCTTACATATCTTAAAAACATTCTTCTTTTCTGTTAATTTAAAATGAACATTTCACTAAGTATATTACATATTTATGAGCACTTTTTGCCCACGGTACAGGTAAATATTATACAAACTAAAGTATTTCGTTATAATATATATATATATATACAAATGCAGAAAATATTTTTGATTTCAATAAATCACTTCCAATCACACTTCCTAGGTTTGGAATGTACGAGAAAAGTTTTTTCTAGACAGTTTGCGATATGAGGAAATTTCACCATGAAGTTCACATGATTTGTGGCATTTTTACTTTTAAATTTATTTTTTGGTTTAAACCAATTGGTTTTAATGAAAACCAAAAACACCTGGTTTAAGCAGATGCTGTATTTTCTTAAAACACCAAATCAACTCAAAAAAGCAGCTTATCAGTACCTGTTACCGTTTTTGTTCTATGGAGATCAACGCTGAAACCGGAAATGATTGATTTCTACTACTTGTGATTGAATAGAGGGTTAAGAGGAGATGAAACCTATCCTTGGGACTGAATCAATTCCCAGAAACCTTTTCTCGATTTGTCTTACCGTTATTTTCTATGAAGACCAGTATTGAAACCAAAAGTACTAGTCAATTTCAACCATTAATTTTAGTATAGGGATATGCGTGGAAAAGGTTGAATCGATTCCAGAAAAGCGCTTGTTGCTATTGCTGTTTTCGTTCTATGGTGATCAACGATGAAACCGGAAATGGCTTATTTTTATCACTTCCAGTTCGTATAAAGTACTAACTGAGAAGATGGAACCTATTCTTTGGATGTTGAATCGATTCCACAACACGCTTCTCCACTTCTCGATATCACTTATCGTTTCTGCTTTTATATCTGTCGATAGACAAACAGAACCTTTCTGTAAGACTTCCAATACTTATCCATAATATAGTGTCTAAAAAGCAATATTCTAGAACAGTGGTTCTAGACCTAATTACTATCACGATCACTATTTTATCACATCCTCTTGCCAACGACTCCCTTATAATTTCTGGTTTGTAATAAGCTTGAACCAGAAACACCTATTTTTAACATACCTATTGCGGAGATCTCACGATATCAATCTATTTCTATAATAGTAGAATTCATTTCTTGTATATAGTGGATACAGTAACTTCCCTAAAAGCGAATGAATTAAAACCAAATACGGCCAGTTCATTCATAGTACAAATATCGAATCTGATCTGTCATACTGTTTCAAAATGGAGGCCTTTTGATAATTTTAAAACTTCATAACTCCCTTAATTTTGGGTAATATAATAAAAATAGAAAATGATTTCAAATTTTGGTAATCACTTGGATAGTTGTTTAAAATGTTATTGAGTATTTTAAATGACTTCTGGACATTGCTGCACTAGTGAAATCACACCATGCTTAAGTATCTCATCAGCTTTCAATTTTAATTGTATCTCAATATGCAGGTTTTGTTGCATTTGTATTTTTCTGGTATTTCAATTGCAGTTCTCATTAGTTTCATATAGTACCTCTTTCATTTAAATTGATTCTTAAACTATGCACCTGTTGAAAATGTTTAGTAGGCCTATTTTTTGTTATTTTTAACATTATGTATAAAAATAAAAATATGTCTATCGGATCAAAACTGAAAATATTTAAAGAGGTATTAGATTCTAATTATATTTATCTCTTCCGCTTATTTTCCCGACCTTTATGAAACCCTGAGGGTTGCGGCCATCAGATTGAGAAACCCTGTTCTAGAATATATCGTACCCAACCAACAATCTACTAGCTCTATGCACATGATTTCTTTGATTGGGACCGTTGGAGTAATTTACTTTTTTTCTTTTCTTAAATACTGTATAGATATGAACACCACCAAAAAATGTTTTAAAAAACTATATATAATAATAAAGCACAATACAAGTTTCCTGCACCTGCACAGATATTGAAAGTTCTCAAACTTCTCTAAAACCACAGTCGAAGAACCAGGGTATGAAGCTGTGCGAGGTCTTCCAGATCTTCCTCGAAAAACATCACAAATGGTACCATGTGTCTCAAACTTGTCACAAAGTCACATAAGTGTCAAACTCACACCTTCGTTGATGTTGAACTTCAGTGAGATATTGAAATTTGAAATTCCACTTTGGATCCGTAGAATCGGTTGTGTTCCTCAAATGTCAAGCGTGCATCGGCCATATTGTTTCACTATTATACGTCACACGTTACAGTCATGAGACTATCGACATCTGTTGAGGAAACGCCATACTGCATACTGTAATTAGTAATTTAACTTTGTAAACAATACGCAGATATCATCTATTAAATTGTGTATACATTTTATGAAGGACTCTGTACAAGAGATATTATCCAATAAAGTTTCCTCCTAGTCTTATACATCTATCACATGGATAACTAATAAATTCTTTGGATCCCTCCCCGTTGGCTTGGAGGCTAGCGCGCGTGTATTTGGTGAACGTGGTCCTGGTGAGAGAGCATTGAACACATTATCACGTTTCAGAATCTACCTTAAACCGTAAGTTCAGATTTTATGCAGATTCGGTGTTGACAAGTACACTGAACTTCCAGAAACAAAGTAATAAGAAAGTGGCTTACCTTATGCGTCCGTGTTTGTTACTTTAATTGTATATTTCTTTCCTCGCTGAGAACGTAATCAGCACCTATTTTATTACTGCGCCACTGGATCCTTCGTTTTACATCTCTTATTGCAATTTTAATATTCTAACGAAGAGCAATTTGTAACGAATATTCTGTGGGCTTAATTTCGGGTTTTGATTACTCTTAATTATTGCCCCTGTACTTAACAGTCCACTTGCTGTATTTATGGAGAAAAAAAAATGTGCTGATTGATAACTTATGTGGACTGCCACAATATATCTTTTAATTTGTTTTCTAATGTGGTTACAACTAAATTCATTTTAGGGGCTTTTGCAGACACTATTTCTACTTACAGATTTAACATTCCACAAAAATTGTGAATTTCAGTTCTTATATGGTTGAACACTTGTTTTGATTATTATGTGTAGTATGTCTTTAAAATTTATTCTAAGAAAAATTAAGCTTTTCACTTCTTTTTAGTTTCAGATATGATGCTACGAAATAATTTTTAATAGACAATTTCACTCCGTCTAGAATTATACCTGAAACTAAAAAGTGAAGATCTTCAGTTTGCTTAGGAGAAATCTTCAAGACATATGACACATAATCAAAATGCGTATTCAATCATAATCTGCCACTGGAAATAGTGGTCACAAAAGCCTCAAAAAGTGAGTTTAGTGGCAATTACATAAGAACTATAAATTAAAAGACATATTGTGAAATTCCACAAAAGTTATTAATTAGTACAACTTTTTATTTTTTTTAATTAAAACAAATGGACTGTTAAGTACAGGGACAATAATCACGTATAATCAAAAACCGAAATTAAGCCCATGAAATTCAGTACCTATTGTTCTTTATAAGAAAACTAAAACTACAATGGAAGAAGCAAAGATAAGGATCCGGTGACGCAATAATACGTAAGACTGGTTGAGACTGATGATGGCACTCTCAGCGAAGAAAGAAATACACAATTAAAGTAACAGCCACCGAGGCACAAAATACGTCACTTTTCTCATAAATATGTGCCCCATAGTTTCTATCAGTAGATAAACAAATAAGAAATTATCTGCAAATCAGTTTTCAAAAGAACGTCGAGCAAGATCTACCACCCTTGCTGGATATAATCGGGAATCTGAAAAAGTTATTCTTTCAATCTCTGTTCGAGTTTTAGAAAACGTGACAAATCGATGGGATGTATGTATAAATCTGGCATGTAAGAAGTCATTCTCTGAATCTCATTCTAGACATTGAGACATTCCTGTTTTCATCGGTTGTCAGGAGCCTGGGAGCTAATTGGTGACAATTTGGTTCATGCCCAAAATTTTCCAACATGTTCCATAATCCACTCCAGCGAGATCAGAAAATTCGAGAATGATATGGCACCGATTTTCATACATTAGCTGATTGGTTTTGCCATCAGCTTCTAATGTTAAGTATGGTGTGGGTCTTTCTATATAGTAATATTTTTTTTGGCACTGACGGAATTTCAGCATGCCTTCATACAGGAGTACTACTCGAATAGGTGTGAACAATCCACATCCAAGTACTTCATAATCTACAATGCCTCCGTGGCATGCAAAGGAGTTTTGCAAGAAAAAAAAAAAAGATGCACAGACGCTGTTTTTTCGAATATTCATGCTTTGTAATCTAAATGCATATATGTAACTCAGAAATATAAAGTGCTATAACTTAGACCTAATCCACTTATCAAAAATCCGCTTTCGACATTGACTCGGCTGGTGTAAAGATATGTGGCTGTTGCTACCTGCTGTTGCACCGCTCTACTTTAACTGATTGACGAGCGACAAACACTGCTCGGAAAACTCTGGGTGGTACATAAATATTCGAATATGAATAACTTGCCTCAGTAAGATGTCAGTAGTTGTTACTGAAATCCTACGTTCTTTTCTGCTATATGTCTGGTGGGGCTGAGAAACAAAAACTGAAAAAACTCAAATATGGAAACCACTTGAATCTAATCAACATAATTTTTAACCGGACTGAACATTTATTTAAGCCGCACCTCAAACGCACCTTCCCAATGGACCCCTAAGGCAACGATATTTAAATTTCAATTAAACATAAAGCAAAAGAGGTAATTAAGGATGTATTTTACAGTACGATTAAGGAAAACAGAGAAGAAACAAACAATACTAAACAATAAATAAAAATAAAAATTGCTAAATTTACTGAGGGGAATTATACTTTTATTATCAAAACATTATCGATAATGATGTTAACGACAGCAATGACCAAAATCAAAGAAGCAATATAAAGACAAATAATACATATTAGCATCTTCACTTTAATCTAATAATTCAAATATTTATCTGAATTTAGTTTTTTTCTTTATGCGAATAAAACAAGATAAGTTTTATGTGATAAAAAATTTTCGAAAAGCAATTTTTGAAAGAACATTAAGTTAAAATAATAATAACGTAATATAGTTTTTTAGAAGACTGTAATTAGTTTGTTGGGATTATTAAAATTGTATATTCTGTTGTTTTCAATACTTCTTTAACGCAAACAAAATTCTGGTTTTATATATTATTATTATTATTATTATTATTATGAAGACAAAGCATATTTAAAAAACGCAATTTTAAAAGAATTTAGTTGTATTATTAAAAAAATAGGTTTTACATACAAAGGAGAATGAGCAATGGCTGTACAGGTTATTACGAAAACAAAAACACTTTTACAGGTAAAGAAAAAGCCACACAATAGAGATAGAGAGAGATGAGGTTAAGAAGAGGGGGAAGACACACAGCTAGCACTATACCTTCTGTGAAGATTTCCAGATGTTTGTGATGAAACAAAATCTTGGTCACCAATCTCACTGTGTATAAATCCATTTTATATTTTACCTCTGGGACTACCCCAAGGGCAGAGTGTTTGAGGATAATCACCCAATACCTGGAACTGAAGACAGTAACCCTACATGAAGGTGTTGACATTTCAGCAGACACTATTCGCATCAGAACACAAAAAGAATAAACCGTCGACTTCAGATGAGAATACAAAACTTAAGTTCAAAAAACTCATATCAAAAATAAAAGTTTTATTTGAGGATTGTATAGTACTTATTAACGTTAATAGACTGCACAATTCTTTAAACTAGAATATTCGAAGGATTATTATTGCCGGGAAAACTGAGAAAAAGAACTGATGTTTGTTTTATGCCTGGAAATATAGTACTGTTTTCCCCCTCTTCTATTATAGTCCTATGTGTGTTTTTCTCCCTTTCTCGCTCTACCTTTAACTTAATAAAAGGTAAATTAAAATACCTTAATTTTAATCATGTTACCCAAGTTACCTGAACATAATTACAGTGTTTTAAAAAAATTATCCTGAAAAGTTCTCAGGTAAATTTGTGAAAATAAACTTTAGTATCAATTTTCACAAGAAAATTTTCGTTATTTATCCTCTCAAAACAAATATGATACGAGAAGAACTTACAAAAATTCTACTGCTGCTCCGCATAATGTTGTAATAAGAACAAGAAGAGGCACTGCAAAAACCAACATTTTATGAATGTCAGGAGCAAAATACTACAATCCAGTTAGGAAGTTTTCACACTAAGAACTACTTGCGCGATTTCATCATATCATATAATGAATAGTGACAGACTCAGTACGTCTGATATGCTAAGAACGATGAGTGCAGTATTTGTGTAGATACATCGATGCCTGTTTCATCAGCAGTTGATACTTTTAACAGTATTTCTTCCGTATTTTATGTAATCTCTGATGCAATCATTCACTGTATTGTAAACACATAAAACCAATTGTCTCAACAAATTTGATGTCAAACTACAAATATTTAACGGTAAATTATTATCATTAACGTTTTTGTGATTGTGTACGAACAAAATACACGGCTGAAAGTGTGTAAAATTCAAAGCAAAGGAAATTATTGAAACTAGAAACTGACTGAGAAGTTCCTGTATTCCATAATGTGAGGTCACATGGTACACCAAGTACAGATCAAACAAAATTTCCCAGGTTGTGTACTCATTGTCAGAGTAAAATAATTTAAGGGTGTCCAATGAAAACCTCTCTGACTACAAATATTAATTGCATGGAAACTACTAGTGCCTGGGAATAACTGTTTACGGCATCTTGAAGAGTAACTCAAAGAGTTTTTTTGCTGTTAATTGTTGTTATTTGTTGCGTAGGTTCAGTAACGAAGTTTATATGAATTTTTGTTATTTGCTACAGGTGTTCATGAACAAAGATGACAACAGCACAAGAGAAAGAAAGAGTGCACTGTGTGGTGTGGTTGGCTGAGACTAAATCACCAATTACCGTGCAAAGGAACTTCAGACGAAAGCACAAACGGGACCTACCAGACGTCAAGCCAGTTCACAGAGCGTCACGCGAGCTGACCATCCCACGTTCAACGGTCCATAAGGTACTCCATAAAATATCGCGTTTGTATGCATATAAGGCGCTACACATGGCGGGAGATTGAATATCGACTAGACATTCTGAGAGCTACTGACGGAGTCCATATAGAAGTACATATATATAGAGAAAAAAAAAGTTTGAGTTGTTCTTCAAGATGCCGCAAACCGTTATTTTCTGGCACTAATGCTTTCCATGCAATTAACATTTGTAATCAGGGAGGTTTCATGTAGACACCCTGTATGATACAGATTATATTCTTTTGTCACTCTACATAGGCACAGCCCAAAACTTTACACAAAATTTAAGTAACATTGTTAGTTATTATGTGATTAGAGTAGAGCGCAGATCGAAATACGAACATGCACACCAAAAATAAATAAACAAATAAAAAGTGTTCTACTAACCATTCGGCTAATCAGAATTCCTAGCTACGTAAAATTTGTTTGTGATAAATCAATTTGACCGTTCACTATTAAATTTACCTCCTTAACAATTTACTTTTATCAACTAGCACAAGCCCCTGCAATGATAAAATATCAGAAAAGTGGATTATCTCATTTGAATGGCATATTGAAGTTACTGCATAAACAAGACATTGAAACAATTTGAATTACTGTAAAGGATATCTAAGCAACTATCAATTATTCAATTTTTTTCTTAAAAATATTGTTATTATGTTTCTACAATAGTTAAAATAATAATACAGTATGTATTGGTTTGAGAACTTTCCATATTTTTAATATACATTTCTCCTCTACAATGTAAAACAGCTAATATCTCCTTATTAAATTATTTGTGTTTTTAGAAGTGTTACTGTTTTATATATAACCTCAGTGTTCATAATCAAAAAATATATTATTCCTTATAATTTATTTATTTCATTCTCATCTTTTCACATTTTAGAAACGATGAACAAATAAAGAATTGCATGTTATCAGGTAACAACAACTGCCGTTTAATATACAAAAACCGAACTTACATGCAGAAATATTTTGCAGGGTTCTAATAATGAACATAAAACAGCAGTAACATTGAAGCACTTAAGAAGAAAATTTAATAATGTTTTAAGTCATTCTTGGACTTGAAAATCAACGAAGATCATGAATTATTAGAGATCATTTGAAGCTTATTCGTGGACTTCTCTGCAGCGGAAACGATACTTGGAAAACTGTTCTAAGGGTTTCAGCACATCTTTGAGAAATTCAGAACAGGTTACTAAGTCACTAAATATCACTTACACAGTGGTCGCCTAAAGTGTCGACAATGAAAAAATAACTGAGCAAAGGAGCATAGAACGTGCCGGCAACTTCCAGATATGCGTTGGTTAGCTTAGGTACTTACACTGGCATTGAAGCTGACCAAACCAACTTTTAGATGTACAGAAACATTAACAACTTATGGCCTATTTCTCATCACGCTCCCATTAGCAAAATAAATCATTCATACATGGATGGTTAATGAAATCAGAAAGACCTAAAATATTGCAGTTTATTGACTGGATATCACAGTCCATAGGATGAACATATAGAGTAGATTCTCCTGCATTAATGTAAGCTGTTTTTATGTGTATTATTAACAATGACAGCAGTATATTTTGAAAATAATGGAAACAAGAGCAAACCATCCCTGTTGAAGTGTACTTAGTAATTGAACGTATGCATACAGATGTACAGCAATACAAGGTATTGGTCAATCGGAACAGATTGAAAAATGCCGAAAACTGAACTAAACATGCTTTATCTATATCACCTTTGGCATGAAATATCTCCAAATGACTCATCAGGCTACAGATTTTCCGTGTCTCTACACAAATCAAGAGGAAGAAAATTTCAAAATATAAGTTTCAACTCTAAGGACCACGATTTTCCCCAAGGGTAGAGCCACTGATGGAAGAAGTATTTCATGTTGTAGAGGATTATTTTGCAGGAAAGATTTAATTGATATACTGTATTCTTCTATTTCACAATCTACAAATAAGGGCAAGGACTTCTGCAGTGCTATGTTAACTAATACAAAGTACTATAAATTAAAACAGTTAAAAAAAGAACTATTAAGATCTGCTAATTGTTGAAAAACATGACACCAATCAACTATGACACGGCTGTAACAGAAATGTCTAACGATGAAGAAAATAATGAAATCTCCAACAATTTTACTCCAACAATTGTAAACTGCTCTCTCATCTTAACAATAATTTAAGAAATTTTGAAAAGTGCGGCTGAAATCAGCGAGGATTTCTAATTTTGGATATTTACAGTTATCGGCTAGACTTGAGACCCGGAGAAACAAAAATAAACCTAGTGATTTATATTGGGAAGTATTTTCCCTTTTGTTCTATTTGGTTATTAAAATGAAATTTTAAAATTCTTATTTTATTTATTTTTTTTTGCACTGTTGTTTAATATTTATTGATTTGTGAAAATGAATTTATTTTCTTTACACATTGACGATTACGTTAATGTATATTACATAATTAATATTTTGCATTTAAAAACCACATCTATTTTTACGAAGTAAGGAGCACTAACCAGTGCACAAGAAGTTAATAAACCTGATCCCTGGAATTTCTCTTTAATAAGTGTTTTATAATATAAAAATAAATAGATTTAATTTTCAAAATGATGTCTCTATTATATTTCCGCAATTAATTATATTAACAATTGTTTCATACATTTGTACCTGCAAACACAGTCGAAAACAGTAGACCAAGGGTCGGGAATTTTTGCAACTATATAAGAAATATTCCTTAGGGTTCATAGAATCAAAAAATAGTTGTTGGTCAACATATAAGTGCAACACCTGAGTCCTGGGGCCCTTAACCCTTTAGCACCCGTGTATATTTACAGACATCGATGGGATCTCTTTAAATGACCGTAGATCAAACCGGTAGTGCAACACTGGAACAAGTTATACCTCGATCGATTTGTAAGATTATAGGCTTTCAGTTTACGTAATGAACGAGACATTTCTGTGTACGAAGGAAAACTAATCAAGGGATATTTGAAAAAATTTCTCTTAAAAACGTCTCTTCTTGCGATCCTTTTAGTTATTACGTGGCAACACTACAAACTAGGTGAATAATAAAATGTATTTATGTGTTCCGTTTCATGTTCAACTTAAACTGAAAATTTAGTCTTGATCCTTCAAATAGCAGCAGAGGAAATATGTATTTTATAGTTTTCACAGAGTTTATAATAATAGATTTTGATGGAAGTTCGAGTATGACTTTGTGTCAATATTCCGACAGTCATTGCAACACCGAAACAAGTTATACCTTGATCGATTTGTAACAGTGTAGGCTTCCAGTTTGCGTAATAAACGAGACATTTCTGCTTACAAAGGAAAAATAATTGAGGGATGTTTAAGAAAAATTTCCTTAAAAACCTTTCTTGCGATTTTTTTAGTTATTACGTGGCAACACTGCATACATGGTGAATAATAAAATGTATTTATGTTCAACTTAAACTGAAAATTTGGTCTTGATCCTTCAAATAGCAGCAAAGGAAATATAAATTGTATAGTCTTCAAAGGCTTCTTAATAATTTATTATCATGAAAGTACAAGTATGACTGTGTCAATGTACAGTTGTTACGAGGCAACACTGCAAACTATGAATAATAAAATGTATTTATGTGTCCTATTTTATGTTCAACTTAAACTGAAACTTTCGTTTTGATCCATCAAATAGCTGCAGAGGAAATATGTATTTTATAGTCTTCACAGGGTTCATAATAATTGATTATCATGGAAGTACGAGTATGAGTTTGTGTCAATGTTCCGTTTTATTTTTCTATAGAAAACAAGTTATTCTAGTTGATTTTCTCATTCGTTATAATATGACAGATTCCCAGTACCGAGAAATCCCCCAGGATGGTTTTATGATTTGTTGGTCCATGGTATAATAGAAATTATTTCAAAGCAATAATTTTACTGTTATGTGGTTACATCATGTTCTTTTGAAAATACTCGTTGTTCTGGTCTTCTACAATTAATACAACTTCGAAACATGTCTGTTGGTATGTGAAGTTATCAAACAACTCTCAAAGTTACCTCGTAGGGCATGTATTCTTATTACATGTGCACACAGATAATCGCACTTAATATAGTAAGTAATATGTAGTCTTTAATTGCCGTAACATTAAACAATTTGTTATATTCTTTGTGATCTTGCCGTAACATTAAACAATTTGTTATATTCTTTGTGATCTTGCCTGTCTGTAAGTTTATAATAGTAGCCCATTCGCCCTGATATTCACATGTTCTCAGTTATTCTGAGAAGTTTGGCAAACAAAAAGAAGGCCGTCAGTCAGACGACAATTGCAACCAGAAAAAAAAAGAAAAAGATTGCTGTTGTGAAAAATCGAAAATTCTGTGTAATGCATTACGCACAAAACGAAACTGACGTGGGGAAGACAAATTTCATCGAAAAAAGCTTCTATAAAAACTAGCAGGTCAAAGAACTGCGGCAAGAGAGTGACACTGCAAAACTGCACTGCTTAACACCAATTTGTATCCAAATTCCTACAGAATACGACATAAACAAACACGGTCTATCGCTGAGATTACCAAAGTTTCACAAAATTACCACGATTGCTGTCAGTCTGCTGAATGATGTGTGGCGGAAAATTGTACACTCTCAGTGGATAATTCACCATATTTGGAGCGTACTTCCATACGACAGTATGTAGCAGACATCCTGTTGAACGAGGAGCAGTGCGCATTTTGCAAGAAATACAACTAATGAGGAACAGGAAGAAAGAAAAAGGATGTTTCATGGGAAACTCTAGTGGCATGTGTCAGTAGAACAGCTGAACGTGCCATTCAAGGAACACCTATTCGATAGGAAGATGAATCACTAGTGTCACAGATTCAAGAAGTGGATCTCATAGCAACCAAAATGAGGTACCAGAACTTGTACCAGATCGTCGAGCTAAAATTATTCACGGAAGAAACATATCTCAAGATAAATTCGTCGAAGGCGCATTCTGTGCAGGTCTGTCGCAAGTGTTTTGGTTACTGAGGCAGCTTTATTGTTACAGCGAGCTTTTGTTAATTACCATCGACAAACGTCAGTTCATTCGTGGCTGCCCAAGGCAAAATTGCTACATTCGAGGAGTTTAGACTTATCTCTTTTTTAGTTTATATTTATACTTTTAGCTGCAAGTAATACAGGTCCAAGTCTTCGAAAACCCGTGTCGCCATATTTTTAACGCAAGATGTCTGTTCAACTGTTTCAGGTGTACCATGGTTAATGTCAAAACATATATATCTAGGTATAACAGTCAGATATCTCAAAAGCTGTACAGAATTAAAAGCTCTGCTCAACCGTACGGGCCACTCGCATTCACATTCACAGCAATGTATGATTGTGTTGTCGAAAGCGGTGATGACCTCCAGCTATCAGTCTTAAAAGATTCATCTGTGTTCTTCCCCTTTTGATAAGATAATTTCCGAGGATTTACATATCACTTCCAGTTAAAAGGGTAAATATAAACTGCATAAGAGATGAGGTAAATCTGAGTTCTTGGAATGTAGCATTCCCGCCGTGGGCGGCCACGAAGGAACTCACACCTGTCGGTGGTCATTAATGAAAATTCGCAGTAGCAGTAAATCTTTTTCAATAACCAAAACACTTACTGACATACTGCACAGAGTGCGCCTTCAATGAACTTTAGTTCCAGCGATAGACCGTGTTTGTGTCGTATTCTGTAGGAATTAGGATGCAATTTGCAGTGTCACTCTCCTGCCGCAGTTCTTTGACCTGCTAGTTTTTATTGAAGCTTTTTTCGATGAAATTTGTTCTCCCCATGTCAGTTTCGGACACAGAATTTTCGATTTTTCACAACAGCAATCTTTTTTTCTGGTTGCAATTGTCGTCTGACTGACTACCATCTTTTTCTTTGCCAAACTTCTCAGAATAACTGAGAACATGTGAATCTCAGGGCGAATGTGCTACTATTATCAACTTACAGACAAAACCACAAAGAATATAACTAACTGTTTAATGTTACGGCAATTAAAGACTACATATTACTTACTACTAAGTGCAATAATAAGAATACATGCCCTACGAAGTAACTTTGAGAGTTGTTTGATAACTTCACATACCAACAGACATGTTTCGAAGTTGTATTAATTGTAGAAGACCAGAACAACAAGTATTTTCAAAAGAACAATGTAACCACACAACAGTAAAATTTCTATTATACCATGGACCAACAAATCACAAAACCATTCTGGGTGATTTCTCGGTACTGGGAATCTGTCATAATATAACGAATGAGAAAATCAACTAGAATAACTTGTTTTCTATAGAAAAATAAAACGGAACATTGACACAAACTCATACTCGTACTTCCATGATAATCAATTATTATGAACCCTGCGAAGACTATAAAATACATATTTTCTCTGCAGCTATTTGATGGATCAAAACGAAAGTTTCAGTTTAAATTGAATATAAAATAGGACACATAAATACATTTTATTATTCATAGTTTGCAGTGTTGCCACGTAATAACTGTACATTAGGGTAGTCCTTATTTTACAACATTGTTTTTTTTTTTTTTTTCGGGACACCCCTTCATTTGGTGCCACTTGTTGAAATACTATCCTGTGCAAAATTTCATTCCAATCGAATGAGGATAAATGGTGCCGCAATGACTCTAAAGTTTTTGTTCATTTATTGGGAACTTTTGAGTTATCCAATAGATGGCAGCACCTATAAAGATATAATAACATGCACTTATAAGCGACATTTTAAAACTCTTTCTTATGATGTTTCAAGAAAAAGTAGAAAGTAAAGTGAATCATGAGTAGTACTATAAGTAGTAAGTGAATCAGTCTTTTACTCCAGTGAAAATGAATCACGGAAGAGGAATAAATGGCTTGTCTTCAATCTGGCACGATGATAAGCTCCTGGGTAACGTAATGCTGGGTAGGACTTCTGGGTGGAACACCTCCGAGAAAAAGAACAACATGTTCAATAAGTTCAAGCCAGTCTTCTCTGGATAAGTTATTCTAGATATTCTGCATAGCAATCTGAAGAATGTCATTGGCAGTGTCGTGTAGTTTTTCTTGAATGCGTTATTTTGTATTCCAGGTTTGAGTTTAGTTTTGTCAATATCACTCTAAACTTGTTGAAAATTATTGAAAACAAAAATGTTTTCGGAACGATCATTGATCTTGGACTCGAAAACAACTTTTAAAACGAGTTCATAAATGTGATGCCTTCATAACAAATATAATATATCTCTTCCCAAATATTGTTCCAACAAGACGCAGGCACGTTTTATTTGTCCAGTATTTGCGGAGGTTGTGTCACAGCAAAGAGCTTGGACTTTATCAACAAGACCACATTTTTCCAGAGTATAATGCACAGCAATCACTTGATGTTCTCCTGTGGCAGATGGTAATTTCGGAAGTGCTAGTAATCGTTCACTCTCATTTAAATTAACAATAACCGGAAATCTGTCAACGAAAACTGTCTTTGTAAATGCAGGAAGCATCTTTTCATTTCAATGCACAGTAGCAGCATTTATTTTTTTCAATTTCACCCCCCCCCAAAAAAAAAGAACTTCTTGCAAGTTGCAGATTCTTACTGACAAAAATGTTGACGACAAAAGCGAATAGATTATCTATTTATAACCAATGCATCTGCATCCTGATTCAATACTTCAGCAACAGCAGCTAAAATATGAAACACATCTATGTCACTAACTTTGCATTTATCCAATACTGCAACAAGTTTTGATCTCTTTTTTTCCAGTAGGACAATATCAGCTCCAATCATGCATCCAGGTTCTCCTTTTTTCCTCTAAGAAGATCCTATTTATCGTCCTCGCACCACGACTTAAATTTTAGTTCCCTAAGGTTATAAAATAACATCCTGAGCATTTGTGCATTTGATGGTAACTTGGAACCAACAATTTGGCAGTTGTCATTCCTTAAAAGATAAATCTTATCAGTGCTACTAGTTTCCATTGATTTAAGATATTCGCTTTTACTTCAATGGCCCTCAACTAATAGAACTGGGGGAACTCCGCAGAAACATAAAATCAGACGATTGTGGTTGAACAAACTTTATGACAAATAATAATAATAATAATAATAATAATAATAATAATAATAATAATAATAATAATAATAATAATAATAATAATAATAATAATAATAATAATAAATAAATAAATAAATAAATAAATAAATAAAATAAATAAATAAATAAATAAATATGACATTTATTCAATTAAAATAATTCATTTTCGTAGAACATCTTAACTTACTATTTCTTCTTGAAAATTACAGGAAAGGGTTTGAAAATGTCGCTTAAAAGTGCATGTTATTATATCATTATAGGTGCTGCCATCTATTGGATAATTCGAAAGCTCCCAATAAATGAACAAAAACTTTAGGCTCTTTGCGGCACCATTTATCCTCATTCGATTGGAATGAAATTTTGCACAGCATACTATTTTGATAAGTGGCACCAAATGAAGGGGTGTCCCAAAAAAATTACAATGTTGTAAAATAAGGACCACCCTACTGTACATTGACACAAAGTCATACTTGTACTTCCATGATAATAAATTATTATGAAGCCTGTGAAGACTATACAATACATATTTCCTTTGCTGCTATTTGAAGGATCAAGACCAAATTTTCAGTTTAAGTTGAACATAAATACATTTTATTATTCACCATGTATGCAGTGTTGCCACGTAATAACTAAAAGAATCGCAAGAAAGGTTTTTAAGGAAATTTTTCTTAAACATCCCTCAATTATTTTTCCTTTGTAAGCAGAAATGTCTCGTTCATTACGCAAACTGGAAGCCTACACTGTTACAAATCGATCATGGTATAACTTGTTCCGGTGTTGCAATGACTGTCGGAATATTGACACAAAGTCATACTCGAACTTCCATCAAAATCTATTATTATGAACTCGTGAAAATTATAAAATACATATTTCCTCTGCTGCTATTTGAAGGATCAAGACTAAATTTTCAGTTTAAGTTGAACATGAAACGGAAGGCATAAATACATTTTATTATTCACCTAGTTTGTAGTGTTGCCACGTAATAACTAAAAGGATCGCAAGAAGAGACGTTTTTAAGAGAAATTTTCTCAAATATCTCTTGATTAGTTTTCCTTCGTACACAGAAATGTCTCGTTCATTACGTAAACTGAAAGCCTATAATCTTACAAATCGATCGAGGTATAACTTGTTCCAGTGTTGCACTACCGGTTTGATCTACGGTCATTTAAAGAGATCCCATCGATGTCTGTAAATATACACGGGTGCTAAAGGGTTAAGGGCCCCAGGACTCAGGTGTTGCACTTATATGTTGACCAACAACTATTTTTTTTTTGATTCTAAGAACCCTAAGAAATATTTCTAATATAGTGGCATAAGTTCCCTAAGGGGGGGGGGGGAATTATCACCCCTTTGGCCCTTGGTCTATAGTTTCTAAATCTGTATTTTAACAACTTTATATTTTAATTGTCTTATGCATAATAGTATTCGTAAAGGTTACACATCGCAGAAATCGACGTGTCATCGTAAATTTCTCTTTATAATAAACTTATCAACACGCACAAAATATATCGTTTCCACGTGAAAGCAAGATAACTTACTGTATTACACCTTCAACATTTTCAACATGTTAAATGATAGATGAAGAATTAGGAAGAACTGAATACACTGTATAGTGTTAATACTCTCAAGTCCATTGAATTTATTACGTGGGATGCGGGACATGAGATTTCTTGCATCATGGCACAACATCAATTCAAAGAATGGACACAACATAACCGGGAAATTATATATTCATGCATGAAAAGTACAACGTAGAGCGAAAAACTGAGGGGTGGAAGGAACTGTGAATGTGCAAAACAAATCAAAGCAATCATCATACAGCAAACGAAATGTTGAATTCCTTAACGAATACAAGCACAAAATAATATCAGTTGAACAACGTAGATGTGTGTGAGACAAAAAACACCTCTTTGTCACAATTAGTGTAAATGTGTTGAGAAATTAACACAAAAATTACTAACAAATCCATCAATATTTATAACTAACATTCTTTTTTGTTAATTAGTGAATTTTATGGTACTAAAAAATAAAACAAAGAATGAAAAAGACAGGAGAAACCGAAAACTTTTAAGGGATTTAAATAATGAGCTAACTTTCCGGTGGTAACGTTATCTATTAAATCACGCATCCAGTATCCAGTTATAGTGTGTTGAAGAGATATTCTCACTTTTATATTAAATCTTCATCTACAACTGCCATCTCCAGAAATAACATACAGCTTGAAGCTTGGTAAGGTCAATGCGTTTTTATTTGACAGTATATTCTGAAACACTGTTAGTACAATATGACTAATTCAAAAGTAATTATAACTGTATACAAAAGACAAACGTAACAGTTATAAATACATGCAAAGGATGATGACAAGCTGGTCATATTGTTGCCTAAAAATATACTGTGAAAATACAATGCTACAAAAACAGTCAAGTTTCATTTATTTATCGTCCACTTAGCTCCAAACATCTAACAACATTGTATATCCTGCACGATGGTCTTCTACCAACCACGCTTTTCCAGGAAAGGATGTAACACAGGACTCGAATTCTAACTTTAAAAAACTAACTTATGGACTCCAATTCCAGTTAATTTCTACATTGTAGCATTTACATAACGATATTTTTACTTCCATTTAATAACTGTTGTCTTATTGAGTCTTCATCATATAATTAGTTCGTAATATTGATGGTTTTGGTTCCCAATGAAAACGTAATCGCCGATTTTCACAAAATATATAAATCCAATTACAACCCATAATAGGACATTGTGCATCAAAAACTATTACTGACACAATGATTGATCTTCTACTATGCGTGCACAAAAAGAAGTTCCATCACCAATGAATTATATAATCGTTGTTTGTATCACCTGTGTCGATTGAAAATGATTAATATAATCTTGGTATAGTAATATTGAAAGCGCTTCTCCAGTGTCCAGTTCAGATCTAAGGCAAGCGACATTACATTAACTGATATCCAGCAGAAAACAATTGTATCGAGCTTTCGTTTGGTATACATGCACTCCTTGGTACTGTATAACTGAATTACTGAACCAAAGTCCTCCATCTCATCTTTGTTGCTATGCAGGAAAACCATGTAAATACAACCAACAACATATAGATTACCACTAAAATAATAGGGATTAGCTCTGGATTCGCAGTAAAGCCTTTTTTCATTAATCATAGGAATAGATCGTAATTCAGACGTTGTTGAGCTATTATCTATTTATACAGATATCCTTCAATTTTTCATTGCATATCATACATACAGTCTACAACTCCATTAGCAAATGCCGCAAAGCACTTTCGGTCCTCTACTTACAACGGCGGCAAGCCTGTTCGAATGTGTAAGCACATTCGAATCAGTCTCGATATCAGCGATCAGGCTGCTGTCACTGGTGCGGCTCGACTTCGTATTCGAACCGAAGCCAGATAAACTGCGATTAGCCTTATCCGACCAGGTAGCGCAAAACTTGGTTTGCTGAATTGTTCCTACAGAAACGGTCGACCACGTTCGCTTTGCGTTTGTTATTTGCCATTCACTTGTCTTCTCGCATATTATATATTATTCATAGCATTAAAGTCTGAATAAGTTCGTTCCGTAGGATATAACTGTACATTTAAGGGTGCTACATTGATTTAGGACTCAGCGAGTGAATTAAAAAAAAAAAGTAATTGAAAAAAATGTTGAAACGAATATGGGTAAAGAGATCGGGACATAATCTACAACTAGGGACATATGCAGGATCCGAACCTCACCCGAAATCCTGACTTTCCTCTAAATTTAGTCTAATTATGAGGGAATTTTATAAATTTTATTTTAATTTATCCTCATATTGAATTTGGATCTCCCTCCGAAATGAATCCCAGCGTACGTCCCTGTCTACAGCCGTATAAAAATTACCTGGATTTTAAATCCGGGAAGTAACTTAAAGTTGAGTTGGTTTTGAGTTTATCGTCTCGTTTAGCAGCGAGGCTATATGAGACGTGGATCTACTGAATAACGTGGAATCCGAACCACATGAGCTCCCGTCGGAAATCGAATCCGGGTCTTCCACGCCAAAGGCGCGTACGCTAACCGCTTAGCCACGAGGGAGCTCGGGAAGTAACAGACTATTTTTACTTACTATAGTAACATTTCAGATACAGCGTGGTAATAGCCGAGTGAGTAAAGGCATAATGTTACCGATCATGTGGTCGGTGGTGGTTGTGTTTTCCAATACATACAGTATACGTATTGTTTAGGTTTGCAGATATATGAGAGAGAGAGCACAAGCAAGGATGCAAGCATTTGTAGGGTAGTCCTGGACTCAAAGTGGCGGATTGCTGGCGATATAAGTGTAATTTTGTGGCGACCCGCCAGCAGCAGTCGCTGGCAGTCCACCATTTCGTTGTTTGAGGTCTGCCGGCTATCTGCCGCCATCTTGCTAAGGGAGAAGGCGTACGCACGTGCTGAATTATTATTATAATGTCTGCGAAATAGCTACTAATCATTTAAACTGCAAACTACATTCACTGTTGAATTTCGTATAGTTCTAATGAACAGTAACTCTCATATTGTATAAAGAGTTTCATTTCCATTAAATGGAGGACCTTCATTTAAAATCCCGTTTTCATTTTCTATTGAAGGTCCAACATTGTGCATTAGGTTCTTAAATCCAACTGATCTCACTGTCAAAGATTAAAGAAATCTGTATTTGAAATGTATGCTTAAAATGGTGATTCCAGTATCAACAAGGTCAAAAATAAATAAAAATTATGTTTTATGGAATTCCATAATTTATCAACATTCCATAAAAAGAAGTTTTATATTGGAGCATGCACTGTTTGAAGTTGTTATTCTTGTATATGGCTATACGGTGTGCGACAAAATGTTATTAAACAGTTTTAATCTTAGCTACTGGAAGATAAATGCAATTAATTAATTAATAGATAAAAATATAATCTCCCACAAACTTTCTTTCAGACATTTACTTTGGAAGATCACAGGATAGACGTAATAAAAATATACCAGTAAAATCACACTGATTATTTTATGATTCGTTCTTTTTGCCAGAATATAGTTTGGTAACATGAAACATCTCCGTAATATTTGTTTTTGCACAACACGAAACTCTAACTTAACACGTAACAGTGGATAATACCAGTGGATAATAAAAGGTATGAAATTCATGTCAATATTGCCTGCAAGGACTTGCCAAATGCAAATACGTGAGAATAATTAAAGGAATGTGAGATGCAATAAAAACACATATAGATTCACAACAATACACCATAATAGAAATACATTATTAAATGAATTATAAAGTACCTACCATAAATTTCAAACCATAGTTTTAAGTAGCTTCCACATAGAAACTGTAATTTATTCTCACCCTCAAACAAGCACGAGAAACACTATTATTACATATTTACTTTGCTGATGAAATTTAAATAGCTACCTCTGATAATGATGCACCAGGTTATGTTGGTTTAGCCACTGGCGAAGGATGAGTCGTTGCTGAAGTAAATGGGCTGCTCGGTGCAGGCGCTCCTGGTCCCAGTCTGGGAGGCTTGACAGCTGTTCTAATTGAGCACAGCTGACAAGGCTCGAGATCCCTATAAATTAGGAAAAAAAAAGTTTTATTTACTGAATTCTGTTTCAAAACTGTAAATATCGAATACTTAAAAGAAGCAGCTCAAACCTATTATAAAAATATCAAATGTATCAGGTTCAACTACGAGATCTGATGCAGATCTGGTGTATCATTAGTTTCTTGTGTCAATGATCACAATGATATTCTCTGAAAATATGAGTAGAACCTCAGTATCATGTCTCTTTATCGCTGTAGTCATGGTAAAATTGATACGAGATACAATGAGGACAAAATAAGAGAACTACCGTTGACACAAGGATGTGTCTAATGGGAATCTATGTATTATAATGTAATGAGAGTTATGATACTGGGAGATAAAATATCAGACTGTGAATAATTATGAATTAATACAACCGTGATTACGTTACAAGTGTGCAGTAGATTGGCTATCAGTCCAGTAAATCTGAATTACGCTTGGGAAATACCGTACCTGCCGAGATAGAAACACTGATATGACACACATCTAATTTTTTTGTATTCAATTTCGAAGGAAAATTTTTCACTGAATATCATATAAAGATTTTTTTAAAATACAAAGTAGTATATTAGCAAGAAACAAATGGGAAGTTAAGAATGTTTAACTAAATGTAGCATTGTAAGCACGTTTGGGAATATCTATAGCGCATGTGCATCCAGAAGGAAGCATACGTACTATGAAATGGTAAATAAAACTATTGGATCAAAACTACGGCTTACTGAATCTCGGAACTATACGTAGCTGAAATGCTGTTGAATGTCATAAGGAAACAAGAAATATATTAAACAACATAGTTTCGGGAATATTCATTTAAATTGAAATCAAATCTCTGTATCGGCGTATAAGACGCATTCCATTTTTGGACTTATTCTCAAAGGAAAAAGCTTCGTAGGTAATTTTACTTGGAAGGATTTAATTTGTATTTTTACTTATGTTTGGTTACAAATATTTCATGTAAAAATCCCAATATTACTCTGATTGTGAGTTTAAAGAAATTGACCTTTAAAAAAAGTATTCAAAGCAGATATAAATATATTCCGTTACTTTTAGTTCTTGAATTCATACTGCTGAAAAAAAAAAGTAACAAGAAAACGAGCTAAGTTTATTGAACGCTCGAACATCTTTCTGAATCAGTACAATGAGATTCTACTGTATCGTGTGTTTATGCTGAAACTGTTTATTATACTTTCAAAAGTTCTCCATATGAAAAGGTTTTATATGCATAATAATCCACTTTCATCTCTGTGCAAATATTCTGGAAAAATTTAGCTTATGGTCTGGAAGAAAAAGTTATTGCCTCCGTGGTTGAAATGGGTTAAACTTCCACCGTTTTATGTCTCTCGCTTTCTCCCCTCTCACTACTGGGAAGGAAAGAGGACGAAAAAAAAAGAGGCAAAAAAGATTAAAACAGGTATTCTCTTATAGTAAGGTCAATATTCTAAAGGGAAGGACATAATTTTGTAGTCCACGTATAGTTCTTAAGCTTTTACGACATGACTCTGCAAAACTCATTCACTATCCTCTATAAAATGTAAAACTTAATTCAAAATTGATCAGCCCTGTATCCTTATTACTCTTTCTTAGTGGGCATGATAATAAAAAGTTCCACACTACAGGTAATATATCTCTCACCAGGCTTCAATGCATAGCACCATCCTGACAACTTTGGATATGATAATGAAAGTAAACGAGAACTGCTTGCTTCGTGAATTGATTAGAGTACGTCATTGTTACTCCGTTATTAAGCTACTTAAGTAGAAAAAATATTTCTATCTTCTAGGTTCTTAGGGATGACAAGAAATAAAACTGGATGATAGAGTAATACGTTAAATAATAACGTGAAATACAATTAGCAAAACTCGCACATAAGTGTTAGTCTATCATCACGTTTACTGTGGGATCAAACACGTGATATTACTCTCGAGAGATGACTCTAACACAATAATAATAACTACATTGTTTTCTCCATATTTTGGAACAATTTTGCTAAATGATCATAACAACTAAGAAACATGGACGAAATAATATACCAACAGACTATTCAACATTTGCTAGATATGTTGAATATTGAATAAGTATGGTAGTGGGAGTTTCGTAGAAATCATTCTTTGTTTCGTTGCTACCAATGACAAAATAGTGGAAACTACGAGGGAAAAAAAAAATAATTTCTTTGCTCCACTTCCTTCCAAGATATTGATTCTCAACTCTAAGGATGATTTCCAGTAAATTTTCAATAAATTCTGAACATTTTTCTTTAAATTAAAAAACTATTTCTTTTGATTTTCCAACATATTATGTTGAATAACAAGTTGTTATATTAATATTTTATTGATGACAATATTTAGTACTTGAGAACAATTTCAAGAAAAACAAGTTACTTCTATTTGTTCCGTAATATTAAGTCCACACTTATTACTAATTGTTAAACCAAAACTACAGACAGACCAAGGTCTAATTTTCATATTGTACTTATTGTCCCGTGTATATTCTGATCGTCTAGCCTATTTACCAAAGCACAGCTAGAGGGATCAGAAATCCAACAGAACAAGGGTGGAGTGGGTAGTTCTATTTGCCTGCAGTCCAAAACAACATATGATAAACGGGAAATTAAAAAGGGAGGGATAGATTAACAACTAGATCAAGAACACTATATTCAGAATACTTATATATTGTTATTATACAAAATTTAACTGTACACGTCAATCCATCCGATATAAATCGCACTGCTTTCCTATAATTCAACAAGACAGTCCCTACGTAATTATGCAGATTTTTCTTCCATTAATGCTTTGAATTTATATTTGAACCATTTGCTGTCAAACTTGACCAATATACATTATTTTTCAAATTGCTGTATTTTTACTGAAACTATGAGGCATCAGCTACTTATTTGAAACTGGTTTTACTGTACTTCATCTATTTCTAGAGCTCCTCGTGGCTAACTCGCCTTTAAACGCGGAAAATATACGTTCAATTCTTAGTGGAACCGCATGTTGTTCGGATACAATTTCGAGTCATAGGTCCACATATCATATAATCTCAGTATTGAAGAAGAGAGACGTTATAGTCTAAATTAATTCGTTTACAGCTATTTAGTATTACTCACTTATCTCTTATAAACGCCAGTTACATAGGCAACACACAATACTTCCGAGTATTGAGGGTTTCGTTGATATTCTCCAGTACTGCAGAGCAGAATTCGCGCCTGAGAGAATTGAATTTCATACATTTGTAAACGAAATAATATCCAAAGGTAGGCAATTCTACGTTAATCTACGAAATAATTCTACGGTAGGTAAGGTTGCAGTAATCCTTCTATTGCCACTAAGCACAGACGATGTCCCCCATATTTCTTAAATAACTAACACACTATGGCCTATGGAACCCCGAAGTTCAATGCTGCATTCACATAAGCTTTCCACTGACTCCTATCCTTAGCCAACTGGGTTCTGTTTCTACTTTGTATTCCTATTTCTAGAAGATCCATCTTAATATTGTCCTCTTATCTGCGCCTCGGTCTGCCTAATGGTCTTTCTGCGATTGAGTGTCTAGTTAAAAATTTGAAAGAGTTCATATTTTCCTCCATTCTAACTGCATGGCCCACTCATCTGAACCGCCTAGACTTTATAACCCTAACAATCTTGGGTAAACTGTATAAATTACGCAGCTCATCGTTAAGAAGTTGGACTGAATAACAACACGAATTCTCTGCTTTCAGTCACCATTTAATTTTCACGTGGATATAATTTTGGTCTGTAAATGTTGATCATAGACATTTAAAAGTGTTTACTTTATCGAAAGCATTACTTGATATTTTAACGTATTCACAGTATTAGGTTACGGCGAATTTCTATGTATTTGGTTTTCTTCACATCTATTTCTAAATCCATGCCCCTGCAGATTTAATAAAATCTCTGCATTTCTTTCTACTGTCCTCATATTATACCCCATCAAATTTACATCAGCATAAGCCATAATATGGTGAGTGCTATTTAGCTCTAAGCCCTGGTTGCTCTCAATTTTCGTTATAGTGTATTTCAGAACAAAACTGAGTAAGAACGGTGACAACGCATCTCCATATTTCAGATCACTCTCGAGTGAAAGTTTGTGAACAAGTATTCCTCTACTTGGACTTTACTTTGGGTTTCATTAAAATATAAATCTAATTAGCTTTCTTGATGTATCAAATTCGGAAAGAATATTCTACAATGTTTTTCTCCTAACAGAGTCGTGGGCCTTTTTGAAATTAATAAATAACAGCTGGACCGGGTATTTGTATTCCCATTTCCTTTCGGGTATTTAAGAATGGTGAATATGTGATCGATGTTTAGATCGACTTCGTCTAAATTCGCACTGATAATCTCCAATAATTTCATCTGCGTATATATTTCTTAAATTATCCTTTGGAAATGAAGAAGAGGATAATGAAGAAAATATTTCTCACTGCAATGCTAAGTTCAGGATCTATGAAGCTTATAGGAAAATTCGAGCTTATCTGTAGGATGAAGGAACTACAAGTGGGTGATTATGGAATGATGAAGAAACATAAGAAAACACGAGTAACTCAAGAAGATAAACGGGCAAGGAATTCATCTGGTAATCGAGTCCACATGAACTAGATGACTTATTTGTGAATTATTACTAAATTAGTTTCTATTAGTGAATGCAGTGTAGGCCAATACAGCAGTAATAAAGTAGTTAATTCCTTTCCGTTGAGATTTCAAAATATATGAAAAAAGAAAAATTAGGGAGCTGAAGTAATTTATGTTTAACGTCCCAAGTTTATGTACCGAGACTAAGGGAGACGATGATAATGAATGAAATGGTGGAATGAAGAAATTAGGACGAAACGAAAAGAGCTCGAGAGAATCCACGCACACTTGAAAACATAGGAGCTGGAGTGAAAGGGATAGATTTCACCGGTATACAACTACTAAATAACAATGGGTACTACCGAGATATTCACTTGCACACGACATCAAATACTCTCCCGATATAACGATTCTCATATAGTGAAGAACTAACCCTTACAGTGGTTAATTAGTAAGGGGAGCAATCTAAAGTCAATCCCAACAATTCCATCATGTAAATTTTGAAGTTTTAGAGGTAACAATGACATGACTCAAAGCCAATATACCTCTATTACCACAATATAACTAACGAACATAATGGACTCGTAGTGCCATACATTGTTATACTGGCTGATCCTCCCTCTTACTAATTTCAATCCTAAACTATTAGTAATAGATCTCTAATCTCCAACAACATACACACGATCTTGTATAAAACTCTGAATGTGTTTATATTTTATAAAATATAGACGAATGCACTCCCTTATTGCTGGCCCATTTCAACTGCAAACAATTGAAACAATTGGAAATTATCTGAAAAAATTAAAACATATTGCACAAAATTGTGTATTTTATGAAAGTTGTTATATTTTTTTTATTTACATCTTCTGGAGGGAGGGTTAAGTGAATCCTCACATTTGATTGACTTCGTCTGCAAGTGTGGGAATTATGTGAAAACCTCACTAAATATATACATCATAGTGTGTTAAAATCGTATAGGCCTAATAGTTACGAAAGTTATCATAGAACATATTGAAAAAAGTCAATTCTATCGTCCCCGATTTATTTTAAATATAAGTAATAACATTAAGTGAAAACCTTGAAAAAGTATACACCATATTCCATGAAAATCAATCTATCATATATATATATATATATATATATATATATATATATATATATAAAATCATATTTTTATATAGAAGTTGGGAAGTAATTTATACTACATTAGAGGTCTAAATTTACCACTTATTCCTGACTGGTTTTAATCCCAAGCACAGTGAATTACAGAAAAGAGTCAACGAAAATATACGTAATACTTTATCAAATCCGAATGAATTTTATGTAAGTTATCGTAGAATTTAAAAAAAATCGAGGATACCATTACTTATTTTTCAGTGGTTTCAACCCCATACAGAAAAGAATGGTTGTGATACCTTAAAGAAAATGTCCCACATATTATATTAAAATCGAACAGTTGTAAAATATATATATATATATATATATATATATATATATATATATATCGTGGAACTTATTTTTTAAATGGGAAGGGGGAGAATAATCCATACTACATGAGAAAAGGGAACAACTTGACTGATTTTACTCCCAACCACTGAGAATTATGGAAAAGAGTTAAAGGAAATGCACATTATATTATATCAAAACCGAATGTATTTTAGAAAATTCGGGGATGTAGAGATAGCAGATACTGACACTCACTGCAGGGAATGATTGGGAAACTTTAAAGAAAATGTACGACATATTATGGTAAAATAGAACATTTTTTAACGAAAATTATCGTGGAACATATTTTTGAAACTGAGGAAGGAGTGAATCCAGACCTTCATTCTTGGTGGATTTTAACCCTAAACTCTGAGGATATTTCCAATGCCATAAAGAAAATATGGTTTAGATTGGAAAATTGTCTTGCGTCTATATGCGTAAATTTGAACATTGGATAGATTCCCCTCCTTATACTTGATTGATTGGCAAACCCCCAAACAATAAGGTTATTTTTGCAAGTGGAAGGAAGGCACATACCAAGTTTCATAACAATCATATAAGTTTTTCGAGAGTTACTGTGGAACAGACGGACATTCCGACAGACACATAAATCCCAATCGATTCGAATAATAGAAGCTTCGCTAACGCTCGCTTTAATTAAAGAACTTGAAGATTTATCAACGCAGAATCAAAACCTCATTAAATTCTATTCTGTGTTAAACTAACCCACTCCATCCGCGCGTATTAACCACGTGTGCGACGTGCCCTATCCCTCTCCGATGTCTCCACTTTATTATTTGTATGATATTCAATTATGTGTAGCTCTTTCGAGATTCATCATCGTGTAGTTTTCTAAATTCCCCGTTTGTTGTTTTTTTACGTATTTTTCTCAAAAAATTATTTCCTTAGAAACTCTTAATCCCTGTTCTCAGTGAGTCGGCGACCAACCTTCACGTCCAACAGACACACATAAATTAATTCAAAATGGTTATCAGAATCAGTAATTTGATTAAAACTTTCATTAATTTCTAATTCCTTACTTACCCATTCGTTATCATCATACTATGTCTAGCAAGCACTGACTTTTATCGCAAATCATAACATACAAACTTATTAAAAGTTGAAATATTCTTTTCCTATAAAGCATTAATATTTAATTCAACACATTATCAATATTAGAACACCAAATTACCTATTGCAAAATCATTAATTACGAACACTTTTACGGTATTATCTACAACAAAAAGATCAGAAACTGTACCACCCGGTATTTCTGGAGTTTGTCTTCACTGACGTATCAAACATATGGACTATTTTCGTGTAAATCACTTTAGGCTCAACCACTTAATGCTCCCAGTATTATAGAATGATAAAGTTATTTTTGATTTACTTCACACACTTTCTGGTTGGCTGATACGAATTTTGAAGTCCATTTTGAGCATCTAGGCTATATGAGACGTAAATTCACAGCGTAACGTTGGATACAAACCAAGAGCTACCACAAGAGATCACACAATGGCCTTCAGCGCCAAAGGAGTGTACGTATGCTAACCATAAACAACGAGGAAGGTGACATACCACAATAATTTTCGCTACAACGACAAACGTGTCGTAACGTGGAATTATCAGGTACGAGATGTGATCGCTTATCTTCTTCAAAATGTGATACACACTACGTCGTTTAAATCCCAGCACCACAAATTATTTCACAACCTCAAATTTTGTGTAGTCTGAATGCCGTGACACAAATTCACTTATTAACTTTCTACGACTCTCTTAATTTCCAATAATTTCTTCATACACATTCATTCGACTGGCATACCAGCTTACTCATTGCCTCTTGCATGTCGTAGCTTCTAGTCAGGTAAATCCCACGATCTACAACATATGTATATTATTATTATTATTATTATTATTATTATTATTATTATTATTATTAACTGAACTTGCACTATTTACACAGCGCACAGTTGTAATATGAGTGAATCACCTTCCCACTTCCGGACAGGAAGACTCTCAAAAGGAATTGCTATAAACAAACATACAAAACATCCAAGACAAGTTTTTTTGAAAATTTGAATGAGAACTGGAAATCTACATAAATTTTGGAACCGACCAGCAACCGACCAAGGGCACGTTTCTAGCACTTGTGGTTTTCGAAATTTCACTGTCGTAAGGACTGGCCACAAACATATAAACTTTTCTTGAGCACAAACATATATACCTAGCATTTTAATATATAGATACTTCCAGTGTATCCCTAAAATGTAATAAAGAAATAATGTTTTTTTTTTAAATATTCAATTAAAACTGAAAAATCTATACAAAATTTGCGATCGATCAATGAAAACGTAATCTTTCTAAAGCCTATGGTTTCCGAGATCTCAATGTCGAAAGGATTGCCCACAACATATAAACCTAACATTTTAATATATAGATTAGCTGAATCTACGGTCTCTACACAGCGCATGAGTTACATATGAGCATGCATCTCCTTGTTATTCCTCACAACATCTGTACATGTCCCTTTACAGACATAAGTGAAAGGTGTCTTGATAAAAAATGCCAAAGGGTATCAAAAACGAGAGATTTTCTTCGATTATTTTTTCAATATTTCACACCGTTTGCAAGACTCAAGTCTATTTCCGGTTGGCGTTTCTAATTCATGTACGATCAGTGTTATCTTTGTTCTTGTATGCAGTATGTAACAAGGAAATACATTACACAGAATCAATTATAATATCAGTGATATATGGTGTTCATTGGGCAAAACACTCCAAACAATAAAGATTCAACTTAGTGTTAGAGTGGAGAAATGATTATCCTTCGTTTTTCATCATCATTTGGCCATGAAACAAATGCCTGAGAGGTATGCAATCCCTGTATACAATTATGTGGTGCTGGAATGTATAATTTGTAGGATATGATGCTTTATTTTTTTAAAGTTCAACACTTCCAGTGTACCCATAAAAATGTAATAAAGAAATAATGGTCATGTTTTTTAAATATTTAATTAGAACTGGACAATCTACACAAAATTTGAAATCGATCAGTGAAAACGTCATCTTTCTAGAGCCTGTAGTTTCGAAAATCTCATTCTCATGTTTTTTAAATATTTAATTAGAAGTGGACAATCTACACAAAATTTGAAATCGATCAGTGAAAACGTCATCTTTCTAGAGCCTGTAGTTTCGAAAATCTCATTCTCGAAAGGATTGGCCACAAACATATAAACGCCCACAAACATATAGTTTAAAAGAACTCCAAAGATGGCAGCACAATTCATTTGCATTGATTTTGGAAAAAGCTTATTAAAATACAAAGGCTTTGAATAATAATTTAAAAAAACTTTATATGAAAAAGGTCTAATCAAATAATTTATTTAAAGTACACATACTTTAAAATATTTGTTTCTGTTAAACGTGAAATCACAAATAACCGTAAATTAAAGATTTGAAATCATAGGTTATAGGTTCGAGCTCAGGCGCTGTTGTTGCTATTGTAGCATTTTAATAGATAGATATTATTATTATTATTACAAATGGAGCACTCTATTGGACCATTTCGAACTTTTTTCTCTCGTGAAATTACGAATAAAACACCACTTATAATATAATGACCACTCATAGTTTAGCTTTGGTGAACTTTACAGACGCTATATTTTTTACATTTGTCTTTCCTATTCCTATTCAAGATTTCTACGTAATTAAAAATAAATAATTATGCAAATGAAAATTATAAAAAAAAATATGTGCAACATGTTACTTCAGTATAAAACATGGACTTCACAAGCTTGTCTTATGAAGAGCAAATAATAATAATAATAATAATAATAATAATAATAATAATAATAATAATAATAATAATAATAATAATAATAAAGATTGGAGAATTTAATGCTGCATCTGGAACCGCAGAAGAGTTAAAACAAGAAGCACATATGACCAAAAATATGGAAATAAGGGGGCGTGAAGTGTGCAGCGTTTACGAAGGGAGGTGCTAGGCAAACAAGGGAACTTCTAGTTTACGAGTAGAAACTAATTTTGTGTTAACTGCTCTTAAAAACGAGAAAAGTAAAATCGATATCGTATCTGAATAAAAATAAGAATTAATACTTTTAACCAGTAAAATGTTAACACAGAGTTATTTTCCAGCACAAATTGCAAGTATGGATTTTTTTTTAAATAAACAAGAATAATGCATTTGTTTTAGAAGTAGGGAATCATGATAACCACCCTAAGAAATAGAACAATGCATTTAACAATGACACGATCACTTGTAAAGATTTCATAACTCAATCTGCAACTTTCAAAAATAAATTCAGATTTATACGATAGGCCTTCTAGTTTACTAAAGACTTTTTTCGTATTGGTTGGCAAAGCGGTGTTTGTTTATCATTAACTAGTCAAGGTATTTTTGTTTGATTAAACATCTTGAACGTAGACCTGAATCGCTTTTCAGAAGATGCCATACGTTAAGTCTATAGGTGCATTGTTTTCGTTCATAAGCAAACTTCTGTTCTTTGTCATAGGTCAAACAAACACAAGTGGTGTTGGCTTATCTTATTAACGTTGTATTATATTTTAACAGGGAAGTTAGAGGAAATATATGCACCCTTTGTTTTTCATAACAATGTATGTTGTTTTACCACTTTAAATTATATAATGATCTTATTATACTGCCAAAATCAATAGTCACACATTGAAAAACCAGAGTTCACAGTATAAATAGAAACTAAGATTATATGTCGAGTACAAAGAGCATTACGAGAAATATGATGCAGAAATATGAATAAATATCTTTTGCCAATTTCTTATTTCTTTATTTCTTTTGATACGGAAACAATGCAATTCTGTGTATAAAAGTCGTCTTAAGTGAGTAACTCACTGATCAACATCCAAGCTACGCCATTTAAGGTAGAAATTTTAAATTTCCACAGTACATAGGGTTTGTGACTCGGAATCTTTGAAGGTTACAAGAATGAAATCTGATATATGGACTTCTCATTTAAAATAATTAGAAACATGTTTCAACATTTTTAGATGTTTCACTTAAAATAGAAGAAAAGAGGATGAGAAGGAAGCCCATATCTCGAGAGTTCTTAAGGTTAGACACGTGAAATCAGTATTTGGACTTCTCATTTAAAATAATTAAATACATGTTTCAGTGTTTTCTCCCATTTGATCAAGATAAGAGAGTAAGAAGAAAAGGAGCACGAATTAAAATAAGGAGCCCATAACACGGAAGTTAGAGACACAATTTTGCACTCCGATTTAAAATAATAAGACATATTTCAGCATTTCTTGATATTTTACACAGAAGAGGAAAAATGGAGTGGTCCAGAAAGGAGTAAGATTACAATTATTATATAAGATGGCCATATCTCGGAACAAGGTCGAACTTAGGAGATGCGGGGTCCGATAGGAATAATTTTGCAGGTCTCTATGGGTTCTCAGCCAACCTCCATGAAGGTTTCTAGGATCATTATCGATATTTGGACAGTACATAGGTTTTGTGACGAAAGGTACCACTAAGAAAAGATTTTTGAAAACATAACGTGAAAGGGGGACATGGAACTAAACACACGTTTCAGTGTTCTTTATTATATATATATATATATATATATATATATATATATATATATATATATATATATATATATATATATATATATATATATATATATATATATATATTCGGTGTCTGTGTCTCTGAATCTGTGAAGTTTAGAGACTTGAAATTTGTTATTTAGAATAACTAAACAGAAAAAAAAAAACAAGGTTTTTCAAGCTTGACCTACAAGGGAAAAAAAAAGATTTGGGATGTTAACTACGATGCGCCATACCAAGACGTTTTCGAAATGTCGTTCGATACTTCAACTTGGACGAATTCCATCTGAAAGATGCTGAAGAACGAACGCAAAATACGCAGTAACACGACGAGTGCATATGCTAGTTTTAATATAAAATTGCATGTCCAAAATTATTATCGCATGTCTATAAATATGTTGTTGTAGGAATATAATTTGATAACGAATTCGCCCGGTATTTCTTATAATGTTAGTACGTGTATAATCGGTAAAGACACGTATGTGGCAAATTTCACATCAAAAGAACAGTAAATAAGAACAATAAAACGAAAATAAAGCTTTCTTGTCCTTTAGCAACATTTTGTTTTATTCATTCTAATTTCTGTATTTATAATTCTTTTCCTATGGAATTTATCATAAATAAGATTTCTCGATTATACACGTAGTATCAGTATCAAAAGTACATTGCAAAATCATTATCAAACTAAATTCTTACAAGAAGACAGTTATAGATATGCGACAATCATTTTGGACATGAGTATACATATGCCTGCAAGAAACAAACAAAATTTGTAAATTTGTTGGTTAGTAAGACTGGTGAGCTTGATGTGAAGCAAAGTATAAAGGATGAAATCGATTGCACTTTAAGTTAAAATTATCAATACTCGTATCATTATTAGGAAGGTGCTACTGAAATGTCTGCCCCAGCTGCGTCATTTTCAAATGCCCATAAAATGAAAATTACAATACCTGGTTAATTAAAACAGTCGCCGTCTGCAACCACACACTTTCAAGATTGGATTCCGTGGCGAAAAGAGTCTGGAGTCTGCGATGCGAAAAAGTCCTCAACTGCACGTTGCACCTCCCGAATATAAGGGAAGATCTGCCCTTTGAAGAAGGGATCGAAATGCCAGAAGAGGTAGTAATCAGTGGGAGAAATATCGGGAAAATACGGCGGACGAGAAAGGATTTCATACTGCAATTCAGTGCCTGCACCATTCTTTGCACGACATATGAAGACAACATGTTTGTTGACCATTGCTGGATTCTTCGGAAAGTTTGCGGTGCATTTGATGGTATTCAGCACTATGATGATCTCCATTGATGGATACATCTACCGGTATCTGAGAAATACACGATGGATCACTTCTATTATAATCTACCGCACCAACAACGCCTTCTGCGAGTTTGGAAAACCGTTCTAGACGCTGATCCAACCATTTTCCTTACCGTTTACGATTGTCGTAGCAAGTTCATTTTTCACCTGCACTGACAATCCGATCCAGAAAACCTTTCTTACATTCAGATAACTGCACACCTGCAGACGGCGATTCTTGTTGGAGTCAACTTATATAGCAGCAATGGAGTAAAAATTATGGCGTCAACTAATGTAGTTCATCTCTGTCAGCTTACCGATTGCAGAAGCCACCGAACGACAGTGATATGGTGTATGCCTAAATCATTTGCAATGACAAAAACACTTTTCCGAAAGTCTGTTTCCATGGTGTTCCTACGGAAGACCTCATTATGCAATGCTGTCATCGGAACGTAATCTGTCAAATCAATGGTGAATGGTGAGTTCATTCTCCTTGCTGGCTGAAATATATTGTTAATGCTTTTTTGTTTTGCTATGCAGAACGTTTCAGTTTGAATTCGTAAAGAAAAATCACTCGCAATTGTCTGTTCTACACATTGCATTTTAATACGGTATATCAATGTCCACATATCAATGTCAGTAAGTGACCCAATTAGGAATAAATAAAAAAGTTTTAGAGATATTAAGAAATTTAACTATTAACTAACAGAAACAGTACTAATTAATTCGTATTTAAGGCATGCGAAACAAGAAGAAAAAAGACCTTCCGTATAAAGCATAAACGTAGAAATGAATTAGTGTGACTTAGGCTTATGTATGAACTTATTTGTTTTTACCATTATTACTCAATATAAGGGACACTTGAAGCTTTATCTGAAGAGCATCTTTAAAAGGAGTCTGCGTGACTCGGCAAAGTACAAATTAAACAATAAATCTTTAAATTACAGACTAACTATAAATAACAACTTGCGTTCTATTTTCTTCCAGTAAATAATTGCTTTGAAATGAGGAATTAAATACAAGTTTTAAAAGACAACTCTTTGTTATTAAGCGTGAATTAAATATATTCCAAGAACTTCGTTTCATCAATTACTTGCAACTTATCTGCAGAACACATACACATTAACACTCGAGAACAAAAACACACGCTCACACTTACTTACGACAAACCTATGAAATAAAATGTTTATTTGGGTCGCGTTATTTATATTACCTACATGAAAGCAGCGCTTATCACTCCAGAGCATTTCCTTACCTGCTGCAATTACATAGATCTAGTCGTTGACAGGAAGATAAGATTTAACATGAAGGCTCTCTAGCTTGGACGAAGGGATTAAAAAAAAAAGAGAGAGAGAGAGAGAGAGAAAGATACTAAAGTACTATATCTTATTAAATGATCCAATGCTAAAAATAACGTTGTTCATTTGTTAACAAAGTACTGTGTGTATGTATACGTAACTCAAAGTCTCCGATACACAAAGATGATACGAGAGTAATTTTATATTTACACTAGATATCAACAACTCGCACTACAAAATAACCGAGGCATAGTGTCAGAATTTTCAAGTGAGAAATCCTGCGATAATAATAAATTTTCTTTCATTAATGGAGTTTTAGGGTTAGGGAAAAAAGAAAGGAAATATTTTTTAAAAAAATGTGACCATTTACCTAGGTAAATACATCTGCAATACTGTAACATAAATGCAAACTGCACATTGAAAATTAACTAAGATGGCCACTTCCAGAGAAAATATAGAATGTTTGCCTTACCATTTTGGAACGGACGGACAACCATTATACGAGGAGAAGTCAAAAAGTAAAGGGACTCGAGAAAAGGTACATTTATTCTAATGATAGAAAACTGAAACATACATTATTTTTCTACATAATTTCCCTGCACTTCAACGCACTTTTCCCAACGTTTCACAAGTTTTTTTTCTTTTATTACGTCGGAAAAAAAATTTCCCGTTGCACCTATAACCAATTTTGCACCGCATTAATTACTAGCTGATGGTTGACGTTTAAATTTCTTAACTTCTGATGATGATGGGTGAGTCCAAACCATGCTCGCAGCCTTACTTTCCGGTTCGTGATGATGTGCCTGATTTTTCCTCGTCACATAAAGAAGTTCTTCCTTGTTTGAAACGCTCTATCCATTCGTAGCTCTTGCTTCGCGATAAACAGGTCACCATACTACGATTGCATTCGACGAATAATTTCCTCAGGTTTAACACCTTCCGCAAACAGAAAGCGAATCACTGCCCTCATTTGTTCTGCTACACTACAACGACTAACACGGGAATAAGAGTGACACGTTGCATAGAAGTGTTGCAAACGATACTAATTCAGTGCTGGTTACTAGCAGTGTTACCAAACCCTAGTGCGAGAAACTGCAAATCCCTTTACTTTTTGACTTCCAATCATATTTTTACACATCGACAGATTATTTGGCTTTACAAGTACTATGTGCTCATTAAGAGAAAGCACACAAAAATAAATACAATTTAGTACTAAACTGTTCCTATTTTTTTCTTATACGGTAAGTAAAATAATAAATAACATCTATTCCATCATAATGAAAACTATCAACTGCATCAGACTGGCAACGATTCACATATACTTTAACACCGTAAAAATTAGTTTCTATCGATTTTCTCAAAAACAACGCATAAGAATTCGTTTTCAAGCATGTGATCTACCAATTGGTACATACCTTTCTTCGAAGAATATCGCAGTTAAGCAAAACTTCGAAGAGTTGATCATAATTTGAATTATATCTCATTACGCATGCTGTATCTGTCATCTTGTTAATGTCATAATGAAATGTTTGATTAGTGTATATTTCAAGAGCAGTTTCATCCTAATAGGTGGCGTGATTATTGTACAGCATACATACATTTTCAGATGTACAAAACAGATACTTGCTTTTATCGATTTTCTCGAAAACTGTCCATATAATTTTGTTCAATTCAATGAACTCTATCGATTATTATATGTTCATCTTTGCACTTCCTTTTTCGTTAACTGCTAATAATACCGTAGAATATCCACATATTGAGCGATAGTTTCACGAATACGGGGTCTTCCTTTAGTTTTAAAAGTACCAAATAATTAGGAGTCTTAAGGTACATTTTCTCATTATCCAGAAAATACACTTGCTTCTTAGAAGCCTACTTTATCATTCACTTGCCTACCGAATCAGAATCTTTAATAATAATAAAATAAAGTGGGTGTGTGTGTATTTGTCTGTCATCAGCTTTCTGTACAGAAAGAAGTGGCCTAGAACCGTACAAATTTGTGGACAAATAGATCTTCACCAGATCTAATCGTGTACGATGTCCTTTCTCAATTTTCGGCTCAGGAATTCGGATTCGGGGAGATAAAAATGTATGCATAAACGGAATAGATAAATATACTGGACGACGGATATTAGTGGTGGTGCATTGGAGTTTAGCGTTCAACAGCGAGACTATATGAGACATGGATTTACTGCTGAACGGGGGGTCCGAATCACATTAGCTTCTGGCGGCAATCGAGCCCAGGCCAAAGGCGCGTACATTAACCACATCGCCACAAGGAATTTCTCGATAGATATTAGTGTCAAATGTATAGTTTTCAGGTTCGCTGAGACCAATATTGACACTTCCAGACCTGTCCAAATTTATCGTCATGAGGGGAGGCGATAAATTATTTTATTCATATTGGTAGAGACAACGCCCAAAGCGTTGATCTTCGTTATTTATTTATTTTTCACTCATATTGACAGGACAACGCCTAAGGCGTTGCTCTTCCTTATTTATTTAATCCATTCAAATATATGTATAAACCTTATACTCCCCGTGCGAAGAACGGGTATTTCAGCTAATATAAAACTATTATCAGAGTTCTACAATACGGCTTAGAAATTAGAATACAGTCATTCAAGAAAAATACACTGTAAAACATCTAATTTTGTACTTTCACACACAACGGTAGTAATTTTTGTGATTGGTTTTATAAAAATAAAAAATCTGAATATGACATGTGTAACAGCCCGCTCTGTTGTTACAGAAGCTTTCTCCTGAGATATTATCTCCCAGTTGAAAATATTCCTCTTGTTAATATGATTTGAAATTTATATATTTCATCTTATATATTTATTCGTTTTTAATTATTTTGCAGATGGTTCTAAGAGTTTATTGCTTTGAGTGCAATGTTTATGTATTTATGTTATCATGTATTTCATCTCTGTTCAGAGTGGAAAAAAATATATTTTATTAGAAACAAAATAATTTCTGTTGATTTTTCGACTTAAATCGATTTTTTGATTTAAATAAAATCTTTCTCCTCGTACAATACCAGTTGCGAACTGAAGAAAAAACTACGAATTAATATTAAATATTATATGCTATTTAAGTGATAGTATTGAGTTTAAGTTTTGAATTAATCCCCAATCGTTAACCTCTTTCAATTCCAAACAATGTTTCTTAAGCATTAAGAAAAAAGTACAGCAACGTTTATAAACATGTCGCTTTTTTTCACAAAAGTTACGGATATTTGGCAGGGGCATATTTTTAAAAAATTGGAACAACCTTGCGGCACGAAATAAATATTAAATACATAAATTTCGCCTAAAGTTATAAAATCTAAATAACCCTTTTAAATTTGTTTTCTTTTTTAGGTAAATTTTAGGCTTTCAGTCAAGCAGCTACAGTACCAACACTATTGACGCTAGGACCATGGTTCGTACCTCGTTTTTTTCTTTTTCTTTTTTTTTTTTTTTGTAATGAAGTAGAGTTTCCATCTGCATCAGTCAAATTTTCCTATTACGTACCAAATGCGAGAAATTCCCGCTCAAAGTGGGAAAAAGAGATTTTTTTTAAAAATCCTCTTTTATCGCGAATTTCTCCGCTCAGGTATATGACACGCACATGTGAATGGTACCAAAAAAACTTCGCTTCATTGTGAAAATAAAGCAACGAAGAATGTAAGGGGGGAAATCGTCTTGACGCTATAGCCGATTTACCAATTTTCCCTCGATAATACATTTTCAGTCAATTTCTATCCAATCTGCTTCAGCATAAAGACTAATCATTGTGGGAACATGAATCGTACCTCGTATTGTTCGGCAATTTTGGGCCCCTCGATGCGCCCCGGGTGGTAACGCTCAGCGCCCAAAAATATTTCGAAATATACTACATAGTGTATGTAATAACTGTACGAAATACCAATCTCATATCTTGAAAACTAAGGGCGAGAAAAAATATTGAACCATGTCTCAACAATACGCATGTTCCCCTATAGCATGAAAAAAACGCCGAATTCTAGATAAAAATTTCCTGACACATCCCTAATTGTCGTAGGAACACGATCATATCTTGTTTTCTTTGGCATGAATCGGCCTTTCGAACGGTATAACTTCATATCCGTATCGTGCACCTGAGAGGAGAAAATTCCCCCAAAAGGGAAATTTTTGCAAAAAATCCCTTTTTCCAATTTTGGACTCCTCTGTGCGCCCCGGGTGGTTCTTTCCTCAGGTGCACGATACAGATATGCAAGTTATACCGTTCGAAAGGCCGATTCATGCCAAAGAAAACGAGGTACGATTCATGATTTTAGGATAAATAGTGATAATACTGTAGATACTTTACTAAACTAATTGACTAAAAATGTGCAAATAAAGCAAGAATTCAAACATTGGAAAATTTCCAGGCACATTTCTATTTACTCTAGGATCATGATTTGTATCTCGCTTTGTTCCAAATAAGAGTAGGTTTCCAACGGTACCACTTCTAATATGTCTGTATGTCCCTGAGGGGAGAAATTTAGAAAAAAAAGGGAAATTTTCTCCTTGAAAAAGTCCCTTTTTTCGATTTATGCGGGATTTTCCTGCTTCTGGTACATAATAGGGAAATTTGAGTGCTACATTTGGAAACTGCTTTATAACGAAATCAACGAGGTACAAAATATGTTTCTAAGATTAATAGGGATGCGTCACGAATTTTTTTCAGAATTTTCCCTTAAGCATTCCATTTTGTTAAGCTCTATGCAATCTACCAAATACCGTCTTATCATTACACGATTTTAATTAAATAAAAATTAAAGAGTAAATCATAATTTTGGGCTTTATCTCATTAACCATACTACGTACTGTCGTCCTACCAGTGTCACAGAGGGTATATTTCAGTATCAGTCTCACCTTGATAGGTTCAATGGTTTTTGGGATACTCCCGTTTCCTCCCACTTTCTCATTCCACCAATTCTTCCATAATCATTTACTTGTTTTAATCATCCTCTCCTTTAGCTTAAAGGGCACAATCATGGAACGTTAAACTGAAATACTTTCAGCTTAATATATGACGTGGTTTCCGTTGAGCATTAATTTTTAGGTTTACAAAAGAACTTTTTTTTTTTTTTTAATTTTCTCGAAAACTACACATGAGCTTTTTACAGTGATGCATATCATTTGTTCTACTCAGCTCTAACGATTGGTATATCTTGCCTTTAGACATTTTCTTTTTCGGACGCAAACATTATTATAGAATTTATTAAATGCAAGGAAGTAATTCTGCTACACCGGCAACACAGCTGCTGTATTCCATCACTGCACTGATACTAGAAAATGTATCACCTTTACAAGAAGATTCCTTAATATTTTCATATGTACGACGTGCATTCAAATTATAACACCTCCATTTTTTTCTCTCAGGACTGGTAACAGATAGAAACGTGCTAATTGTTTCAAAAAAACGCGAGCACTCATTCTCAATGCGTGACTGAGATGCAACACCGTACGATACACAAAACTCTAGCGGCAGCGATGAGAGTGATGACTGTTTTTGATATACGATACTCGTCAAATGGCGACAAGAACAGCGAGTAAACATTCGTTTTCTTTATTTGCGTGGTGAAACCACTTGAAATTCATCGCCAATTGAATGAGATATGTGACGATGGTGTCATGGATGTGTCTAATGTGTGTTCCTGAGTGCAACGGTTTAAAGAAAGCAGAACGCCGTGTGACAACAAACCAAGCCAATCTCGGCCTCACATATGCCGGTCTTACGATAGTGTGCACAGATCCCACGGAAATGCCAACTTTGGAGGCAATGTGTTCCACACTCATTCAGCGATTCACCAAAACAACTTTCTGCACTAGTTCGATTATATCGTCAGACCTGCTTGTGCGAGCCCGAGATTGTCTTGGTTTGCTGTCACACGACGTTCTGCCTTCTTTGTACTGTCGCACCCAGGAACGTACATTAGACATATCCATGACACCATCATGCCTCACTCAAATCTGGCGGTGAATTTCAAGCTGTGTCACATCCCGCAAATGGAGAAAACGACGAGTATCGTAAGTATCGAAAAAAAAAAAAAAGTATTCACTCTCACCGCTGCCGCTAGAATTCTGTGTGCCGTACGGCGTTGCCATCTCTGTCATGCATTGACAATGAGTGCTTGCGTATAGAAACAAATAACACGTTTCTATCTGTTATCAGTCCTGAGAAAAATAAATTGAAAGTGTTTTAACTTGAATGCACTTCGTAATACAAATGTTACATAATTTTATCCCTTAAGTTGTACCCATGTCTATATTTTGTGAAACTAGCAACATCGATGAGTGAACAAAAAGTGCCTGTCGTGATTGTGCAACGCATAACTACGATGGTTATATTCTTTCATCTTTCGTTACGTCACCAAAGGATAACCACGTGAAATGACGAAACAGAATACGACAAACTGTTAATTGGATGTCGCTCCTACTCTACATCGATGGAAGACTGCCATTCAATTAGTGTGGAGTAACGAGCTTGAAAACTTATCGAGTGCAATCGAAGCTCCTGCTAAGTGTGAATTACGTGAAATAACTTAATTGCTCCAGGCGAAATCATGCAATGCAGCCGCAGTCCATCGTCGAATGAGTAAAAATTATGGCGGGAACTTCGCAAGGAATGGCTGTGTGCACGATGCTGCTCGAATTTTAAAGAGTAACTTACCGACGTACACTACGAGGGTAGTAGTCAAGGGTGCAAATCTATAGCTGCAGACAACATCGATGAACACGTGAATCACGTGTATTCTAGAAGAGGTAAACTATGGTTTCTGAACTGCCTGATTTTGGAATTTCAGGGAACTCAGCAACTGTTTGGAGATGAGCGACTACCAACAAAGAATTTGTCTTATCCCCATCCCATCATCTCCCGTGGTTCTCCTCTGGTGACTTAACGAATGTGAAAAAAAAAAAATCTCCCTTGTACTAAATTTTAGCAATAGGTTTCTTACCAAGTCCAAGTGTTCAAATTGCATTCGCATTTTGCTCAGCACATATAAAACACTGAAAATCTCATAGATATACACAAAGGAGGAACATAAGTTTCATCTACGACTTGATTAATTGATACATGGAGTTTCGTAAGTTCTTCCTTTGTCATAGCAAACTGAAGGCATTGCATTCAGAAATTACCCCAGTTTTAACATTTTCTCGCACTTAAAACAGGAGTTATGTTTCACAACTGCAAAAATAACACCTGCTGACTCAAAATGATTACGACTTATATGTAGGTGCAGCCTAGAATGAGTATAGTTACCACAGCACCAAGTGTTAATAAAACACGTTCTTATTCAGAAATGTCGTACCTCTAAACAGCTTTCTTAGAATTACTGCTCACTTCGAATATATAAGTCAAATGAGACTCACTGCATTTTAAAACTATATGTTGATTCGACATTCAAGAATTAACACTCCTTGATAGTCTAGTACTTAAGCGATGCCTTTCGTATACGAGGTCCCGGGTTCAATTTCCCTTGTAAGAACATCGAATACACTACAGAAATCGTCCAGATCTCACTATAAACTGTACGCATAGTCTTATAAAACCTCGCTGTTGATGAACGACGTAAATATAAATCAACCGATATTCACTATGCTTACACGTGTTAGCCTAGGATATAGCTATTTTGTATGGACCTATTTTGCACCATGTGAACAATCAATATACCAATGGTGTTGTTAACATTATGGCTTTAGGGGAATTTGGCACAGAGGAAAATCTTCATTAAATGACACGTTAATTCACAGACGAACATCGGTAAATTGCAACTGGTAATTGACTGTTGTTCATAACGATTCAGAACACAACAGCACTTGTCCCTGCGGATGGTGAAAACTCTTACCACATAGAGTGCACTGAGAGTAATACAGACAAAACCAACATAAAAAAAGTAGAAAGTATCGCTACCCAACTTAATTGCACTTTTAGATTAATCTTAATTACAGAGATTGTTAACTTACGTAGCATTAAAGAATGTTTTTTTTTTTGTTTGTTTGTTTGTTTAAGTTATATCAGATGTCGTAGTATTGTTTTAAAAACTAATTTCTATCTTCATGCCTGCTCAACTTAAAGGTAAGAAATCTCGATCCTAAGGTACACTATTCTTTAAAACACTTTTTTTTCTTTCTTTAATTTTCATTTTAGCGAAAGGTGATTTTAAAATTTGGTTTTGTATTGAAGATTTTCAAAGGCGTTTTTCCTGTTTACAAACAATCATATAATCGATGGCTATTTACATAACTTTCTGGAACGTCAAGTCGCTTAAATGTTAGTATTTCACAATAACACTGATGCGTTTCAGTTAGAATTTAGGTTAACTATTTATTTGAGATTTATTTTGGAGTAAAACGTGGCGGCTCCCAATTAAAAAAAAAAAACTGGCGAAACTAGTTTTCACTGACTACTACAGTGCCATCTATCACGAATCGAAAACAATTGGGCGTAGGAATTTAATAATTTGTGCAAATGTTTTCTACATGCCTTAAATACCAGTATTTGGAAAGACATAGTTTTGAGAACCTTCACTTCAAAGGTTACGTAAGAGAATTCGAAGTTTTCCAATTTTATAATAACTTTGTCTGAATTGCTGAGTACACAGCCATGAAATTAGTATACTGAACTCTACAGTTTGATACACAGAATATAAATAATTCATGCCAGAAAGTCAAACTGGCTAAGTTTCGAAACAGAAAAACATTTAGGGTGCATTTACAAAAATTTATTTTCAGAACAAGAATTTTCAGTACCAGTTTTCACGAAACGATAACAATCTTTAGATTTCGGGTTACGAAAGGGATTTGACTTGGTCTCAACTTTGACAAAACACATTTATACTTCTACAAAAGATAGAGTTTCGGGTAATGGGGATTGACTCAAGATGGTCTAATGAATTACATGAATTAAAAAAGTTTATCGGTTCGGGATGTAAGAAAACGATTTGACTCGATTTTGATGCTATGAAAAGTTAAATTAGGAACGGATGTGTACTAGTAAAATGAAAAATGAAATGAAATTTTGAGTTTTACGTCCCACAGTTATGCCGGTTAGGCTAAAGGAGACGGTGATAATGAGTAATGAATGAAATGGTGGAATGAAGAAAGTGGGAGGTAACGGGAGAACCCCGAGAAAACCCACGCACACGGTGTTTGTCCACCACAAAGTTCACTTGGCGGGAGCAGGGTTTGAACCCGAGACCCCTAGCACCAGAGGTGAACGCTCTACCACTGAGCCACCGCGGTCCCGTACTAGTAAAATCAAACTTGCATCAACAAGCATCTTGAACACCACAACAGTACCTTACCACAAACAGTATTCTTTCCGTACGAACAAAGGGACTTCTGCCAATTTTACATGATACAGATTATGTGGTTTGCGGTCAAAACAGCATCATCGATCTAACACTTTAGCTTTACTGCTTTCATCTGGTGTAGACAGAATATCCAAAATAGCGACTCCATTTTGACAAAAGAAATAAAGAAAGTAATATCTTGAAACAAAAATTAACGATAAATACTAACGAATAAGAGTTAATAACCGGTAAAATGATAAATTAACAGGCGGCGAAAAGTATATATATATATATATATATATATATATATATATATATATATATATATATATATATATATATTTATTTATTTATTTATTTTGCCTACTAACACGAACTAAGTCTAACGCAACGACCACTCGGTAAACTACATTATTTCAATTACTATGATTCATGTTAAGATATCAAAAGCACAGTACATAATTTATAAAGATTAAAAATAAATATGATTGTATTAGAATAAAACGAAATTGTGTATTTAACGCGACTGTACATATGCACTATTCTTCATGTTTCGTAGATATTATTACGAGATTTATAAATCCATTATTCTTAATGTCTTATAGATATTATTAGGAGATTTAGAAGTAAAATGTCCCTACATTGTTTGTAAATCATTGCATAATTAGGAAGTGTATTCCGCTATATTTAAGGAATATACGATATTATGCACTGGGAACAGATTTTAATCCAATAATGAAATACGGAAGTTATCTGTTCTTTTCATTTCTTTACTAATTAATTGCTCAGGAAAATCATTACGCAGTTACTTTCCATGTAAAGTTCAACTGAAATTATCATGAGCATTCCTTCATTTAACATACACACATCGTATCATTGATTTCCCTTAGGAAAACTGTCACGTTACATTACAACTGCAAGAAAAGTTGAAAAAATAAACTAAAGAGAAATGAATCATAATATCCGGTGACCTTGAAACGGAACTGACCATAGTTGCGCACTGGACGCTGGGACACTTCCATTCCATTCACAACACAGCCTCTGCAGATCAACTACAGCATCGCGCTTTCAAAAACTTTCTCCGGGAGATGAAAACGTCAAGCGAGCAATGAGAACAGGCAAAAACTTTCCACAAAAACAAGCATAAACGTGTTAAATATGAACAGAAAGTAGGAAAGTTGGGAGGTTGTTCCTGGAAAGTGAATACAAATTCTACTATTTATTGTCTCTACTACTGTTATATTTTTCGCCGTTCTTATTAAATGACTAGATACTTTTTCCTTGAAATATCAGACAGACACTTACGAACAAGAATATTATATTTTTAACCTTAAAAATCTATAAATGTATTGATATGGAGTTTATTAACAGAACCCACATCATCTACGGTGGAAAAGAATTTATAAAATATGGACATAAAAACCAATTTCACTTATGAAAGTTTTTGTCCTTTCACATTTTCCTCAAAATTGATCAGACAAAAAATAACGAATAATGTAAAAATTTCATTACGCATTTTTCGAATACGATACTTATAAATATACTATGATCACAAGTGCTCAATAATGTGGAAGCTCTAGTCCACAAAGTCGCAATTGATTTCGATACATGTTTCTCACAAAGAAAGAAAAAATACAGCTAAGAAAACTTCGTATTATATATATATATATATATATATATATATATATATATATATATATATATATATATGTTTTACGCCCACGATCATAAAGCCCTGTAGGCTAAAGCAGATGGCTTGTTAATGAAACTGAATTACTATGAACGAACTGGTGGAATGAGACTGGAGGAGGAAAAGGAGCAGCCCGAGAAACCACACTGACACGACCTCAAAGAAACTCACATACTGTTTGGGATTAACAAAGAACCCCTCGCACAAGAGGTGAGGACTTTATCGGCGAACACATTCCCTCCTCACATTCTGGATCACACAAAATTAAATACTTTTCATTTTACAATAATATGTTAATCTGTACAGCACTAACAAAATAAAAATTAAATTTGTATCTTAGGATACAAGAAAATGTACTTATCTATTGTAATTGGATATGCGCCAGATGAATCTTCTTGACTGCGCTTTTTTCGCTGCATACATTTGACGCAGTAGGAAGCGTTATACTTACTTTTATTCATTAACGCATTTAAGTGACATTTTTCAGATAGATATATTTCAGTGACACTTTTATGCAGATCAATATTTTATTGACCTCAAAAGTTTTTCTTTTTTTTAAAAAAAAGGAAGGGAATAGAAGAAACTTTTTATACATACAATAATTTCATATATTTTACATTTACTTTACTTCTGTAAGTAAAATTTTACAGTACTTGTGTAAATAGTATCCAACTTCAATAAGCTATTATATAGATGTATGGTACACTAATGTCCAAAATTATTGTCGCATATCTATAACTGTCTTTTTGTAAGAATATAATTTGATAATGATTTCGCAGGGTACTTTTAATACTGATACTATGTGTATAATCGGGAAATGTATATTTGTGGTAAATTTCATAGGAAAAGAATTATAAATACAAAAATTAGAATGTGTAAAACAAAATATTGCTAGATGGACAAGAAAATTTTATTTTCGTTTTATTGTTCTTATTTACTGATCTTTTGACATGAAAATTTCCACATACATGTCTCTGCCGATTATACACATACTAACATTAAAAGAAATACCGGGCGAATTCGTTATCAAATTATATTCCTACAACATATTTATAGACATGCGACAATAATTTTGGACATGAGTGTACATACATAATACCTTTGGCTGCCTGATATGGTTATGTATCTTTTATTTTTCGAAATTGAGTTATTGCTACTTGTAGATACGTTATTATCACAGTTATCACCTCACAAAATGCCACACCTCACATCCAATAGTAACAGACTTATAAGACGTCAAAAGTTTTGACATATCTGAAAGTATACATATTTTTACTTAAATCAAGATAGCGACATATCTCAAGATAACTCAATTTCGAAAAAACAAAAATAGATACGTCTCTATGACAGACAGTAGGCAATGTACTGCAAGCAAGACATGTACCTCACACACGTTTCCGTATCTTCAGTGTTCTGGTAAAGTATTATATTGAAAATGTTAAAGCATGTAAGAAATTACGCTTATCTTACGACAAGACTTAACCACTCTTTCCCCCTCACAAAAAAAAAAAATATATATTTTTAGTCTTCTTAATGTCCGTTCTCATATACTGTTTCAACATTTCGAAAAATGTTTCTATTGTGACTATTATTATTAAAAATGATATGGAAGTATCAGACGTACTTTACTTTTTTCAAGTTCGTTCTCCAAATTTCGTAAATCATTCACGAAACTGAATTAATAAGTATTTAGTGAAAAAAGTGTTCTCTTATAGTGAAATGGTTAACTTGCACGTTCTGATACATGGAATTCCGCATCCGATTCTCGGTAGATGTCCCAGACTTTATTGTGTTGAACAAATGGAAACCGTCACGATTATATTTGAATTAAGAAACAACTAATTTGCCATCTAATCGTCCATATCCTTCCAAGTCTGTAACGAAGACATTTCAGTGACAGGAAGATCTGTAATATTCAATTTCATATAAATTTATTGAAGTAAGATTACAGAATGACATACATTTGGTGTCAGTAATGAGTCAATATAGCAGGAATTCTTCCCCTCTAAGCAAAATATAAGTTTTTAACTTTTATAAAAAAACAAGTAGCAGTGCCACGTGCACATCACGTGAAGAAATGTACTTTGTATAATATGATGTATATTTTTCAATTAATATTGAAGCCGTAAGTGGTAGTAGATTTTTACAGCTTTCGGATTTAATAGACACATTAAAGTGGATATTAAATATATTCTTGCAACGCTCAATTGGTTGCAGAAAACCGCTTCTCGCTATCTGTTACCGTTTTTAAGGTAAAGGCACCAGTAGTTCACACTTTAAGGAATTTTTCAGGTTTATTGTCTTATAAAATGCTTTTAAACTGTAATTGTTTTACGATTTATTTTTTATTCTATACTTTGAAGATCCTTTTTATAAACCATTATAATTTTAAATGGCTAGTATAGTTTTTAGTATTTTTTAAAAAAAATTCGAAACTCTTATAAAAGTTTAGTAGTTGACATGTTTCACTTCTAAAAAATCTAGTAGCTGACGCATTTGAGATTAGTAGTTGGCAGTACTTATTTTTTATACATACGAAAGATAAAAAAGAAGAAAATTGTTAACATGCTAGGATTTAAATGTGTATTATCAACACTTCAGATGACTATTAGTAAACACTATAATCTTCAGTATCCATTAAAATGTGAAACTCATTATTTGGCAATAAAAAAAAAAGAGTGTATTTTACACTCTTCGCCTAACTTGTTTTAAAGAAGCTCAAGAAAACGCAAAAACACTAAATAAAACATAGATGTAACTTTGACAGTGAAAACAAACGTCAATTCCAAATACTGTCCAATTGAGGAACAAGAAATAGGCCCCGCCGGCTGCTGACTGATTGAGGTTCTTCAATATGACCAGCAACATCTTCCTACACATACTCTAGCTCATCTGGTCTTTCTGGCCACTTCCAGTATTTTCCGCTTTTCTGCATGGCTGACACGATTGCACCTTTATCTGTAATACTCGCAATTTTCCCAGGAAAATATTCGTCTTGATATGTTACAATCACAAATTCTCGTACTTATTTATGTATGGATTCAACTGTTATGGAAGTCGAATCGATTTCTGAACCGCTAGTATATTCTTCGTTTAATTCGCTACAGGAATCTTTATAAGGAACATTGTCACTCTCTGTGTCTGATGTGGCACTGTCACTTTGTCGAGAACCTGAAAATGTAGCTAATAAGTGTTTTTTTTTTAATATTTTGTTCATCTTTTTCTTTTAAGCTTCATTTTTCTCTCTTGTTCTTGCAATCGCTTAATTCTTTCCGTCTCTTCCTTCTTTCTTTGTCTTTCCGCTTCTCTTTCTTTTTTTCTGGCGTTCCAGATCTTCCTTTTTCTTTGCTTTACTTTCATAGTACGTTTCCCATAACTTTGAAGAAACAACACTTCGAACTTTTTCCTTCAATTTCCTCTTCTTTCTTTTCACTTCCGTTTCAAGCCAAAGCAGAGATCTTTTAAACGGGCTCGGAATACTCTTGACAGTATGACCTGTAGTACTTACTTCGTGTATTGACAAGGTTGCAATTTCTACCTGTCCTGACACCTTGTTCGAATTTGTGACAAGTTCTTGACTTAAAACCTGATTTCCAATATCTTATGACTCTTCTGCTTTCTCATAAGACAAACTTCTTTCTGGTTCTTTATCTACTTCTTTTCTGCTCACGACTACTTGTTCTGCATTCACATTCAGTGGTGAAATGTCTTGTGATCCCATTGTAATATCCACTTTTTGTTCTATCTCTACGTTACCCGATGGACGACTTTCTCAAGCAGGCCCTCTTGAGCTTCCATGATCTGGTGATTGTCATTTGTTTCTAATGCAACTGTAACAGTCTTCCACGTTTGAAACAAGGAAAGATCTTTTGGTCCTGGCCATTCTTCAGTGCGAGAGACAGATTGAAACATGTTGACCTTATCTTTCCCTATTATCACATTTAAAACTTTCTGAGTTATTTCTAGTTCACATGAAGTTAAACTACTTCCATATGTAGCTCTAGCTACGCACTCCTTTTGTGTCTCTAACCTAATTGCATTTTCATTCCAGGGATATAATCCACAACACCTAAATCCATTCTTCAATCCAGCTGAATATTCTGGAGAACCAAAACTTTACTCAACAGAGAAGCAAAATCTTTTCTTTACTAAACCGAACCTTTGTGCATGTTTTCAAGTCTCCATTCATGTACTTTTTGTTTCCATATTCTTTTTACAATGCGAAAAACGGCTACGTCCATGGGTTGGATTATGTGCGTTGAATTTGGACTCAAAGCTATTAAAATAATACCATTATCTACACAGAACTTGCTTGCGTGCAAAGAACGATGAGAGGCATGACCATCAATAAAAAAAAATCACTAGTAAATTTACTTGTGTTAACAGCCATGGATGAAAGACATTAGCTAAAAACTAAAAGAAGAGCTCTTTCAAATATGGAAATATTTACTTACGTGCTTATTATTCTAATAAGTAGTAAGAAAAACTTCAATACAAAACCTGAAAACTTTTCTTCGAGCCAACAAAGAGTAGATTCAGTACTTGACATGCACTGGTGTCAGTGCTTGACACCCATGTCAACTACTAGTTCCATACAGTTGTTTTACTTTCTGATGCAAATTTTAATGTTTCCCATTGTTACGTGTTTGAAGTGGTAAACGCTAATTTTAGTATAAGAATGGTTGGAATTAGTAATTGACAGGGGGGTGTCAACCTCTGAAATCCAAGCAGAATTGAATGTCAGTACTTGACACCCCCCCTCCAACAACACTCAATTTTCTGTTGGAGCTTCTCGCATTGATTTTGTTACTCACCAGAAAAACATGTAAAATCATAAATAAAAGTATTATAGCAGAGCAAACATAATTTGGCATCTTAGTTACAAATAGAGTGTACTCACCTTCTTAACGAAATCGGTAACAGAACTGTAGCAGATAATGTATCCTCACAATGGCGTGAAGAGTTTACAAAGTCATTCCATTAAATAATGAAACTCTATGCAGTGATGCCAGATAATATTCAGTGAGACTTCAACCTACAATTTGTTTCCACTTTTGTGTTCGTATGACGTCAAGTAACCTTATTATTTAAATTTTTCTTGCAAAGTGTCAACTACTGGTGCCTTTACCTTACTCCATAGCGATCAACTTTATAACCGGAAATGGTTGATTTATCCCATTTCTGGTTTGCATAGAGTTTAGGAAGAAAACGGTATATATTCTTAGAACACTAAATCGACTTCAAAGAAAGCTTATCGCTACCTCTTTTCGTTTTCTCTCTATGTACATCAATATTGAAACCGAAGTAGTAATGGATTTGTATTGCTTCTGATTTTACCAGAGAGTTAAGGATGGAGCTGAAATGTATTCTTTGGATACTTAATCGATTGCACGAAACAGCTTCTTGCTATCTATTACTGTTTTAGCTCTATAGTGATCAAAGTAAAAACCGGGAAAATGTTGATTCATATCACTTCCGGTTTGAATATCACACCCATTAACGAACTTCCTAACTTTTGACTCTCCACATTCTCGCCAAAATTTATGGTGATTCAGTCAAGTACAGTATGCGGCAAAACAAACAGTACTGAAATCACATCGTTGACATTTATTTATTTGTTGTACAACATAACGAAACATAAGAAAGGTTGTCAAATGGATATCAACTAAATGTTACTCAACCATACTATAAATTTACAAGGAATCATTCTTGTACATCATGTGTTCAAAATGTTGAACATTATGTCGCACATATTCTTCATAGCAGTCCTGTAGATCGATGAACATGTTAGTGAACACGGTTTGCTGAAATGACAAAGCAAATGACCGAATCTTTTCTCTGAACTCCGGTATAATGGTAGGAAGTTATCTGTACGGAAAATTGCTTCCTTCAGCATACCCTGTATGTAGGCATCTGGAGTCATGAGGTGAGCGGAGTGGGAAGGATATGGAAAATCCGTTGCATAGCAAATCAAGCGATGTCCAAACTCTTGTGAGCAGAAGGGTGACTCACTTGCAGTGTGGTCAATAACTCCGTCTTGCTGCATCCATTGTTGTTGTAACGACAGATTTTTCATGTGGTAAAAGCCGCACAAATCATGCAAGACAGGGTCAATAATCGACTGTCGATTGTTGTGATGATCAAAGTACACATGGCTTGTCATCACTGAACCATATGTTATTTATGAAATATTCATTTTCATATGCCATAGCTAACACTCCAGAGCAATACAGTAGACGTCCACGCTAATCTCCTGCAGTGAGACGCTGCCCCACACCGCATGAGCGGAAATATTGCTCGACAATAAGTACCTCCTCCTCTGTTGTGAGTAGCATTATCTTCGCACCAACTGCACACTACGCTAGTCCACACACAACTGAGCAAGTGAGCATGAGCAAACATTTGGCACTCACAGCTCATACCACATAGCATCCGAGCGCCACCCGTACGCGAATTTCAGTACTGTTTGTTTTGCTGCATACTGTAGTTCTTGAGATTTCTTTGTCTTTCGGACGCATGGACAACGGACAGAGTAAATATATAAAGATGTTTTGGTGGACGGAACTCTTTAATAAATATGCAGTTTGTTGAATACATTGTTCAAGGTATTATAAAATGTACAGCATCTTCCTTGTTTTCTTTTTCTTTTTACCATTTACATTGAACGCTTTTACTACTAACTTCGACTTTACTCCTTATATCCGGATATTAACTTTTTCTTTTTAATCGCACCGCTTGATTATGAAATTACAGTTTGGGTTTACATACTCAACGTATAGCGGAACTCCAAAATTAGACAATTGATTTCGTAAATAATTCCATAAATACAGCAGAGGAACTAAATGGATATCTTCTCACACACCTTCACGAAAATAATACAAGATAAAGGACACAAATGAGTAGCTGAGCACGCAACACAAAATTTACGATGATTGGGATACTACACGGAAAACTTTAATTTACTTTGTACAGAGTAAAAGATTTTTATCTGGCTTATCCCTAATCTTGCAAAACGGTCACACGTCGTGCTTTCACAAAAGTTGCGAATTCTATTTTAAGAACGGGCGTTACAAATTACACTTCAAAGGAGCGCACTATTAAACTCACATTAAAGTCGTTAGACCTTCTCAGAAATTTCTTGCACATTTTTCATCGCACGTATCACACGGCAATTCGCGGTTTATCAACAGACCATTCCATCTTAATTCAGGCAGGGTGTGCCCGATGACTACTTATGATTTCTCTCCCGAGTGCATATGTTTATAGTGCACCTAGTGGAATTATGAAGCATCCGAAATAGTTCTGTGCTTCAAAACTCGTTTGATTATAGGTATTTAAATATTTGAAGATGTTAGGGATTATACAATTTTCACTATTACTTGTTATCTGAGCAGTTAGCTATTTAAACTAGACCTGTCCCTATTATTTAATGAAGGTAGGCTTCTTTATAATTCCACGAACTTTAATACTCAATATCGTTTCCAACCACATATACTTCCAGAACAGCTATTACTAATATTACAACTTTACACTCAATTCATCAACACCGACCTAACTTTCATTGCAACCGTGAAACTATTATAAACATAGGTACGCTCTTCAATTGCATCTTTAAAAAACGAACACTTTGTCTGATAATTACCTAAATAAAGCCTTGTCCAAAAAAGCATTGCTATAACTGATTTACAAACACTAACCTTGTCCAAAAAAGCATTGCTATAACTGATTTATAAACACTAACCTTGTCCAAAAAAGCATTGCTATAACTGATTTACAAACACTAATAGAAGAGAATGGTTGGTTCAAAATGGTTGGTTGAGTTGAAGTTTAGAGTCTCTTTTCAGCAGTGAGGCTATATGAGACGAGGACATACAGTTTAAAGTGGAATCCGAACCAAACGTTCCCACCTAGAATCGAACCTGAGTCTATCACGTCGAAGGCGCGTACGCTAACCATATTGACAAAATACTGTAACAATGGAAAATTCAAATAAATTAAAAACAAATCTGTACATGAATGGAAAGAGGAAAAAAAATATTCTCCAAATGAAATTATGATTTTTTTTTCCTTTAGAGAGGAGAGCACGGTGGCTCAGTAGTAGAGCTCTTACCTCTAGTGTGTGGGGTTCCTGATTAGATCCCTGGACAACTAAAATGTCTGTGGTGGACAACATCGTATCCGTGGGTTTCCTCGGGGTACCCCCGTTTCCTCCCACTTTCTCATTCCACCAATTCTTCCATCACCATTCACTTGCTTTAATGTCTCCCTTAGCCTAACGGACATAAATGTGGAACGTTAAAGACTGCATTTCATTATCCCCCTTAGAATTCCAAAATATATTGCATTTAAAATGCCAAATTACAGTGAAACCTCTCTAAAGCGGACAGCCGTGGGGAATCAAAAATTGTCCGCTATAGAGAGGTGTCCGCCTTAGAGAGGTTTCAATACCTTCTTACGTAAATTAGTAAAAGGTATTGTGCAATTAGAAAAATATTTTTGCATGGATCATGTATTTACGAATATTATCAAAATGTTGCTGTACCTGCATTATCTTGTGCCATTCAATACTCTATGTTCGAGACATAACATGGAAATAAGATGTTATGGTTCTCTGCATTTTACACTTATTGCCACTTACTACATTTTCGGTGTATTGCTTTAATTTGTGAGTTAATTGCAGCCCAGTAATGATTTTTGAGACAATATGCGTACCCGCGGGCAAAAAATACCAAACTTGTCGTTTGCTTAGATAGAGATTCTAGCGGACAGTAGCATGACTTATCATCCCAAACGGCGGGCAACTGTCAATCACTTTTGTACCTAAAACAGGTTGGGTGAGAGTAGAATGCAAGCAAAGAACATGAGGATGTTGTTAAACGGAGACCTTTCCTTTTGAGCAGACAGTTGAGGAGGCAAAATATTGTCACACCCCATTTGCTTCCTTGCTGACACACGTATGAATCACAAAAAATGTATGATTTTTTACTGTAGTTTTTAACTTGTTTCTAGAGAAAGTGTCCGTAATACGGAGGTAAATAATACCTATAAAGACAGAAAGACTGTCCGTGTCCGTACTAGAGAGTGTCCGCTTTAGAGAGGTTTGCCAATGTGCTTTCTCCTATTACAGTGTTTGGGAATTACAAAATATGTCCGTTATGGGAGGTGTCCGCTTTATAGAGGTGTCAGTTAGTAGAGGTTTCACTGTATATACTTCATCAGAAATTTGTACATGATCATTTATGTGTCCTTATTTTTATGTCAGCATACCAGCAAGAAAATATGATTTTGGACTCAATAGTGTGCAGTCATATTCGAGAAAAACTGTCACCTACCTAAGCAGTCATATTCGAGAAAAACTGTCACCTACCTATCTTCAAACAGTCCTCGCAACTTGATATTAAGTGTTTTAATATTTTGAATTATTAATATTAATTTGAATTTGTCGAATAATATAAGACTCAACTGGCCGAAGATGAGCAACATTTGTTTGGTATTGTTTCATCTATGGACAAGAATACAGTGCTTTTCACAGAGCGATAAATGGCCAATTGTTTTGACCAAAACTAATTCATTTTACGAATTTTTGAAAATAAATGTGATGCAATGACTTACAATTTCCTTGACCGCGAGAACCGTGTTCTATGTAGGTTCGAGCTCATGTGATTCGGATCGCACATTAAACTGTACGTCCACATCTCATATATACCCTCATCCTGAAAGGGATGCTAAACTACAATTCCGTACTAACAGTCGGTAAGTAAATTTTCAACACACGAAATTACATAAAACTTTAGTTAAACGCCTTACGTGTATTGACCTGCAGACGGCGGCGGTTATACCGTTTGTGGGGTTTTCAACAGATCCAGCCGGCAATTCGCTGGATGAATGACATAATATCCAAAGTAAAACTGTCGAAATGTCGACAAGAAAATACAGATTGACTTACTACTTTCGTGCGACTGAAATTTCGATTTACGTCTGATGGGAAATTACCCTATATAACGAAATCAATGGATAGGTGGAGATCACGCTGTAACGTTACAAAGTTCGTATATGTTAAGAAAACAGGTAGGGGTGTCCAGTCATCAGGAGCCAACGTGTTGGTGAACACGGTTGTGTGAAAATGAAGTGCGGAAAAAAAATTCAAAGTGACTTTTCCTTACGAGTTCAAACTGGAATAATCTACACATCCAGTCGCAAAATCATCAACAGTGCATTTGGATTAAGAGAATTGAAATAACGCACCATACGTCGTTGGTTTTGAAATTTCGTGCTCATATTGAAAATGAGCCCGCGACCACTACCGAATCTTCTGACGAACCTCTCAGGAACGGTGTAGAATACCCTCAAAAAATTTTCGTGTATTGAAGACAAGTTAGGCATACACCATGCCATAGTCGTTCGGCAGCTTACCGTAATTAGTAAGGTGAAAACGTTGAACTCATGGGTGCCATGAGTTGACACCAGTCAATAAGAATTACTGTCTGGCGATGTGCAATTATCTGCGTATACAGAATAACTGGAAAGGGTCTCTGCATGGGATTTTCACTTTTGATGAAAATGGCTCTGCCAGGACAATCGTAAACGTCCAGGTAAGTAGTTGTATTCTGATCTACATCGAAAAAAGTTTCTAAAACTACAGAAAGTGGTGCTGGTATGGTGAGGGTACTTCTTCATATCTTTCTCCGTAGAGGCGAAATCATCACTGCGGGTCGTTACAGTGTTGAACTCTATAAAATGAACAGCAAACTTGTCCGCAAGTATATAGCAGACATGGTGTCTTCATGTTTCACGGCAACGTACGCTTGCATATCACTCAAAGGACAACGCATACTCTTCATGTGTTGCAGTATGAAATCCTTCGTCACTCAACGTATACTCCTGACGTTTCTCCCACCGATATTTTGTTCAATTCTTGGCAGGGAAGAACTTCTCTGAATACTGGGCGCTGTAAGTGCGGTTGAGGATTTTCTTCAAAACTTGCCTTCGGTATGAATTAGTTAAAATGTAGCTGTGTGATATATTGTAAATAAGAAAGCTGTTTGTCACATCTAAAACCGGACGTAGCACAACATTATTATGTCTCTCACAATAAAATACGAAAATAAACATAAAGATAGTGGTAAAAGATGCAAGAATGAATGATAATTTTTTTAAAAAAATTATTTACTTAAAACAGTGAGGTATCATAATTTTGGTTTCTAAGATGATGCAATGGACAATGACACAACTCAATAGCTAATGTTTCTGTAATTCAATATATTATTTTTTCTTTGGTTTAAGTATCCAATCCACTAGTATTGTTATGCAATCTAACAAACATTTTAAAAAAACTTACTTTTCCTGAAATTTTCCAACACTATTTTCGTATCTCAAATCTTTTTTCGAAAGCGTTTCGAAATTTTGTTTCAATATGTTCCTCTCAAAGTTTTTTTATGGTGCTTCCTGAAAATTTATCCTCAATTACTATGATCAAAAACTGTTCTCAATCATTAATAGTTGATACATTATCAAAATATGTACGTAAGTAGTGAAAAAGAAAGTAATACATTGTAGGCAAATAGTCTGTTAGATAATAAATGTTCTAAATAAGTAGAAAATAGAGTTGTAAAGTTTTCTAGTTAAGGAACGCTACAGTACAAAATTCAAGAGCAACTAGACGGACTAATATGGATAATTTAGAAGGGGGAATAATGGTAATATTTTAATTTCATGGGTGTATATGTTGGACTTCTGATAATAGAGTATTTATAAAATTGTAATCGTATGTGACTATTTTTAAATTATGAGAATATTTAATCGAATGATACATAATTCATTAATGTTTTTCAAAACTAAAGTGCAAAAGTGTGAAGCGTGGAGCTTCGGATGGTTGCCCGGTTTGCTCTATATAAAGACAGCCGGTACCTGTACAGTAAACTAGAGAAAGTATATGATAAATGAAAATAAATAGTAATAAACGAATTCGTAGAATGCTAATCAAGAGGAGTAAACGGAAATCCCCAAGAAAACTATAAAAATACGCAATAACAGCATCATTTACGATGCACTTCTGTACATCGAATGTTATTATGATGAATAGAACAGCAGATCACTTCTACGCAAAGTTTTACTGAAACTTCTTTTTCCGATTCCCCATCTTTATTATTTGAATTTTATGAAAAAAATTACCTAAAATTTCAGGCCAATCTAACCATAATAACCTGTCACTATTTTGCATTAGATTAGTTGTCTTGATATTTTAAAAGTTAGGATCTCAAGCTCTGATAGTTGCTCCCTTCTTTACAAGTTATCGAATTTTCCCTGAAATTCCATATAGCTGACAAGTGAGAATGGACAATGTTTATCAAGAAGACCAACACTCAAAATCGAGTTCGGGACTCGTCGAGAATACATTTTTTCTTGCTTTAGTGATAAGTTGTCATTGTTTTCGAAACCTCTTATTAAGGATATGTCTATGAAAACTATCCTTGAAGAGAGTAACTGATTTTATAAAGATATCCTAAGAGATCCATAACATATCCTACGAGATACATAGGAGTCAAAGTCAAGAATTATCAGGCAGTGACATTTCCCAAATATCAAGTTCAAATTGATAATGCAATATATCAAAATTAAAAAGAGACAAATATCAAATTATTTACAAACTAAATATTACCCGAATTTCTTTAGAATCCTCGAGATTTGGCAATGTTTCGTTTTCCTTCAGGTAAATGTACTAAAATGCGCTGAAGGACTTCTGCTGCTCGAAATCGTGATGTAATATAGAATAGTTCCAGCCAGGGATGTCCACAGAATTGTTTCCAATAGGGAAAGGGGTCAAAAGACTGATTCCAAGCGAAGGTGAAAAATGGACACGCAAGTACAGTTATGAATAGACACTGATACACGGATGCACGTAATACATCATATAGAACAACAGTTATTTATGCATATATTCTTATTATGTACAGTAAATACACTTATTAATGTGCTATTGAATAAAATATCTAATTTAAAAGTGTTCTTGTATCGACTTTCCTCAATTTAAGTTAATTCAGCCTTTTTCCTTTTACGGCTGTCTTTATCAATCCCTCGCTTAACCTATTTTTTACGATGCTTTACATCTTGGCATGAGAATTCATTGCTAGAAAAATATGATCTTGCCCTGGAAACTGGCCTTGAATCAATTCTGAACTGCTGATCGAGATCTTGGATGCAAGCATGTTTACCTATTAGCTTGGGTAATCTTGGTATTCGATAAACTGTGGCGATTTCTACATTCTAAGCATTTTAACACGGATCTTTTCGTTTAGTTGAAGTTCTTTCCACAGGCTTATTGTTTGGACTCCGATGGGGCAATTTTGAATTAATAAACGGGCAAGTTTCGCAGATACAGACCTCCCAGGAATTAGCTAAATGTGTTATCAATCATTTTGGTATACACCAATTGCATCTCACTTTCAGCATCGTCTGTTACAATCTGTTGTTGTTGTGGAAGATAAAGCCAGGTTCCCTGCTACTTCATCTCCCGAAGCTGGTGCGTGGTTATTGCGATATCTTTCCCGCGTTTAGGCCTTCATTTATCAAATGAAATATTTTAAAATGCTGTTGCCTGCGGTTTAAATTTAGCTTTTCAAAGCCTCATTGCTGTCCAGCTTGTGGGGATGAGGTTTACCAACGTGACTTACATGGTCTTTCATGAATAAAGACAAATACGGGAACTCTAAATTATTATAATTATTGAATATATAACTTACATGTCAATTGTTCAAGTACTTAATTATTGAATATATAACTTACATGTCAATTGTTCAAGTACTTGAATTAAATGCATTAATCTTATTATTTTTTTTTTAAAAAAATATTAACATTGCTTTCGTTGGTCGGGTTACACTGACATTTCTTTATATGTTTCTGTTTGAAATCTCAGAGCCCGTCAGGCACAAAATGTTAGTAAATAGGGAACGCACTGTAGAAGGATTCCCGAAGGCAAGTAACGACTTCATTACTTCATGCAAGTCTGATCATTTTTTAGGCTAACTGTGCTAATGGATTATAAACATTGATCTCTCTCTCTCTCTCTCCTCGAAAGAATAGTTTTTCTTCTTCTTTCAAGTTACCGACTTTCCATTGTAAATGACAAAATTACGCCACATTACCGGAGATTACTCCCGTCCACTTTAAGCAAATATCTCTAAAAAAAATTACCTCTTACATGTACTTTAGAACTTGCTCTTTCTTGAAATTTTGAACATTTCAGCTAAATACTAAGTTATACTGACGCCAAAAACAATGAAGTAAATAAGCGTGTCGAGTAACACACTTTAGTACAACAGGAAAAAGTTTAACGATAAAATAGCGAAGCGATATTAATGAATTCCATAAATACGCACATAACTGCTATCTATAACGTAGCTTTCATGATATAGATTGGTATGACACAAATCTTGAGTGGTGTGGTTGAAAACATCGACTGTATTAAATTTGTGGCCAAAGACGAAAAAGGAAGAAAGAAAGAAAAACTATAGTGATTCTATCCCACCAGACTTACATACAATTTATTTTGACCTTTTCCACCTAGATCCGCCGATCTATTTTGAAAAAGAAGCATATTTTAAACTCGTTTCTTGAAGAATGGATACCTAGAAGGAGGTTTTATTATAAGCTTAATGACCTTTTCGTTCCGGTGTTGAGAACTTTTCGCTTAAACCTATCGATCGTTGTTTTTCACGAATATTTGAGTTCTAAAGATACTATGATGCGTGTTTCAGTTCCTTTGCAAATATCGAGGTCACACTTTGAAGACAGAAGATACTTAAACCATTCATGAAGCCAACAGGAAGATTCACCACGAACAAAGTTATGCAGACACGCAAGGCCAACCGTAATTACTAGTTGCATATTTCACAATGAGACCACAGATGAAATTCAACTTTGACAAAAATAGAAAGAAATAACATTTAGATACACGCAATCCTTAGTTAATTATTTTAATCCTTTTTTTCTAATATTCAGTAATTATAAACTTGTCTTTTCAAGTACAGAACTGGTTTCCCCGTTTTCAATTAAGTGTAAATTTTTAAGTATGTCTCGAACGTACACTTTTGGTTACAGAAATGTTACTAATGTATGTGAAAAATATATATTTCAGTATAAATAAAGTTTCAGTAAAACTCTCATGCTACGAACCATAATGATGAGACCAGCAACATGTTCAGCATCGAAAAAGGGTCAATTTTAAACGATTTGCTATAAAGGAAATATACAGGATTTTCTAAGTAAGAAATATTTTACCTTATTCAAACGCTGTTTTTCAAAGGTTTCTCTGCGCTATAAATGATTGGAAAAGTCTCGGAGTCGAGAGAAATTTTAAGAAAAACGGAAAGGAAAGAGAATAATCTTTCCTTTTTCCCTTAAAAACTTTATTCTTTACAGGGAAGAATAGGATATATTTCGACTATCGGAAAAAGCTTCAAAATTTTAACACTTCTGACCAAAGTGTATACACTTATTTATTAAAACTAAAATACAGTGTAACGGTTTCGACAACTTAACGTTATGTTCATTAGACAGAGTTAGTGTCTGATGAAGATAACGTTTACTTGTCAAAACCGTTACAATGTACTTTAGTTTTAATAAATAAGTGTGTATATACTCTGGTCAGAAGTGTTAATTATTCATTCAGTGAGTTTCAGAGTTGTGATGGATGGAGTTTCAAAGTTTCCTTTATTTTCTGGCTTTTTTTCCCTTAGAATCGAAAGTAAAGCAAAAGAAATTTATGATCTATTACAAACTTAATAGTCTAGTCAAATTAAGACAAAAAAAAAAAAAAACCTTCTCTGCGGAAAGACTTCCAAGATGCTAAAGTTTTGTGCGAGATTTCATATTGACGTTCTAAACAATATATGAAAAGTTAACATCGTGTTTACTTCTGCTAAAAATTTTATAGTGGGTCAAAGGTCAAGAAAACGTTTATTGTGAAAATTCGTAAAATATTGGTCCTACGACAAAAGCTGTTATTAGGTAATTTGTAGACCAGAAAATTTACTACAAAAATGATTCTATTGTTTTTTTCGTGTAGGTAACCGTTTTGGAAATATTCCGTTGTAAAGCATGTGTAACTGTATAAATTATATGTATATTCTATAGGGTCTATATGGTATAGACCGGGCTGAATATTTTACCAACTGCGTATGGGTTGGATCTGAAGTCAAATTATGTTAGTATTGGGCAGAGGAAAACGTTATGACATGGTTACAGTCGTCGTTTGCCACACTGCTGGCGGCCATATCGAATTCAACATCGTTGTTTCGAATGCCAATATGGTCATGCGATATGTCAAATGACACCCTTCTTCAACGAGAAATCGAATGGATCAGTTCATTTTACGATAAATTTAACGGTGGTGCATTTACGAGTGATTTTAGGTTAGGGTTTGGGCTATACAGGGTGTTCCGAACGGAAGATTACGTTCTATACACATCTTGTAACATTACATTACAAAACCATATTCACTATTAAGAAGAACATCTGTAAACCACAAATAATAATAATAATAATAATAATAATAATAGTAATAATAATAATAGTAATAATAATAATAGAACATGTTTCAATCGATGCCATTCCCTTCTAAGGAGTTCGTCGCATCATATGTTTTATGTTCTATATTCCATTTTCATATACCGCATCCTCCTGTACGTAGCTGCTAAGCAACTATTGGAGCGTTGTGTGATACGGAAAATGATAGTTTTTCACTTTGATTTTTGCAGACGAGACGCCAAAATGCTAGCTTGTCAAGAAAGGATAGAAATAATCCTTTTGGTTGGCGTGCTCACTTCAGCAGTAATAGTAGATTTCAGTGTCCCACATCCTAATCGGTACCTGGTAACAGACAGTGCAGTAAGAAAACTCATGAAAATTTCGTGCAATTGATTCGAACGCATTGGGTGTTGGTTAAGTGGCCGGCGAAAACAGAGACGTCTATCGAGTGAAAATGGTGTTAGTCAATATTTTTTTAAAAGGAAGCAGGGCACCCTTACAAGATAACTTTTTTGTTGTAGTTAATTAATTTTCACGACAAATGTTTCTCTTTACCTTCAACCCGCTATAAAATATTTAGCAAGGATCAAATCGATGGAGACTTTTGACATATTGCTTACAACGACAATATTAAGGTGTACAGAAAAATTCAGCTTTCTGGAAATTTTTCCGTAGCAAAATGCTAATTCGACTTTACTATAGACATTTTCGGATTGATACAGTATAGAATTAGCCCACAAGAACGAATCAAATGCCTGAAGAAACATATGCGACATCGACGAATTTCCACTACGTTCATAAAGTAATTATTGTGTTAATAATTGCAATAATTGTTAATATGTTGTGTATTAATTACAGTTGACTTTTTTGGTAAAGTAACAGCGCATATTAGTCAATATGATACTATGAAGTAAGACCAGAAGTATTTGAAATTTGAACACACTGAAAAGGACACTCTGGTGATATCTCTAGCATCCCTAGTTCCAAAGGATTGCAAGTAATGAAATTAATATCTTTTGTAATGTCGAACAGAAATGAATATCTTTTGTAACTTTTAATAACTAAAGATGGTCAACGTAAACAAGATTCATATCACAATTTGATGTGTCTAACAAATTTTTTTTTTAAATATGAATATACAATGATGGCATGATAGCTTATGTATTTACTGTACCAAGTATATTGGTTAGATTCGCTATGCGTAATTATAACGAATGCGAAAACAACGAAGAAACAAAAAGTTAGTTTCGTTTCACATATTATATGGACTTACAAACTGTGGAGATCCAACGGCGAAGCCGAAAATGGTAAAAGAAGGGGTAAAGGCCAAGATGGAATCTATTCTTAGGATACGTAATCCACATTACAAAACCATTTATCCTATCTCTTATACTTTTTGCTCTGATACCTGTCGAGAGAGAAACAGAGAAACATGTACGATTTTCCATACTTGTGTACAACATAGTTCGGAAGTGTAAAAGTCATTAACGTCGGAAATGAACAAACAAATGAAAGAACTTAAATAACACAACCCTCCATTGTAGCATGTTCTTCAGGCATCACGAGCGCCAATTCTTGCGTACAGTTTAAAGACTTAAATCCAGACAAGCCCTTCTCGTTGGTCTAGTGACTAGCGCGCACCTTTGGTGCACCAAGTTCAATTTCTGATTAGAGAGCCTTGAAATTTGAACGCATTCTGTTTCCATTGTAAATCCAAGGTCCACGTCTTATACAACCTCGGTGCTGAAGGGGATGCTAAACTCCACCAATCAAATATGGACAAGTTTCAAACTTCTACTCTTTCTCTTCAGACTCAGTTTTGAAACTTAAGATGGAAAGAAAAAAATCTAAAATCTGTTATTTCCTTTAGCCATTACGCGAAAAGAGGAAAAGGCACTAGGATTGTTTGTATCAATATTACAATACTACAGCTGCCCTTCCTACATATTTTATCCTTGACACTCATTAATATTATATGTATGCTAGCGTCAATTACCCGTTTCGCTGAATTAAAATTAAAAATATAATAATGTGTGACGTTCAGATGTCTGATTCCAAGAAGCTTTCTTCACTGTAATTGGATCATGAACGTTTGGGCTCATAAAATTTTCTAATTTTTTAATATTGTTGTCTCCGCAATGATCTCCATACTAACATCGGAATCGAAAACAGAAGAAATTTCCTCCTCTGACAGAAGGATTCCACTGGTAAATGCTCATTTTGAGTTTTTTTTTTCAATTTTTACCTAAATAATTCCGTACTAAATATTAAATGGAATTACCGTGTTTTAAAATCTCAATAATAAAATAATACGAATGATAATCTTACAGAGTATTATTATTTTCTCTCTCAATCTGGGAGGGGCCCCTTTCGAGCATTCGGGGCCAAGGGCCCTCGGCAATTGCCGACCAACTGACCTAATCCGGCCTTGCCTCTGGGAGAAGGGGATTGAATTTATTTTCGCACACGTCAGATATTTGAAATCTTTGGACGTACGAAGTTGACAATGAGTATAAATGTTCTCTGTGAACACCAGCCTATTGATAGGACAGGTTTTTGTGAAGTTCAACCACTAAGAAGGTAAAGGGGGTTTGAAACTGTTCTCACTGTATTCAAGATTTCAAAATATCTCGACAACCTTAACTATTTCACTAAATAGTACTTTGTAAGTACTGGAAGACTATACAAAAACAAAAATTAATAATAATGGTACTGTAACATTTTAAAAACTGTAAGAGTGAGTGAGGAATGAAACTTCAAAAGAGTCGGCTAAAGTTGAAGGCAAACTCAAGCCCCTTTAATACTATATGCCAGGGGTGGCCAAGGCTTTTTAGGTTTGAAGGCTACTTTTCATTTCAGAAATCTCTATCGACCTACTTATCTGTTCAATAGTCCACTAAAGGGAATCATAAAATAATAATAATAATGATCCCAGACAGTTTAATACAAGCCACCGCGGGTACCTCTCACGACTTGGAAGTCGACGTGTTGGCCACCACTTCTCTATACGAATACCATGCTCAGAACTCGCTGTACATAATGCTGAGACTACTCATATGTAAAATAGGGCTATAATAAACAAAGAATTCCAATTAGAAATAGGCTAATCTATGACAGAGAAAAATAATAGCAATAAATGGAATATTCACAAACACGCTACGAAGGATGACATGGAGAAAAATCTGGCAAGAAATGTAAGGAAAATCATTACTGGAACAAAAGCTTTATCATCAACACAATGGCAATCAATATCATTATTTTTCGTAAACATTACCGTATTTCTTGAGGAATATTCTGCTCTTTTGTGCGCATTGTCCTTTGTTAATGGTCTCATCAAAGTAATCTCCGATTTCTCCTTAGTTACCCCCTCCATTCTCTTAACAGGAACATCGATCATGAGGAAGAAACGCGACATTGAATACAGCGTCCTCCTTCTATAAACAAGATATAGACTTCTTTCCGTTTCACGTGAACAAAACCAATAATCGATCGTGAACAAATAAAAGTTACAGAAAAAGTGTAAATTTAAATTAATTTTATATTAAGTATTTAGGTATGTTAAAAAAAAAAAAAAAACACCTACGGCTTCACAGACTGATGTGTAACCTTAGACACTGAAAATAATAAACTGCGAGAACTTCGCTCCATGATAACGGATAGTAGATCCTATCATGGTGAATAAGGTATTCTCCTTGTCACGCGTAGCAGTTTATGGTAACCTCTGGAGTGTCGGACTGAAAACTTACTCCAAGCATGTTTCAGTATTACTTCACTGAACATAAAGTTATCAAAAGTATTGGCAAAACTAGGATACGATTTAATGTATATGACTTCGCATAGTAATACTTAAGACAGGCGAAATTCTCTTTTGTACTAGCATGGAAACAATAATAATTGTCTGCTTTGGTCCAAAGTTATGAAGAACAAATGTTTATAAAGCTGACTAATCTTAAGGAACAGCTTAATATTTTAAGAAATTTTAATTGACAACTCATAAAGTATGATCAGAAAATAATTCCTTTATCGTTTCGACAAATGCTATCGCCTCAGCAGTAAACAGAGGTACGGAAGAGACAAAAATTAAGTGACCAGTTGGAGACAAGGTACGGAAGAGACAAAAATTAAGAAACCAGTTGGAGACATACTACTATGTGAAGAATTATTAGTATTTGCGGAACCGATTGTCACCATACGTATAAGTACAATATATTTTTGTTTATCTGCTATAGTTTTAATATGTAATCACTTTATTGAATAAAAAAACAACTCCTGCACATCGAGAATCTCCAAGAGTAAGACACAAATTTGACGAATCATCATTACACAAAGGTTGATAGTCTTCCATACAGACTAAGGCCTTGACGCATGAGCCAGATGGTCACTTGTTCGTAGGCCCAACAAGTAGAACTACATATACGACGGTAGTCTCAAAAGTACACGTCCTAACAAAGAAAACATAAACACACACAAAAAGTTATATTTCTCAACATAGTTCCCTTTTAGCTCGATACACGTTTCTCAGTGATGTTTAATATCTTCCATACCCTGTTTATAGTGTGAATCGTCGAGTTGGCATTTTTTTTAGCATTGAGCCATTTTTTTTAAGTTCGGAAAGAAAAAGTAGCTCGAGGCGGCCAAATCTGTTGAATAGGGTGGGTGGGGAAGCAATTCGAACTTTAACTCATTAATTTTGGCCATCCCGGTAATGGATGTGTGAAACGGTGCAATGTCTTCATGAACAGCACTTTATTTGTCGCCAAATGCGGCCGATTTTTCTTGATTTCATCACTCAAACGCTGCACTAAATTTGCATAATACTCGCTGTTGATTGTTTTTCCTTTTTGAAGATAATCAATGAAAATTATCAAAAACAAAAAAAAAAACCTTACGTCATGACCTTGCCAGCAGATGGAACTGTCTTCGCTTTTTTTTTTTTTTTTTGTTCTCCGCTTTCGGTCCATTGTTTTGACCGTTCCTTCGTCTCAGGTATTAAGTAATGAATGCAAGTTTCATCCATGGTTATGAATCGAGGCAAAAACACTTTTTTTTTTTTTTTTGCTGTGAAATATCGCCAGACACTTGATCAAGGGCGCTCATCAGGGGGGGCAAGAGGGGTGCTTGCCCCTAGAGAAAATTGTACTTCAGAATATCGAAAATCCAATAGAATTTTTATTAGTTACAGCAAAATTTGAAACTATTTGCCGTCGCTTATACTTGCTCCTCCCTTGCAAACCACAAAGTAGGCGCCCTTGCACTTGATTGAAACATCCTCACGACGCTGTTTTTGTTCTATTATCAGCTAACACGGGACGGTACTTTCTCAGTGTCTCACTCACAGCTTTCGCATGTCCAAATTGTCAGTCAATATGCAATGTGCAGCACTTTTTGAAATGCCTATCATGTATTCCAGCTTGCGCACTTACAGTCGACGATCATTCAATATCATTTTGTGGATTTTCTTCACCAAATTTGGCGTAGTCACCCCATTTGGTCGACCACTGGGATGTTTGATTTTGTAACCTGTACGGCCTGCACTCTGCCACCCAATATTTTGCTGTTGTAAACCACGGAGCAGACTCCCTCAGAGTAGAATCTAGCTTGGCTTTGATTTTGGCTAGACTGAAACCTATCAAATGAAAGTACTGGAACACATAACAATGACCCATTTTTTTTTTCAATGTTTACAAATTCAGTGAAAGGGTTCACTACTGATGGCCACCAAACCAATACTAAACAACGTAACGTCTTCAAACTTAAGCGATATAACGATGATACTTTCGGTTACATTAATGTTTTTCAAACAACCACCGCCATCTGTATGTTTACTTCTGGAAGTACCCACGTATTACGTGTAATATTTAGTGATTGGTTGGCCCAGGGATCCATAATGCTGTTAACCCTTATGTCCACATTAAAAATTCTTTATTATAGTCAATACAAAGGGTACCCGGGTAACCCGAATTTTCTGAGCTTTAAATATTAATCTTTGTTTAGAAATAGTTTTAGTTTTTACTCATTCGGAGGATATATGGTAAGTATACACTGCACAATTGCCATGGGCGGATTTATGGAGGGGGGCATGGGGAGCATTGCCCAGAAATTTTGGGATTATTTAAATTTTTCATTCTAAACATTAGCTTTCTTTAGATAACTTCCAACTTTCAAGTCATTGCCCCACGTTATCTCTCTTGCCCCTCCCCCCGAAGAGTATCACTTCTAAATCCGCCCATGACCATTACCTAACAAGCATTGCCGCCCGACAATTATTGCAAGACCGCAGCAATCTTTGATCACACTCCACGCTATATTTCTTTCTTTTCAGGTTTTATACATTTTGGGTATACTCGTGATCTCCAAGACAAAAATATGATTTATAATGTCTGAAGTAAATACATTACATGAAAGTAATTATTTTCGCGGTCTTGAGGCACTTGTAGTACAGTACAACGTATTAGAAGAAGAAGCCTCTTGTGGACTTACCATTACGTTCGATTGCTATGCATTTAATTCCCTACACATGGAATCCAGCCTGGTTAGATCCTATGTGAATTGGAAAAGAATGAAATACAATCTAAAATATATGTAATGTCTTTGAAAAAAAAAAAAAACATTAATTTATTGAAACGTGTGTTGCTAATACGCTTGGAAGATGAAAATAGGTGCACTCAAAGTCATGAAGGGGTAAAGAACATTGTTTTGTGTTAATTCAAGTAAGAATGAGCGCCTTTCAACCGGTGTGTACATTGTTGAGCATTTGTTTCTGCCGCTCCGGTGCAAATTTGGAAATTTGGATGCGATTCAACTACTAACTGTGTTTACTGAAATAATAGTCTGAAAGTGATTTATTGTATTGTATGGTGAACTGTTGTAGTTATTCAGTTTGTGTAAAGTATGTCAGGTTTTCGCGAACTCAGTGCTCAAGAATATAATAAACTGACTTATGATGAAAAACAGGAGTATGTGCAAAAATTATTACAAAATGAGGAATCTGAAGATGAAGCAGTGAACTTCAATTGTGAGGATTTAGAGGATGATTGGGTGCCAGAGCTTGTTGATGATTCAGACCTAGAAGATGTAATAAGAGAGCCTCAGAACATTGAAATTGAAGATGATGTGGAGAACGAAGAAATTTCTGGTGATGAAGAAGGTGAAAATAGTGACACGGTATGTGCTTCGGGAGACATTTCACGGGCTAAGGATAGTACAGAATGGCATAGATCAAATACCGGTTTGCGGAGAAAACTGAAACACAACATACTTCGAGAAAAATCCGGCCCAGTTCGGAGAACAAAATTGTTGGGTGTAAGAGACACATTCAAATGCATATTCACAGACGAAATGTGTGACATTATTATCCGTGAAACAAATAGAAAGGCTAGCACAGTATTTTCAAATTCCAGTACAAATGTAACAAATAAGCCAAAGATATGGAAACCTCTTACAGCAGAAGAATTTGATGCGTACCTTGGTGTCCTTATTACTGCAGGTGTGCAACACTCCAATTTTGAACATACTAAGGAATTGTGGAAAACTGATGCTTATCCACTCTATCGCGCTTCCCTTTCTTTGAACAGGTTTTGGCAAATAAGTAGATTCATTAGATTTGATAATGTCAACACACGAAACGAACGTTTGGAAAAAGATAAGTCAGCAGCAATAGCGGACATATTTGCCAATGCTAATTTGAGGTCAAATTATATGCCATCCGAATGCCTTACAGTTGACGAACAATTGTTCCCTACAGAGGTCACACTCGATTTACTCAGTATATGCCATCAAAGCCGGCTAAGTACGGCATAAAAGTGTGGTGGGTATGTGACTCTAGTAACTCTCATCCCCTCACTGGGCAAATATACACGGGGAAAATATCATCAGAAAGGGAGGTCAATCAAGGAGAAAGAGTTGTAAAAGACCTCCTTCAATGCTACAAGAATTCTGGGAGAAATGTTGTTACTGACAATTTTTTCACAAGTTTGCCACTAGGACGATTTCTCATGTCATGGAACCTATCGCTAGTGGGAACGCTAAAGCGTAATAAGCCGTACGTACCGAAAGAAATGTTGTCCTCTCCTTCCCGCCAAGAAATGAGTTCTTTGTTCGGGTTCACTAAAGATAACCTAAGAATGTGCTCGTATGTTCCAAAAAAATAAGGCAGTCTTGCTTTTGTCTACAACGCACTACGATTGCAGTGTATCTGGTCCTCTATCGAAACCTAAAATAATACATTTCTACAACAAGACAAAGGGGGCGTAGGCAACATGGACAAAATGTGCTTGCACTACACAGTCAAGAGGAAAACACAGAGATGGCCTCTAGCGTTCTTCTACAACATTTTTGATGTGGCGTCCCTTGCTGCATACATTATTTTCGTAGAAAATAACCCCAATCTAAAAAGAGTGACACATCAGCGGAGAATATTTCTCACAGAACTTGGGAAAGAGATGGCAATGCCTGCTATTGTCACTCGATCAAACAATCCCGCATGCATTCGCTTATTTTCTGTAAAATCTGGTATTGAATGTATGCTTGGAAGACCGGTGGTACCTACATTGAAAAGGGCTCCTGAAAAGAGGGACTCTACTGGTCGTCTTCCAATCCTTGGAGACTGTTTTGTTTGTAAATGCCAACCGCAAAAGAGAAGAAGAAAGACACGAAAGAACTGCCATGAGTGCGAGAAGCCAGTGTGTGATGAACACTCAGTAACAGTATCCAAGTGTATTCAGTGTGGGTGAATAATAATAAGGAAATTGCGTCTGAATAGAAGCTAAAAAACAAGTTTTCTCATACGGTACGGCTTGTCTTGCAATTTTCTTGTGATATGCATTATTTCAAATAGATATTTGGTATAATATTCTCTATTCCTGAATACTGTAAAGATCCACAGTGTAATAAAAACTTTGTTAGGGTACCAAAGTGCACTCTGTTTTGATAGGCTATTGCATGTAAATATTACCGGAAAAGAAATAAAAATACAAGATACCTATTCATTAAAATTTAAACTTCAGAAATTAGGGAGATTACTGAGAAATTGTTAGCAAATTAGTCGCTTGAATGTATAAAAGTCTCTGGGTTACCCGGGTACCCCAGTGCGGACTATAAGTAATGATAATTTTAGTGGCAAATATATATTTTGTAAAAAAATCTTTCCAGGGTTTATTTAGGGCAAAGAGCATAAAAAGGTAAAATTAACGAATAAACGCACGCTGAAAGAAAAACTACTAGCCATTGTGCAGACATTTCTATTCAAAACGCGGTGGGTTACCCGGGTAACCCAGTGTGGACATAAGGGTTAAGATGGTACTGACAAAGACGGCTTTATAGTGTTCATTCACCTATGACAGTCTGCTACTCCAGCAATGGTTGTTTTTTGTGTGACGACAAAAACTCTTGATCACTGCCCGATATAGAGCACTTTCCAATGGAAAGTGCTTCTTTGCACATGCACAAGGATATTTTATTCACTCATGTTATGAGGTTTAAAGAGGTCGAAAAGTGCGCACATCTTACGAAAAAAAAGAAAGAAAAAAGTGGTGTTTCGTAAGTCGAAATCCGGTCCTAATTTTCATCCATTTTTGCCATGTCAATGATAATTTGGTTGTAGCTGGACGCCTAATTTACATGTAATCTTGAAACACCCTTGTAACTTTTAAACTAACTGACAAAATTCAGTGAAATTTTATAATATGCAAGCATCGACCTCATTTGTCCGTTGATTGCTTTCCAAACTGGAGAGTTTATCCCTATAAGATTAGGTTATGCAACCCACTTATCTGTGATGTCGTTTTGGTTGCCTGACAGCCTTAGCAGTGTTTGAAAAGTTGCATATCCTTTCATTTGTTATTGAGTTCAATAGATTTAAAATTGCAGGTAGAAAGCATTACAATCTTGAACAAGGAAAGAGATATAATGCAACTAAAACCACATATTCGTTGTCGTATACAATCACACTGACTTCCACTCAACTCCTTTCCATGTGCTTCAAATATTCTGTATAAAGACACTAATATAGGTTCTAGTTGCAAAATTATAGAAACAAGCTCCCATATTGGGCGTAAGTCCTGCGCGTTTGTCCAAACAATCTCTTCTTTCCTTAATGTAATGTGAAAATCTTGTTAATAAAAATAACATCTTTCTTCTGGAATTTTAAAGATCTCTCTCTACCAATAATATCTAGAGTCAGGTCTTCAGTCTATGCTTTACGATAAAATGCGACTTTAAATCATGCGACTATCTCAAGTTCCAATTTATAGAAAATTTTAATTATAAATGATAATTCCATTGAACAAAAATTTAGCCATTACATTGTCTGTAGAAGAACTCAATTCGTTCACTTATTTGCCCCTTTTCTTTTCTATCGTGTGATTGATTTCATTTTAATCTTGAAATTCTTCATACTTATTCTTTTAGAACATAGTAATTACATTTGCTTTTTCATATTAGAATACCAAAAGAAAAATGGAGCGAATTGTTATTTCTTCATTAGAATTAATTTTTAAAAAGTAGGCACTAAGAAGGAAAATAGGATGCTTCAAATGTAACAAAAATATAATTTTACAAGTGTCTTCTTATTCTTATTGTCAGTGGTGTACGCAAAGGAAGGAGGATTCAAGGTTAACCCCCCCTCTTGAGCAAGGAATTATGGAAGAATAAACATTTAGTATATTAACATTATATCACATTTTATTTTCTTTTAATTGTTCAAAATGTTTTATTCAAACTAATGAAACATTTTAACCTAACGAAACAATTTCAAATGTAGAAACAAACTATAAACTCCAATAAACAAATTTTTAACTATGGCAGTAATGTAAAAGTTACATGGATTTTAAAGTGTCGTCTAAACATTTGGTAGAATTAAATTAATGCACTGTATTTACAAAGACTAGAATTGAGCAATTGTGTTCTCCAAACAGATAATTACTCCAAATTTTATTTAAAATTATCGTGTGCTTGCTCTAGACATTCAATTATTATAATTTTTTAAAAATTAAATTTATATTCTTATTGAAGAAACGCCTAATCAAGTTCCTTTCCAGAACCTACGGCACGCTACCACGTTGGATCGAAACAGCTATGCGCTGTATTAGCAAAGATGTAGAAAGAACTTGGCCGGAAACGCAAGCAATACGTCTTCCTACCTCCCTAATAAAATCAAGCCTTCTTGAATCCCAAATGCTACTAGTCTCAATAGGAACTGTATTATTTTTTTAAAAAAGTGTTTTCCTTGTTTTTCGGCTTCTCTGCGATTAGCAACAGCTCCAGCATCCATTACAAACAGAGGGAGACTTGAATGAGCGTATGTATCAGCGCACGCAAAATCCCTATAATAAGCATTTCCCTCTCATGCATGGAACTAACATCATGCCATCAAGTCACTTCCCACCCGAACGACAGCAGCCAGAAGGTTCCTGAATTGAAAGAATTCTAGTAGTGAATCAAATATACATTGATATCAGAATAAATTTTATAATATATATATATATATATATATATATATACAATTCACGCCTGTGGGAAAGAACGTGAGACTGAGTGCTTGAAGCCCTCCCTGACGAAATTCTGCGAATACCAATGATGATCGATCCTTGCGATGTCTAACAGCGAAGGAAATCCTTAGCAAAAAGTCCCGAGGTTAGTAAAGCGTGAGTTTACCATAAGCGTCAATAACGGTTACAACACGACGAGGCATACACTGAGAAAAATCCGTTATCCGGACAGCTGTATATTGTACATATATACGGCATCCTTATGTTTACTACAGAAATCTGTACGGAGCATGCGTTATCAATGTTATCCATATCCTACATATGTACTGATATCAATGTTATCCATATCCTACATATGTACTGTCCATTTCCCCGTTTAGATGTTACATCATGCCATTGCAGGATGTCTGACATCTAACAGTCTTGCGTATATTACATACGCATACTTTTTCATTCCATACGTCAGCTATATGTTACATACGTCCATCTATATGTAAGATCCTGACCGCCTGTATACAATTATTTCTTTCCTACGGAAAGTACATTTATTCTGAACACTTATACGGAAAATACGTATAAAATGTACTTTTTCAGTTATACGATTGCTGTACGTTCAGTCCAAAAACTACAGGATTTACACATGTAACCTACGTTTTTACGTACGCCACATATATACAGTGACTATTAGTCTCTGGATGTTCTAGAGTATGGCAACCCACGTAACTGCGGCTATTGCCAAAGCTCATTAAAACTGTAGCTGAGATAGTGTGCAAGGTGTTGTGCTATCATGGACCACACATGCTCAGTCGCTGAAAGAGAAGTAAACGCGCTAGCTCAGGATGTATTCAAACATTATGTTCATCCACAAAGTGTAGTACATTGCGTGCCACTTGCTGTCACGTGTTTCATGTTTGGGAGTCCGTCCATACAAAACATGCAGTGACCGACCCACAAGCGAGCCCAACACCATATCACTGTCAATGCGTTTAGACTTGAACAGGCACGGTTTCCAATTGCACTCCATATCGTAACGCCGCTACTGAACGGGTGTACCAATAAAGAATGGGAATATCGTCCAACTTGTTGTCACGAATATGGCCATGATATTGCTACATGAATATGGCCATGATATTGCTACATACAGAACATAGATACATCCAAGAGTGATATTCAGTTGGGCTCTTCATACGCGATGTTTGAGGCGCCATGTACTTGTATCGTCATTTATCATATTCTCGCATGTATTTGCAGGATTGAAATAGCTAACATTCTCTCGGAATTTTCTTTTTAGCTTTAGTGTTTTTTATATTTTTGTCACTATTTTTTAAATATATTTCTTTTTCATTTTTATAGTTAGTTTATTCTTTAGCTTTTTCATGACCTATATTTTAGTCTAATTTTTTAGTTTTTTTTTTTAAATTATATTCGATTTCAAACATGTTATGAAAAAGGACTGAGGGGACACTTTTAAAAAAAATCTAAGTGTATCATTTCATACATTTCCAATTCAAGGATATAGAAGCAACACATGCTAAATCCATTTTTTCAATTTTGTCAGGAAACGAAATAAAAGTGACCCTTTTATGTTTCAAATTTGTTGAACAATTGTTTTTCTTTAGTGGTAGATTTTTCTCATCTGTATTAAATAGTGACCACTAAACAAAAAACTTGTTCAACAATTCTGAAACATAAGGGAGTCACTTTTGCTTCGCCTCCTGACAAAACTGAAAAATGGATTTAGCACGTTTGGCTTCTATACCCCTGAATTGTGACTAGCTTCAAGTTTCATTACAGTGAATACTACCCTTTTCGTACACATTACGAGTTATTCGAAGCAAGATTCATGCTTTAAAATATATAAAATAAATCAAGTTATATACAGCAGTGTGGTAAGATTATCAAAATAATACAAGCAAATGTATTTTGCAACACGTAAGTTGTGTGAAGTTGTAACATTGAGAATGATTGGCTGATTTGGAGTTTAGACTGCTGCTCAGCCATGAAGGTGTATGAGACATGAACCTACAGCTTAATATGAGATCTGAACCACATGAGCTCCAGCAAGGAATCGATACCAGATCTTTCACGCCGCAGACGCGTACACAAATCATATAGCCACGATGAAGTTTCCCCGTTCAGTGCATAGGTTAAGAATTACTCTTTCACCATTCATTATCATAATCTATTTCTGATTGTCTCCTTTGTTTAAACAGCAGAATCTTGATACACCAAATATATATATATATATATATATATATATATATATATATATATATATATATATATATATATGAGGAAAAGTCAAGAAGTAAAGGGACTTTTGCAATTTCTCACACTAGGGTTTGGTAACACCGTTAGTATCCAGCGCTGAATTAGTGTCGTCTGCAACATTGCCGCGTTAGTCGTTGGAGTGTAGCAGAGCGAGAGACAACCTAATTTGCTGTACAGTACTGAAAACTATATCCAAGGAATGGATTCTAAGTGTCAAAGGAACATTCGAATCTGTATATCCATGTTTGCTTATTACTGAACATTCTTACACTATGACGGATTTACTTTCAGCTTGAATCAATTTTCTATCTAAGATTTCTGATACTGGATACGCATATAGAAATATAAGGATGTCTGTAAGAAGTATTGAGCCTTTTGCGCAGGAGATGGTGTTAGTGTCCCAAATCAGGATATATATGAATCACAGCGGGTCAAGGCTTAACATTATTTCACAGCTGACAGTTGAAGGTAATAGATGTGCAAAAAATGGCGGAATTCTTATACTCAGTAGGAAGATATTGTGTCGTAAAATGAGTGAACTTTCTCGAAGACGGCGCTACATTTTACAATTTTATTTGGATAAAGGCGCAAATGCTGCGCAGGTTCATGAAAAAATGTGCTGTGTATGGGCAAGATATTAATATGTTATCATAGACAACAGCCAAAAGATGGTACAGTTGCTTTCGTTGTAGAAATTTCGATGCCCAAGATGTTCCTGGCAGTGGGCGACCAAACACAGCAAAAGTGGATGGCATTCTGGCAAAAGTCGAGCAAGACTGGTATGTAAATAGTCATGACATCGCTTATGACCTAAACATCCATCACAAAATAGTATTAGACCATTTGGACAAAGCTGGCTATATGCAGAAGCTCGATATTTGAGTGGTACATGATCTGACTCAGAAACATTTACTCGATCGAATTTCTATCTGCGAATCTCCACTGAAATGTAAAGAACTCGAGCCATTTCTGAAGCGGTTGATCACGAGTGATCGAAAGTGGATAACCTACGACAAAAATATGTGGAAAACATCGTGGTGGAAGCAAAGAGACATTCCGCAGTTTGTGGCAAAACACACATTGCCGCCCAGGAAGATTATGCTGTGCATTTGCAGGTATTGGAAGGGCATCGTGCATCACGAGCTGCTGCCACCGAACAGAACGAGACTCGGACCTATACTTTCGACAATTAGCACGAGTGCACCTAACAATTTAAAAACAGTTCAACAGAAAGGATGTCGTTTATCACACTACGAATGCTAGACCGTATACATCTTTGACAACCCGTCGGAAATTGAGAGAACTTGGCTGGGAAGTTTTAATGCAATCACCGTATAGTCCTGAGTTGCTACTGTCACGAGTATAATTTGTTTCGGTCTCCGCAAAGCTCCCTGAATAGTATTAAGTTAGTATCAAAAGAGGTCTATGAAAACCACGTGTCTCAAACTTCTGAAACCGCAGAAGTTCTATAACGACGGGATTATAGTGTTGCCGGAAAAATAGCAAAAGGTCACCGAACAAAATGATGCACATATGGTTTCGTAACGTTCACAATAAATGTGTTAATTTTGACCTCCAAAGGCTACATACTTCTACACAATTTGATACTACAGTTCCATTATTATTATGGTTACACCTAACCGTTAGAATATATTTGACAAGAAGTGTAACGAATGTGAATTGCACAAATGTGTCTTGAAACTAATAACATATAAAATAATGAAGTGAGATTACGAATTGTTTGTTCTGCGTCTATACTACAGACATAAAATATTTGCATGAACTCCTGTATCTGATATAATATTCCATTGTTTACTATGTAATTGCTATCAACAGATGTTTTATTCAAGTTATTTATCAATATTTTTGCATGCCTCTAGCTCTTATAGCAAGGCGTTTCTCAACTCATCAACTAGAATTTGATCCATTGGGAATTTAGTCTCAATGTGTGTCTGTCTGTCTTAACGTCTGTCGATATGTCATTTAGTCAAACGCATATTAATGATCATGACGAAAACTTATGGAATGATGAAAACATGGAGTAAGGAAAATGGAAGTATACTGTACTTGTACTCCATATGATGCGATCTGAATTTGAATATGTGAACATTTGCTCCATTCGCTCATAATCATGGCCATATTTATTCTAGCTATAAGATAAAAGCCCAATGGATGGTATATTTGGCTTTGCTTAACTCGGTAACGGCCAAATGTGGTCCATGAGTCGGTTTCGACCTATATATTTATCCGGTCCGCGAATAAAAATGAAAAAATGTATTAACTGTTACTTTCGTTTACCTCAATGACGGCCAATTGGTGACCCATGGGGCGGATTCGACCCGTAAGTATGTTTTATCGGGACCGCGAATAAAAACAAGAAGATATATGGGTTTTTTGTTCCTCGCAACTCCATGCATAACAGAAAGAGTGCAGTCAGTCATTACAATATACATGAATCGATACCTGACTTTGAATAATCAAAATATGTTCTTTAATCTTTTGGTTTCCAAGACCATTCTTTTTAAGATAAGGCCATAGGTACCGGGCCGATATTTTTTAATGCAGATTTCATTAAGGTACTTTGAAATGTTAGTAGTTCATATTCTAATTGGCCTAGACACAAAACAAGAAGCAGACCCAGATTAGAACAAAGATTCAGAAAATGTATGACTTTCACACATTGAGGAAAACCATAGCCTCAGGGGAAAGAGGAAGAAAAAATGGGCCCCAAGTATGGCTCTTCAAGTGCATTATAAATTGCTACTGGCTTGAAGTGCGTTATAAATTGCCCAATGCTTTAACTGAAAAACTACTTGGACAATTTCAATGGAATCTTCATCAATGACTTCACTGGAATCTCAGGTTGGTTAAAAGGCATCCATCATTACATGTAAATACTATGCTGTTAAAATTCGAATATTTGAATAAAGTTATTCCAATAATTGTTCGCAGATATATTCGCGTAACAAATAATTGTTCTGAAAAGAAATATTCGAATAACAGAAAAGAACATTCGATTATTGAACAAATTCTTTGCATAATTTTAACAGAACTAGTAAATAGCAGGAAGCTTAAAAAAACTCAGAAAGCGGAAAACGGTATATAACTATTTGAATAATAAGTAATTTAGTTTTTCCATAAGTAGAAGCTTTGCTTTGCATATGATTAAACACAAACAAACTATTTGCTGAGCAAAACAGTATATTCACATTTAAAGAATTACATATGTGTGACACTTTTGCCAACTAACACTTTGGCTTCATCGTCTGTGTCTGATGAAGCCAAAGTGTTAGTTAGCGAAAATGTCACACGTATGTATGTGTGTGTGTGTGTGTGTGTGTGTGTGTGTGTGTGTGTTTAAAAAAAACGTGAATATATTGTTTTGTTCAGCAAATAGTTTGTATGTGTTTAATCATTTAGTTTTGTTTAATTCTTTCGTTTGTCTTACACTTTCTACGAGGGTGCGAATTTACAGTTTTCAGGTGATTTCGCATTTAGTAAAAACCATTTAGAGGGTACAATTAAAACCTCATTTCGGAGAGGGAAGGAACATTAATTTACCTAATGATTATTATGAAATGATAAATGTAACGTTTTTGGGGTCAAGAAAGCAATTTGGGTACGATTCGACTTGAAAGAAATGATTTAAGGAAAAAAAAAAGTCTTTGCAATGGGAAAGGGTTCCCGAGTGCCAATGTGAGCTCCCTAGTCGCTAAATGGTAAGCGTGCCTGTCTTTGTCGAGGAAGACCTGGATTTGATTCCCGGAGGCAGATCGAGTGGTTTGGATCTTACATTGAACTATAGGTCCATATTTCATACAACCTTGCTGCTGAAAGGGACGCTTAACTCCAATCCAACGAACCGAATGCCATAGAATTTGAACTCATTCAACAAATTTCCCGAGCTGGAAGTTATATGTATTTCAAATATTTTTCTGTGAATCTTATATGTTAATAAGCACACTTCCTCTAGATTTCAAACGAAATGAAATTTGTAGTCATATTCTTGAGGCTAAAGGAGATCGATTATTAATACACGTGAATGACTGTAAGAATTAAGGGGATGAGAATGTGGGAGGAAGCGGGAGAACCTTGAGAAAACTCATGGACACCATATCCACCACCAATCCACTTCATCTGGAATCGAACCAGGGACCACTAGCACCAGAGGTGAACATTCTACTATTGAACCACTGTGCCCCCATTTCATTTAGTGATGTATAAGGAATCATATTTTATTCATTATCAAATGTTGGCGGATATGAACTTATTTCCTCTCTTAAATTTCTCCTTTACACGTTGCTTATAATGAACATTTTCTACACTTCAAATTTTATAATATTATTAGCGTTTAGCGGAAAGAAAAATGTTCAAAGGTCAGATATATACCAATAGATAGATCTCATTGAATTGAACAAAGTAATATGGTACGTGTAAAGTGTCGAGAAAAAACTAATTTTGTGGTGCTAAAAATTATGCAGTAGATTGTCAGTAACAATTGACAGCTATTATTCTGTTGGAAACAGATTGTTTATTTATTTGTGTACTGAATATGTAAAAGATACAATTGTTAAGACTAAGAGTGACACACAAATATTATGAACAGTTACGTTATTACTTGTATTGTAAAACAAACGTTAAGTTTTATAAATAGATTATTTAAGTTTCACTAATTAAGGAAATATTATCAATTTTAATTCAAATAGTTAATAGGAAGTGGTAAAACAATAATTAACAATACTTATTTCTGATTATGTGTAGTTCTTAACAATCTTCAAATAATTTAACCCTTAGTCGGTAATATCCGTCTCCCAGGCGGATGTACGATACTTTTTTCTTCAGAGTTGGTACTCATATTGGAGGTATGATCTGATACTTCACCTATGCTTCAGTTGTGGGTTGACTGTGCAGTTTTCAGCAGGTGATTGCGTGTCTAGCTCATTGTTGCAAACTTCGAAGTGTATAAAGTTATTTCACCCCGTCTCGCAAGCGGATATTACTGTAAAGGAAATATATTTTATCCGTCTAAGGGACGGATATTACTTTATACTGACAACTATTAATATTTGGTTGTTTCTTTCGTTTCGAAAATTTAATATTTTAAGATGTCAAATAGCAAAGGTATAACACAAAGGAGTAAGGCTATACCACAAATGGCTATAGATCAGAAACTGATTATGATTACGGATCCGATGACTCGTATGTTCCTAAACAAGATCATTTATCCAAAAGTTCATAAAAACAATCAAGAAATAGATTTTAATGATGCCAATAACATATTTGATAAGGGATACAGCAATGATCAGAAAAGTGATCAGAATAATACGAAAGTACAACAGAAACTGATAGTGTTTATTGCAAATATATATATATATATATATATATATATATATATATATATATATAGTTCAATCAGATAGAGTTGCAAGAAGCCAAATTTGGGTACTAAAACACCTAAGTAAAACGTTATTAAAAAAAAAAAACAATTGTCATCATGGATAGGACCCGAGAATTAGTTATAGAATTTTCCAAATCCAGAGGACATCTGGCATTTATTCCCTACTGATGACACTTTGAACGAAACTGTGAACTGCATTAGTGTACAATGGAAGTGATGAGAAGAAAGTTACATAACTCCTTTTCAAGTTATAAGAATACTGATAAGACTAAAATTGAAGGGCTTATTGGTTTGATGACTTTGTGATCCATTTTCAAGTCGGGGCGTGAGAGCTTAGTGTCACCTTTATCAACTGACTGCACTGGACTTCATGCTTTTCATGCAACCATGTCTCAAAAGGTGAGCAGTTTTGGTTTGATGATTCATCTACTCGTGAACGAAGGGATAGAAAGAATCCTCCAGGAGACGTGTCCAATGTTTTCAATAAGTTCATTTCTAATTGCCAAACGGCATATTCTATTGGGGTGCATATATGTGTTGATAAAACACTACAAGGTATATATTTAGAAATTAATTCTTAGCGGCGAAGCATGTTGCATTGAACTCATGGGTACATTTACAAGTGAACTACGATGTGCTTCTTATCCAGTTTATTAATTTTGTTACGTAGAATCAATTCTCTGGGTGTAACTAAACCTTATTGAAAACTTACTTACACCACTTTGGCTTCAAGCGTCTCAATTGTGCGTGTCCGTCTCTCAGGGCGATGTTACTGTTATAGCTTATTTTTGGATGTTACCAACTAAGGGTTAAAATGGATAAATCTTATATAATAAGACTATCCATGGTTTTGGATTGATTATTTTAACAAAAGAAAGACTGACCAAAGCTAAAAACCCACTTTATTTTAAATTATAATTTGTAACGGTTTCGGATATCTAACATATCCTTCTTCAGACACTATTGACAATAAATGAAGGTATTTTCATTTATTGTCGATAGTGTCTGAAGAAGGATATGCTAGATATCCGAAACTGTTACCAATTATAATTTAAAATAAAGTGAGTTTTAAGCTTTGGTCAGTGTTTCTTTTGTTAAAATAAATATTATGTAGGCTACTCTTAGTTCCATGAAAGAATCAGTTATCTGTAGTTATTTTGTTGATCTATTTTTCTAAATATTTATAATACTTATATCAAACATTTATCGAACTGATATATTTTAACAGCAAATTTAGATATAAATAAGGAGGATTTTTAGTTAAAAGATAATATAATTATTACTTGGTATCAACGTTCAGCTAAGTAAGACTGGTAACAAGACTGGTCACAAAACAAACGAAAGTTACGCTGTAAGAAAGTAAACATTCTGCAGGATCTTGAATCTCACACTAATAATATTCATAGATCGAAGAAAAGCTACAAGTATCGTAATTATATATTAATAATTAACTTTACAGATTAATTCTCAAAAGATATTAGTAACACAGAATAGTAGTTAAATGATAAGAGCACATATTAAAATATAAGATCAAAAAGGCAGAAAATTAAGAGAGAGCTTTAGATATCACAATATATTTCTATTGTACGTTTACTTGATTGAGATTTAATAGTTTGATTTTTTAAATCTTTACTTAATAATTATAATTAAACATTGTGAAAAGGAAATTAATATGATAGTTGACTGGAAAAAATTAATATAAGTTTTCAAAATGACTTTGTATTTATATCTTAGAGTTAAGTTTTATCAATTTTTCTAAATTGATGAGAATTTAATTTCTAAAATAATGAAATTTAGAAAATACATAAGAATAAACTGACTGTTGACGTCAACATCAAGACACGTTGGATAACTACTATTGTGCTACAGCAGTTTCTTAATAATACGTCTTGATATTTACTTTCTACTTTAATTAAAGTGAAAGAAAGATATTCTCATTCAATTTAATTAAGATTTGCTGCTGTATGCCTCAATTTGTAACGGGTGAATCCATGTTTCTTAGGAATCGTATGTTTCTGCAGACGTTACTTAATTCTCGATAATAATTCGAAATCTTATTAAAATACAATGCTACTTTTAGGCAAATATTAAAAAAAAAAAATAAGTAGCATATCATAGTTACTTTCTTCATGCAAGGAATACGAGTGCACAATGACAGTATAACAAAAACTTATCAAATGGTAATTTCAAATATGTTTTCTGTTTCGGAACTTGGATTGTTGCTTTTCTCATATATGTAAACAGTATTTTGAACAACTTGTTATTCTCTAGTTTACGTATGAGATGTGTGGAGTTTTTGCAGTAATAAACACATCACTGTAGAGATGAAAACAGGCGTCACAATTCGCTGGACCCACTGTCCTCTTGCGGTTGGACCACTATAACAGGGTTTCACGTTCCCATCCTCCCAAATTTAGAATAAACGCTATAAACAGAACTGGGAGATTTAGAAAACCATAATATTGGAAAATGGAATTTCCCAAGGAATTATTAGACTATTAAAAACAAAGTTTTAATCAAAGCAAAAGGAGATAGCTTATAATCTCTAAGATAAACAAACAAATGCATACAGCTACGATGCGATGTGTGTGGTGCAAAACGTCGGACGACCAGAAGGGAATGACGGAGTATGTTTACACACAAACGCCGCACATATCATGTGTCTATTTATTTTTTGTAGCATTTGCATAGTGTTGTGAAGAGACTCACCTGACGTGGAGCTGGAGGCGTGCATCGCTGAACGCCTGGAGAGGCTTCATCAGTCGGGCGGCAGACGCATCGCCCCGTGCCGCAGCCAGAGAAAGAGAGAAGAGATGGCTTGACTCGACTTAGCCCAACGCAGCACTGCGCGATTCACTCCCTCATCCCGATCAATATCTGCTTTTCCACAAATAATACAAAACTCCTACTACTCGCAATGCATGTCCTCTTTTAACTCCATTACCAACGTCCACACAAAATTTTCTTTGATCTCAAACCATCGCTCTCAGTTTCTCCTACTTAGACATTCCACTGAGATTTTATAGTTCTTTCTCCTCCATCTACACGTGTGTTCGTGCAAACAAATAGAAATAAAGTTACGTAATAGATCGTTATCAACTTCCAACTACATTCAAATTAACCGAACCTCATATCATACTGACCGAAAAAAAATCAGTACTTCTAGTCGGACGTTTCCATTAGTTCTAATAAGTTCTCTTTCCTTAAGATTGTAAATTATGCTTAATTTTTCGTGACTCCAGGCTGCGTTGTGGCCAATTTCATTGACTAAAGTCCTCAGGATAGCAAAAAATAAATAAATAGTTTAACGTTCCGCGTTTATGTCGGGTAAACTAAAGAAGGCGGGTGATAAGTACAAGTGAATGATAATGGTGAATGAATATAATAGAGAAAGACGGTGAGCGTCAAAAGAACCCAGGAATACGATGTTGTCACTGCATGGCTTGGGTTCGAATTATAAATACTTCGAACCTTAAACCCTTAAACTCAGCACCCGATCATTGAACCACCGTGCTCGTGCTGGAATAGTCGAGTCTTGACTCCTGATTAAAGTTCTCAATTTCTCATACTAAGGAACTTACTGTATAGAATGTTCAAAACCACACCCTCTTTATTATTTTTTTTAAACCTTTGGCTTGAAGAAATGTTTCTTTATTTCCAACTCAACACATTGGATCAATTGAATAGAAAGTTAAGAAGCTAGTAAATATATCGCGAATTATGTCACGCTTCAATAGATTTTTTAAAATTTGTTGTAAATATTTGTCACAACCTTATTAATATAAGTTTAGTAAATAGATTTTAAAAACTGATACAATTGCAATTCTTATAAGATTCTCTACGTATAATATTCTTGATGGATGCATGAGCAAAGCAGTTCTATTTAAGTACTTAAAAGTCAAGGTCGCGCAGAGGTCTAGCAGACTGCTCTGAGATCGCTGCTGATTAAGCAATAACCTTTTCATTATCAAAGTTAAACGTAACACTTAAAATATACTTTAAATCTCTTAATTAAAGTTTAACAGAGTGAATGATTCAACCTTGACTTTATCGATTACGAACTTTTTAATACATCGTTAACAGTAAGATGTTCTCAACCGAACGGAAAAACTACAGTAAAGAGTTCGAACCTTCACATACAAATATTACAAATTTTCCTCCGGTAAGGTGTAATTCTTCATTCTTGGACAATATGTTCGCCGAGGAATTTTGTTCCACACTCTTATTCTTCCCTATTCTTTGGTTCCAAAAATTCGACAACTGACAAAGAAATGTATGGAAATATTGAAAATATATATATATATATATATATATATATATATATATATATATATATATATATATATATATATATATATATATATATATATATATATATAAAATCCCCATTTTAATTCTTTTAAAACGCTTCATTATGATTTTCTGGTTATGATCGATGTTTACATTTTTCTCATTCCTAATCTATTTGCGTTATTTTATATATTAACTGTAAAAGAAAATAAAAAAGTTAAATGACCTAATGATAGTGTGCTAGTATTGGATGTAAGGATTTCCTAATTTTATGTTATGGGAGTTTATGGTGGACATCTTCGTCCCCATGAGCTTTATCGCAGTTTTTCTGCATCCTCCCACATTGTCATTCTACCTATTATTTCTAAACTAATCACTGTTAATCATCTGTCTCCTCTAGTCTCTTACAATTATCTGTTCATAATTGTAGGATGTTAAAGATTTAATTTCATTAATTTAAAAGAAAAGATGAACTTAATACATCAGTTTAGAGGCTAATAGTTTAGACTCATAAAATGATTATAAGAACGAAAAATATTTTTTTCTTCATTAAGTGCTTTACTCAAAGTGAACACTAATAGTATAATATTATTAATTATATACTGACCGTAAGCACTTCGAAATCCGTTTATGCAGTTTTGAAAGTATTTTCATTTTAATATTAAAGAAGAATGAACTACAAATAAACGTAATAGATTGTATTACAGCATACGACATTTATTTTCTGAATGCGAAAAGAGAGAAAGAAAATAATTGAAGGGTAAGGGAAAAAAAGAAGGAATGTCACAAAAATTGATTTTTGAGAAAACGGCGTTTTAATATTGAAAACCTCATATAAAGAATAGGGTTAGTCAAATCTTTTGCCCCTTTTTGCATGGACATTTCGACATCTACGCATGCATGGCATATACAGTCAAATAGTACCAAGAGTCACTAACAGATAGGACAAAGCACCCGATAAAGCTCACACATGGACATTCCTTGTTTTTTCCCCTTACCCTTCAATTATAATTATTAATTATGTGGAAGTATCAAACGGAATCTTTTAGGATCTCCGAGACACCGTTCATTCATTTGTTTGTTAAAATGGAACCTTATGTTCCTTCTATAAATACTTGTTAAAGAAAAAAATGTTCTAGTTCAAACTTCAAAGACTTAAATAACTAGTTTATTTTAAAAGACTTATATAACTAGCTTACTTTAAATTTTAAGTAGGGAAAGCTTCAAAATTGATTTTTGGTACTTTTTACAAAAGCCTTAAGAGACACTTAAGCGTGCACTTCTTTCGTACTAATGATGCAGCACACAGTGAAAACGGGCGCAAAATTTTCTGAAGTTGATGGTTTAATGCCACCTTGCCCGCAACAGACTTTCATACGAGTAATTCCTAAATTCCAAAAGAAACGTAGCCCACGCATCAAAAAAAGGTAATTTTTAGGAACTCGTTAAACTTTTTTTTCTTTGAAGACGGGATGATTTCACTCCCTCGTTTCAGGCCGACTTTAATGCCAACTGCAGGTCGATTTTAATTTACACCACTGCAAACCTCGAACAAAATATGCCAAAAAATTGTTGGGAGGTTGGGAAGACGTATTAATTGAAACAATACTTACCTGATCATTGCAATATAAAATTGTTGTTAAAAGAAGAAAAAGAAGGGTATATAATGTACTTGTTTGTATTGTAGTGTTTGAAGTTTTACAGGGTTCTAAAATGTACTGGTTCTATCTAGATTCAGTATATACGTTATAATTTATATCAGTTTATGTGGAATACAAAATGGTATTAAATTGCATATCTAGTATTTGCTAATTGGTATTGCTTTGTTTAATATAAATTGTTTATATATTATAAAGTTTAGGTGTTGTTAGGCCTAAAAAATAAGCCTAACGTTATAAATGGATGATACTGCATAAATAACAATTAGGAACAGTAACTCAATGATATTTTCAACATACTAACAAAAATATCGAGAAAGCTCGAAGAAACTACGCATCATAATGAAAATCTTGTATTGTTTTACATCGTTGAATTAAAAAAAAAAAAAGATTAAGGTGGATTTACCTGACTCAGATTAATTTTAACAGTGTAATTCTTCAGTATTAAAGCCAACACTTGCTATCCCCCATGAAAATCACAGAAATTGTACTTTTTTTTTTTTTTTTTTTTTTGAGAAATATACGAGGAAGTATGTTCCTCAAGAGTATTTTCGTATTTGGAAACAATGAGGAAGTAAAGAAAGTAAATGACTACATCAAAATCTGAACTTTTTATTAATGAAAATACCATAAAATATTTTAATACATTATATATAAGTGTAGAGTTCCTAGTTTTGTCTGAATGTACCCCTTATCCGCTTATATTAATTTAAGCCTCAACAAATGGGAATAACTGCGAAACCTTCAAGAAAATATGCGTTACATTTCATCAAAATGGAATCATTTTTATAAAAATTACCGTGCAAAATTCTTTTGTTATCTATTACGTGTACTGGCAAGCATGTAATTCAGGGTTGATTTTACCCCAGTTTTACCCTCTTGAAGAATTTCAAGTGCATGCAGCATGTTTATTTCTTAAGCCTTAAGAAACATCAAGTTTCATTAAAATCTGATAAACTACAGCAATCGTTGAACAGGTACACAAACACAAAAATGTTGAGACAGATGATAGAAGCACGCTTATTGGCTCCAATAATAGACTCTAATAGACTTACGGGGCCGCGATGGCTCAGTGGTAGAGCGTTAACCACTAGTGTTTGGGGTCCTTGGTTCGATTCCAGCTTGCTCTAAGTAAGTCTTGTGGTGGACAAACACCGCATGCGTGGTTTTTCTCGGGGTTCTCCCACTTTCTTCATTCCACCACTTTCATTCATTTCTCATCATCACCGTGTCCTTTAACCTAGCCGGCATAAACGTGAGTAAAACTTAAGAATTATTCATCCCGATTGCACATGATTACACGATATTTTTTTTAGGTTTTCAGCTGATATATTGTTTTCGACCGGATAACACATGTTTAAAAATTGAGAAAGATTGCTCTACTTCCACAGATGAAATCGGGCATATGTAAAGCACGCACAAACATGTGGATCAAATTCATTGGGCACATTTTCGCCTTTCATTACTTGCCCAATTGTTTTTAGTTTGTCTAAGACGTTATTGGCTGCAATAACACTCTCACATCTCTCACGAATCACTTGGCCCTTGGCACCTGGCACACAGCAAATTTTGTTCACTACAGAGTGAAAATGTTCCAGGGAGTTGCTCAAGGTTTTATTTTCTATCTTCCAGAAACGTTATCGCGTCTGGCAAAATTAAATAGTGGGTAGCAATGTAAGCTAAATCGTTTCGCGAACAATCGTTAAATCGCTCCGCTTGCCCTTGATCTGCCCATAAGTTAGTTTCTCTTAATCATATTTCTCGGAAAAGGCAGAATCCTTTCTTGAAGTACGAAATTACATACTTTTTCCTAATGAAGTCTTGTTTTGAAGAAAATGCACGGAATAGGCATCATTAGGCACTAAGGGGCGAAATAGGCAAAATAGAATTGGCTTAGAATGAAACTATTACAAACCATATAAACTTTTAACGTTATTTTTGATTATATCTTTATTAAAGAATAGGCATTTTGCCTAACATCCGGTCTCTAATAATATGTATTTGTAGAATTGGCGATAAATTTGACGAATGACACTTCTATACGGCTATACCGAAATAACTAAAATTTCAATGTGAAATACCTCAGAAACTCGACTTTGTAGAATGAATTTTGAATAGGGGTGTCTTACACTCCACACCCCTTTTAGATTCGCTCCTGGATGAGTCAAATGCGCATCAATTACTTTGAGAATTACAAGCAAATTTACCGTCAAATGAGCATCAGGGAAGCAAAGTGATACGGACAGAAAATGAAGACCACAGACAGGCCGATAAAAGTCGGTGGAAAACAAGTACTTCCAGGCTTCCTATCAAAGTGACCCCACGGCTCTCATCAAAGTTCCAAAATGGCAACATAAGCTGAGTGATATCTCATGCAACACAACTTGGAACCAAACAACTTTGGTAGGAAATAAGTGACGATATGGAAAACCGTTTCTAAAATGGACCCTGTTTAAGATAAATTTGGATATTCCGTAGTGGAAACACGGTGAGAAATAAATTAAGGGAACAAAAATTAGAATAGGCAAATTGCATACGGAATGTTCAGTTTTCTTGTGGTGGTGACCCCGCCCTCCTCCTGAGGAGGACCTGGGGATCAACTTGAAAATTATAAATGGTAACATGGGTCGAGTGATATCTCATTCGAATCTCTATTGGAAAACGAAACAGCTTTGGTAGGAAACAAGTATCGATATGAGAAACCGTTTCCAAAATGAAAGCCAAAAATGGATTGTTTCAGATCAACTTAAATGGTTCGTACTAGGAACACAGGACGAGATAAATCAATTGAGTAGACAAGCGATATAGGAACATTCACGACTGAAAATAAAACGCTAGGATACTTTTCATTTTATTCATTCATTTATTTTTGGACTCCACTTTCCCCTGCCTTTGTCGATTGTTCCAGACTGACTTACGCAGATAAAACTTGCCTCTGCCTATTCTTCTCTCTATTACCTTAGTAATTATTTATCTTTCCCTTTTTTCTGCTTTAGAAACCCCAGCAGTTTGAGGAAATACTCGTATTTTTAGCATGACATCTAAAAATTTGTCATGCCCAATTTCTTTTATTTATTTATTTATTACCTACTTTCTTATTTATTTAGTTGGTTATCCATTTTACAAAGTATATGAAGACAAAACCTGTAAAGACACAAAAAGCTGAAAAGTCAAAAACAATAATTAGTAAAAGGGGAAAACAATTTTTCTGGTATCTCGTTCTCACCTATAAGTGTATTTATTTTGTTTGTTTCATCTCCTGTGTAAGATTTATTATCTTTTAAGATTGTCACCACCACCGAAAGCACAATGAGTTCTTCTTTCGAAAATAATTGGAAATCGGTCCTCCAGATCTCCAAGAATGTTTTCCTAGAATTTGGTATTTTAAACGTTGGTGTATGACAGTTCCTTTGACAGTTCTACTCTATGATATGCATAAGCGTGATAATTTTATAAAACGATTCTGTTCGTTTGTCTGTCAAAAACTCTATAGGTCTGTTACATGGATTTTGCGTTTCAAAAGTAGATTTCATATCCTTCCTTATCCTGCTACCATCTCCGGTTTCAACACGCAAAAATATTTAAATTTTAATAATATTTCAATTCCCATACTTAAGAAGTCTATCGTAATATTACAATATGAAAAACGAAACTCACTTGTTTATTCTTATAACTCATATGCAATCGGATGTAAATACATGAAGCAGAAAAAAAAGCGATCATTTTAATTAACACTGAGATAAACGACGAAGCCACAGCGTGGTAGGACATAGCCTGATTTCCGCAGACATTAGTGTTACCTACGAGGGGGGACGAGACATATTATATATACTGTATATATCCAATAACATACTTTTAGTGACGAAGCAGTACTTTCACACAGTACCTTCTCGAGGTGAGATAACCCGATATCTCGTATCGTGGGGAACATTAGCAGATACCACTCAGCAAGAAACAGATGTTGGATGCATATCACCAATCAGATATCGATAAGCTCTCAGTTAAGAACATCCATTGGATTTCCAGCGATGAACATTTATTAGGACTTATATGAATATACAACCTGTTTCTAATCTTGTTATGTGAAATTTCTTACAGTTTTGTGTAACAGTCATTACTTAGCAACGTAAAAACTGCATAACTGGATACATTTCACTACATTTTTATTACGATGAGCTCTTGAATTCTCGATGTAATTTACATGTATCTTACAATCAACAACAATTAAGTCCACAAAATGAAAAAAAAAAAAGCTATGCTTTACAATGTGATTATACTTAGCGTAGCTGAAAACATATTCATATACGATTCATATTCATACGATATACGGTGTTTTGAGTTAATTTTAGCTGGAGGCGAAAAATTGTGGAACAAGATACACAAACTCATTCTCCTTATCTGGAACAAGGAAGAATTGCCACAAGAGTGGAAAGAATCAATCATTGTTCCAATTCACAAGAAAGGCGACAAAACTGACTGTAATAATTATCGAGGCATTTCTTTTTTGTCAACATCTTATAAAATCCTTTCAAATATTCTATTAGCAAGATTGACCCCATACGCAGATGAAATTATTGGAGAATATCAGTGCGGATTTAGACGAAATCGATCAACTATCGACCAAATATTTACCATTCGCCAAATACTCGAAAAAAAGTGGGAATACAATACCCCGGTACATCAAATATTTATTGATTTTAGAAAGGCGTACGACTCGGTTAGGAGAGGAGCGTTCTTACAGAACTTGGAATACCGAGAAAGCTAATTAGATTAATTAAGATATGTTTAAATAAATCCCAAAGTAAAGTCCGGGTAGGAAAATTTTTTCCCCCGACCTTTCACGTCGAGAATGGCCTGAAACAAGGAGATGCGTTGTCGCTATTATTATTTAACTTTGTTCTGGAATACGCTATAAGGAAAATCAAAGATAGCAACCAGGCCTACAGTTGAACGGTATTCACCAGGTTATGGCATATGCTGATGATGTAAATTTAATTGAGAATAATAGGAGAACAATAGAAAGAAATGCAGAGATCTTATTAAACGCTTGCAGGAACATGGGTTTAGAAGTAAATGCGGAGAAAACTAAATACATGGAAGTGCGTCGGGACCGTAATACGGCAAATTATGGATGCGTTAAAATATTAAATTATACTTTTGATAAAGTGGATAGTTTCAAATATCTAGGATCAATATTAAGAGACGAAAATCATATTCACGAAGAAATTAAATGTCGACTAAAAGCAGGGAATTCGTGTTACTATTCAGTTCAAAATCTCTTGGCGTCGCCAATTCTGTCGAGAAATTTGAAACTTAAAATATATAAAACGATAATCATGCCTGTTCTGTATGGTTGCGAAACATGGTCGTTTATTCTGAGGGAAGAACATAGACTGAAAGTATTTGAGAACAAGATCCTGAGACGAATATTCGGACCCAAGAGGAATGGGGAATGGCGGAAACTTCATAACGAGGAACGACATAATTTATACGGTTTACCCAACATAGTTAGGGTCGTCAAGTCTAGGAGGCTTAGGTGGGCGGGTCGTGTAGCTAGAATGGAAGAAAGTAGAAACGCTTTCGAAGTCTTGACTGGAAGACCAATCGGAAAACGACCATTAGGACAGTTGGCGTGGGTCAATGAAAATTTGACAAACGACCTACTGACCCGACCCACCATGACCCACTCTGACCCACCACCCACCATGACCCACTCTGAGCATCCGTGACCCACCACCCATCATGAACCACTCTCATCAACTCTGACCTACTCTCACTCACCAAAATCCATCATCATCAATTCTGAACACGATCCACGGCCTCTTCAGTACTGACTAAAGAGTTTACACTTGTAATAAAACAAGACTGTGAAATTGTCACTAATCGGAATTTGAATTTCTAGTCAATCGCTCAAGCACCACTCTCTTACAATAACGGTGGATCTGACCTTTACGATATAAAATGGTAAAGTGTTTGTCAGTGAGCAAACTGAAACAATTCCAGGTGGGGGGAAATTAGTGTGTGCCTAAAATATACTTGTACTAAGAGAGTATTCTTGCAAGTGTTAATTTCTGAACCCATTCCAAAAGAAACTTCTATTTGCAAGAAAATACCCCTGTACAATATGGAAAAGGTTATGGTTTCTCAGTTCACAGTATTTTTCTCACAAAAGACTTGAAAAATCAGTTTTTCATAGTGTATAAAAATGCTCCGGTACCCTATGTGAGAGCATCTCCATAAAGTATGTTCACAATTGTAATTTGTGTAACACCACGTTAAATTTAAGTTACAAATATGCATAATTGCAATTATTATGAATATTTATTCAAAGTAGTTTACCTAAAGCAAAGAAGAGACTTACTAAAAGTTAGGTACAAAGTTGAATAACAGAAATAAGCCATTAGTAATACAAGTATACATTTTTCATAATTCGTAATTTTCCACCTTAAAACAAATCTGATATCGGGTTTATTTCCTGTTGGTAACTTTTTCGTAGTAAATCATCCGCAGCGGAATGATGTCCATCTTTCAGCCAAGAAATAACTAGCTCGTCTATTTCGAGCTTGTCTAGCAGTGGGCTATTAACATTGATGAACAACAAGTTAGACAACGTTTGAGCACTTAACCTATTTCTAATATCAGTCATCTGTAAATTCATAAGGGGAAATCCCCGTTCGCACTGTCATCGAAATTGATAATATTTCTACCCGAATTCTGCAACTTCTCATCGACAATCTGCTTGTTAAACTTAAGTCTGATAAAGATTTTTCTTGGTCAGTTTTGAAATACTCAGCAAGAAGTATCATCTCTCTATCACCATACAACATCTTTTCCATATCGACCATGTCAGTTGGCAACGTCGACTCATGGAGAACAGAAGCTTCATCTACCACGACTTCCATAGGGAATCTTTTTAATAAATTATCAATTAAAGCCTGATAAACTGATGATTTCCTTTTTGTTTATAAATTTAATTTTTGTAATTACACATTAAGGTTTGATGCCATTACCAAATTCCCTCCCCGTATAGAAAACGAAAGGGAACGAGGTTCCTGGAAAGTGTTCAGAGGTGAATGGGAACTTCCCTCCTTCTTCCCCTTCAATTACCACGCTGGTGTTTGCCATGTGCCAAATTACGAGGAATTTCAATTAAATTATCATAGTATAATTATTTCCTTGTTGAATTATCGATACTTCTCAGTGGAAAAAAGAATGAAATTTGAAAGTTCCAAATCAAGGTAAGTAGACCAACGTAAAGGGAAAAAAAGTGTAAAATTTTCCATATAATTATGCGTACAATCCAAACTTAAAATTTCCGTGTAATTAAGCTTACAGTACAAATTTTATGCCTATTTTTCTCACAACTTTATGGGTTGACTGCCCTGTGCTGTAAGCGCTCCATATAATAAACATAAGCTTCAGCAATTATTATAGTAGGAAGCAATGACTATATGAAACCAAGCACTGCATTTTTTGTTTGATTTTTTTTCTTAAATAACATCGATCGTTTTCGATCATTTTTACAAACCAACTCACTACCAATTTTCCATATATAGAAAGTCTCCCCCCCCCCATAAAAGAGAATTTTCAAAAAATGTTAGGACACATTCTGTTTATTTTCAATAAAGAGTTAATACACTGAATTTCAGCTCCGTAAGTTTAACGGCTTGCGAGATACTCATTTTTTTTTCTCTCAAAAATTCAGATCCTCACTAGGATATTATGCATTATAATGAAAGCAATATAACATCCCAGTTTGGATTAAGGCCTAACTATATACCAAAAGTAATTTCATTTGACTTTGCAATTTGATCGTGATGATCAGGCACATACAGTTACATTCATTTTTTTTATATTATAATTTATACATTACAGTGATTCAAAAATGTATTTTTTCCAGTAGTTAGCTCCTCTAAAAACTCACAGGTCTCGAAAGCCAAGTGGTAGTATAAATTCTATTGCTATTATTACAATTAAAAATATCAATATCCAAAAGTGCCTGAAGTTCATTTTTCACTTGGTTAGATATATTCGCCTCAGGTAAGCAGACAGAAACCAATGAAAAAGGAAGGGAAATGAAGGTCTTGAAAGTAAAACGAAGACAAATTTACCAGTCTTCACAAGATACTGTCTACAATGCATTGAGCAGAGTGGGTCGGTAGATCATACTGAGTCGGTGGGTCGCAGTGGGTCACGGTGGGTGGTGGGTCACATGCTGGTGACCCACAACCCACTGACCCACTCAGAAAACTTGACCCACTCCATCTCTGCATTAGGAAGACCTAGGCGCAGATGGGAGGACAATATTAAGATGAATCTCGCAGAGATTGGAATACAAAGTAGAAACTGGATGCAGTTAGCTAAGGATAGAAGTCAGTGGAGAGCTTTTGTGAACGCGGCATTAAACCTCCGGGTTCCATAGGCCATAGAGTGAGTTAGTTAGTTTCAAAACAACACCGACAACGTTTAGGAGGTTACTTTTGACACCAATATAGGACAAAAAGTATAGGCCAACCTGGGTGCAGAAATGCTTCCTTTCGATGCTATGATCAGCCGAAAATTTGTAGCAAAAGTGAAAAATGTAACAGCAATAACTCGAGAACAAAATGTACGATCGAAGTCAAGTAAAAGGTAATGTCTATTAATTTTAGTCGCAGATTTTATTAATGCACAATTCGACGTAGTGCAGGGGTGGCACAATTGTGACTCCTAAAGAAATAGAAGAACTCTTGGGGTATTTTATCAAAAGTTGACTGAGGAAAATTGTCTACAATCAAGTACATTACTTTAACGAACGAAAATCATAGTATATTTTTCAAATTAGAACATATTAAAGAGAGATACATAAGTTTGATTGATCTATTTTGTCTTCGTGCATAAACTCTAGGAGGAAGAATTGCCCCCTCCGATAGACACATTATTTGAGAGTATGACTATCATTTATGCACTGGTGTCGTTAGCTTTTTAAATCTGGGGGGTCGGATGAATCAAAATCAAAATCCTCTTTCCGACAAAATACAACGTAGTATGGTTTCTTTAAATATATTTTACTAAAACCTGAGGGGGACGCGTCCCTCTCGATCCCCCGCTAACGACGCCCGTGATTTACGGAAAAGATTGAAATATGTATGTTGTGCAGGATAGCGTAGCTTTTATAAGTATAATTATTAAAAATGTCTTGTATTTTACTACACTACAATCTACTACTACTTTAGTCTCTCCCATATAAATTACCCTTTCGGTATACTAAAATTTACTGTTTCACAATTTTTCTGTTCCTCCTCTTGCTCCTTACCCAAGAATCAAAAACGTGCGCCGCCACTTTTAAGAATCTTTCAGATTAACGTCCCACTATTTTGCCCGTTACGCTAAGGGAGACGAATAATTGAGGCTAGTGAATGATGATGGAAGAACTGGTGGAATGAAAATATGGGAGAAAATGGGAGTACCCCGAAAAATTTACGGACACGATGTTGTCCACCACAAACTTACTTGGCCGGGAATAGAGCCAGACCCCACGCATCAGAGGTAAGCGCTCTATTATTGAGCCACCGTGGCTGCTCAATTTCTTCCGAATATAAAACACTTTTTACTAAATGTTTTAAAGATTAAGATAGAGTTACTGACTCAATGAAACAGTCTATACAACTTAATTCACTATTGTTGACTATGTAGGTCATGTAAAAATGATCTTAAAACGTTTGTTAAATCGTAATGTGATATATGATAATACCAAGGGTGCCAATAAATATTCTTACATATTAATGTACGGACCTTATCAAATACGAACTGCCATCACCTATGATATTTTTCGACTTACTACCCTGCCACTACATGTTCTTGCCATCTGGCTATGAGTTTATTTACTGGTCTAGTCATCATAGAATTATTTTTCTCCGTCCCTTCAATCAACAGAAAACTAACTGAAGCATTTATCATCCTTAACTGACTAATAATGCAAAAATATTTACGAATTGAATCTACTTTGTGCTTTTTACGCTATTCGTACCTTTAGCATTTCTTACAATCGACCTACAACAGTAGTTCTCAACCTTTTGATGACCCCTACTTTGCGACACATTGTCCCTTACAAATAATAGCAACAATAATACACCATATTAAAAACTCTATCTGACCGACTGACAAACTGTCACAGTGTTGTCACAGCCCTAGCTCTGGAGTGGGCTGAAAAATAGTACCAAATTGAAACGAAATGGGCTGAATTCATTATTTTATACCATCGGAGGTAAAAGTGTCGGGGAACGCGGGGCGATGCCGTCTCCCCACTTTCAGAAAATATCTGTGGCGTCCCCCCACTTCTAAAAAATTACAATGGGCAAATATAGGCACGGGGGACGGCGTGACGTCATGCATCCTTTACTTTTTCAGATCTACTTTTACCCCGAGTGTAATACATGGCTCTATAACATGAAAATAACAGAGGTAAAGTTCTATAACACCCCCCCCCCTTTTCCAGAGTTTAAATCAAGAGTCTTTTTTTTAAAAAAATAATTTTTAAAAACATCCAAATAGGACTACTAAAATTTCTACCACACTGTTTCTTTCTCGTCTCCTTTATGCGCGGCGCGGATGCGCTCATCTAGCGTCATTTGTTTTCCGGTATAGTTCGAATTACGAAATATCTACACAAAGTTCGTAGCGTTATGCGGTATAACGTCACAAAAATGAATGTTCAACGGCATTTTTTAAGAGTCCAACACACAGTATGAGTAACGTGAGATGTAGGAAAAGTCTTACTGACACTTTTGAAAATGTGACAAGTATTTCTTTAAATGGTGCTGAATTGGGTAGAATTGTACCAACTTTTTCACAAAAGGGGCTGAAAATGCCAGCGTGGTACCAACGGGCCGATGAATGACAAAAAGGGCTGAATTTGGTACAATTGTACCAAGTGTGGCAACACTGAACTGTCAGCAACCTCTGAAGATATGCAGCCCACTAGTTAAGAATAACTGACTCACAAAAACGTACTTAACTGTTTCCGGACGAATGAAACTACGAATTCTGAGCGTCTGCACTTTTTGTACACTGGTTTATCACACACAGTATTTACCAGGCCGGTACATATGTCAGAATCATAGTTCTTTTCTCCAAATTGGGGTACGTGGCTTAGTGATAAAGCACTCACTTTTGCTGCGGGAAACCTCATTCGATCCCAGACCATAAAAGTTCGTGGTGGACAACATTGTATCCGTGAGTTTTCTTGGGATTACCTGTTTTTCCTACATTCTCGTTTCACGAATTCTCTTGCGATAATTTGGTTTCATTTATAATCTGTCTCCATTATTGGATCGGATTTGAGTTTAGCATTCCCTTCGGTAGCGAGGCTATATTGGACGTGGAGCTACGACTTAATGTCGGATCACAACCACATAAGCTACCGTTGGTAATCGTAGTGTACACGCCAATGCCGTGTACGCTACCCACATATCCATGAGCAGGGGCGGACTGGCCATAGTGGAGTTGTGGAGCTTTCCACAGAGGCCGGTAGATCTAAAAGACTTTCAGACAGTACAGTATGACCAAATCAAATGATGTAGGCTATATCTGTAAAACATTTTAAAAATGTAAGCCTATTGAACAGTCAAAATAATTAATTTCTTAATTTCCAATTAAAAATGTATTCCTTTCCTGAGGTAATAGGCCTCCACTTTCGAAGTAAAACAATGTTCTTTATTTTGCATAACGCTCAGGCAAGGTCTGCAATGTAAAAAGAAAAAAAAAGAATCACGTGTCTATACCGACATTTTTCTCAAGTCAGCGAAAAGAAGGTAAACGTGGGATGGAAACGATGAAAATCTTAGAACATATTGAGTTTCGAAGAAGATCGACTCGGTAAAAAAAATCGTTTGTAAATTTGTGAACAAGTGACAATTGACAATTATGCTACTAGTTACTTGACGTTTAAGACGTCAAACAGGAGTGAAAGTGCACGGACATTTAATATGGATCACGTGTGGTTGTTCCCTTGTAAAATGAAATGAATTCTTTAAGTTTTACGTCGCACGGTTATACCGGTTAGGCTAAAGAAGACGGTGATGATGAGAGATGAGGGAAATGGTGGAATGAAGAAAGTGGGAGGAAACGAGAAAACCCCAAGAAAACCCACGAGTACGGTGTTTGTCCACCACAAAGTCCACACGGCGCGAGCTGGGATCGAACCAGGGACCCCAAGCACCGGAGATGAACGCTCTACCACTGAGCCACCGCGCCCCCGGTTGTTCCCTTGTGTGTGAAATGTGCTTTGGACATCACTCGAAGTAACTTTTCCGCATTCCCCACCACAAATCTTTTGCAAGCGTTACCGAAATGTTCAGCGTAGATTTTGGGTTAACATTGTAAAGGCTGCAGTTACAAGAAACAAGATAGGTATTTTCATTTATAATTTCAACAAAAGAAGACATGGTCCGGTAAGTCACAACGTTTAATTATTTTTCATCATTCAGAATATTGGGAGTAAACTCCAGATGAATTTGTGTTTCATAATCCAGGACTGTGAAAGACTATTTTGTATTTGATAGCAACTGATAGGAACTGACCAGTTTACCTAATCAGTTTGGGAGAGACTGAAACAATCCCCTTTAGATGAGTATGATGTAATGGAATTAGAAGAGGAGGTTGAAACTACACATATCTCTCCGAATGACTTCACTCTGAAGAAAAAGTGTATTCGTTCATGTCAGGACTGTTGTGTTTGTTGCTACAGACTTTTGTGTATGTATAATCTTTTGACAGGAACTTATTGTAACATAGGATTTGCCTACAAGTACATGCTCACACTTTCTTTTACACAGTTCAAAGCCCTGTAAACCCAGGCCGGAAGACGGCCTGGCCCGGCCCGGCCCGAATCTCGAGCCGGGCTCTAAACGGGCCGGGTGTAACCAGCCTGAGAACAACCAAGTTGATAAGTCAAATCAATCCTTCAATATGCAATGAAAAATGAAAAATGTGTAGTCATAATATCGCAATGTCTATTTTCCTTCTCGAATGGGAAATCATGTGAAAGGTTACCCAAGGTTTGTTTTCTATATCCCTATTCTGTCTGTCTATTTGTTATCTGTGCTTGCTCTGTCCAGCCATGTTTATTATACAATAATACAGCTCATGGACGTAAATGTCTTTTACAAAATGAAATGAAATCTGAGAGTTTTACGTCCCACGGTTATGCCGGTTAGGCTAAAGGAGACGGTGATTATGAGAAATGAATGAAATGGTGGAATGAAGAAAATGGGAGGAAACGGGAGAACCCCGAGAAAACCCACGCACACGGTGTTTGTCCACCACAAAGTTCACTTGGCGGGAGCAGGGTTTGAACCCGGGACCCCATACACCAGAGGTGAACGCTCTACCACTGAGCCACCGCGGCCCCTAGTGCATTACGAGTAACAGAGAAGATATGTAAAACTCCTACACTATATGTGATACTAATACTACAACTACTACTACTACTACTATTACGATTATGAACGCTAATGCTAATTCCACTATTGCTGCCACTGCTACTACTATTACTACTACCACTACTGCTACTACTCATTACTATACTAATACGACAGCAAATACCACTACTGCTATTACTAGTAATACGAAAACAAAACAATGAAAATGAAATCTTTAAGTTTTACGACCCACAGCTATGTCGGCTAGGCTAAAGGAGAAGGTGATGATGAGAAATAAATGAAATGATGGAATTAATAAAGTGGGAGGAAACGGGAGAACGCCGAGAGATCTCCACACACGGTGTTTGTCCACCACAAAGTTCACGTGGCGAGAGCTGGGATCGAACCAGAGACCTCATCCAGCGGAGGTGAACGCTCAACCACTGAGCGATCGTTCCAGGAACACCTAATCGACCCTGGCGCCTTGGTGATTTATTTGCTCATTGTATATATATTTTTTATATTTGCAGTATCATAGTATAAAGAATACAGGAACATGTAACACCATTTGGTATTTGCCTTGCTAATTGAACATTACTACAAATTTTACTGATCTTATGAGCACGCCAGATTACGGTTTTGGCCTCCGTGGTCTTATGGTAGTGAACCAAATTCTACTTAGTAGGTCAAGTGCTTGGCTTTATCTTTATCATACGTTCTTTAGGTAACTACGGCTCAGGCCATATGGATGATGATGGGATGAATTGGTGGAATGAAAACAGTGGGAGGAAGCAGGACCACCCCGGAAACTCCCACGAGCACGGTGTTTGTTCACCACAAAGCTCACATAGCACAAGGGGATTGATCCGACGACTTCTAGCACCAGATGTGAGTGCTTTTCCTATTAAGCCACCGTTGTCACTCGTAGATCAAGCCAGCGGCGCAAATCTGTCTTCAACATTGGGGGACACGTAAGACTTTTTTTTTTTTTTTTTTGTTAAGCGATGCTCAAAATATTTGTGAAGTTGAAAAACAATCCTGTGGAGGATTAGGGAGCAAAGTTGTCTTCAACATTGCACAGTGGGCCAGATGCAGAATCTGACTGGAAAAAAATTAGTATTCCACCTATACATGCAATATATGATCATTATACCATTAAAATTATTACTCGGTGCCATAAGTGACCACGATATATTCAAAACAACTGAGAAACGATGTGTAAGAGAGAAATAATGAGCTAAAAGATAAAATTAAAAAAAAAAAGTAAATTAGCCAAATAAAACAGTAATGTACTTTACCTGCAAAGATAGAAGAGAGGAAGCATCTAATCTTCTTCCAGAGGCCTAAAACTCATCAATGTAGTCTTCGTCGTCGCCGTCTGCATCGTTATTATTATGATCATCATCATCATCATCATCGACGTCATCGTCAACATCATCACAGTTATCACTATCGCGATCTTGGTCATATCTTGCTTCGCCTTCCTGAGATGTTGCACATTTAATAGCAGGTTCTGTAAGCAACTTCCTCACATCAGGGAGGAATGAGTTTTTGTTTTTGTTTCGGAAATGAGATTGACTTGAAATGACAGGATCGGGCTTGAGGAGGAGCGTGTGAAATACATCGCGAATGTTCTCTTTTCGAGAAGTTTTTTTTTTCTTTCTTCTTGCATGAGCTGCCCTATCTGCTCTAATGTGCTTATGTGTTGCTTCTTGAGCTTCCTCGGAGAGCATTCCGATAGGCAAGATGGCTGCCCCAATAATTCTTCCTCCATGAATTAGAATTTTATGAACAGAAGAAGAACCATGGATATAGACTAAGATACAGTTTGATAGTTTCTAATGTGAATTCATCAAATCTTTCTACATTAATTGGAAAACCACATGATATAGTTCACAATATAATACCAAATCGCCGAATCAGTTCTTCATTAATTCCTGTAATCTCAGCGGATTGCAATGATCTTGGAAGTAACGCCGCGCTGTGTTTCCATCATTAGAATTTCCTACTGTTCCAAGTTTACGCTGATCTACAATTAATCCCATTTTCGTTCGGAACTCTTGAATAATTTGTTTCTTCCGTGCAGAGAATTTGACTTTGTCTTCGGGGTTCCCAACATGCCATTTGTGAATGTCCAACCGATAAGCTATATGAATTAGGCATTCGAAAAATCGTATCCAAGCATGTAAGGGGAAGATTCCAAATCCATATCTGCTACTACGGTATCTATAGCTTTTGTTCGTAATTCAATATTGTTCATATTCTTAGGAGTACATCCACATATATAGCACGTTTGAAAGGACGTTTCTGTGACAGAGTTGCACATATCCCATCCACCATTGTGAACACAAGTTCAGGGATAACATTTACTTTCTTCTCCTGAATCAGTACATTAGTAGGCTTTAAATTACGTATTTGCATTTCCATCAAACGAACCTCCTTTATCGACAGTTCAGTTGTCTCTTTTTGATACAACAATTTAACGGGTCGGCAAAATCTTGGCGATGGTGGTCTGGGATTTTGCCACAAAATTGCTTTGTCAACCTCCCCATCCGATGTTGAATACAACTGTAAGGGAACGAAAGAAATAGCAAAAATATCTGAGTCACTATATACACCCTTTGATTCATCTTCTGTTTGAACTTTCTGCTTATATACACTATGACAACTGCTTCCATCACAACCCCACTTACACACTAATTTGATTATGTCTCTATCTCTAATACACTGTTTAATAACATCTTCCTGTAAAGTCATGATGCACTCAATTGTCTGATCTATTATTGCTTGTAAATGAACTTCGGCTGACATGTCAGTTACTAAATATACTCTTCTCTGGGATAGCACTTTAATTTTGCTTCCCGCACCACATTATACAAAGGATATATGCCACAATGTTTTGCCTTTGCGCTTAGTCTCAAATTGGTATACTGTCTTTTAGATAAATTATTATCTACAATAAGTGCCACGGCTTCATCCGGAGAATAAGTGTTTGGATAGAGTTTTGGCAAATGATAAGCCTTCTTGTATTTTGTTGCTCTTTTAGGTGTCGTTTGAGTGATTTCTCCTAGTACAACTGCGGCATCTCTTTTTCCAGCAGCTCTCAATGACCTTTGGGTAGCCAACACCAGCTCTTGCTCAGAATACATTCTAACGAGTGGCTTTACAAGGTTTTTCCTCGACTTCACTCCCGAATCTTCGAAGGGTTTACTAGGTCTGCCTGATTTGCTCGTCGAAGGCCTATGCTCTTGTCTTCGAAAGATCGTTTTGAAAGCAGTAACCTCTCTATCAGAGAACTTAATATGTCCTTCCAACCAGTCATTATATTTGGATAAAAATCTATCAGTCATTCTATTACACAACTTCCAACGCTTCTCAAAATCACCTTTGAAGGCACTTAAAGTCACTTTCACACTGCGAAGAACATCCGCAGAAAGGCTTTCCATACCATATTTGTTCGATACGTCATTATAAAGTGCTTCGTTTGCTGGTTTAGAACGCAGCACCTCGTACAAGTCCTTGCGCGTCACGATGAGCATGTCCGGCTCTACACCTATCTTTGAAAATAAGATAAATATAAAAATCGGGCAAAAATGGGCAGTAGATCACAACTGTATTTCAAAATACATATATCAAACTACACCATGACAAAAAATCTCGCTACAGACATGGACGTACATTTTTAAATGTCAATTTGAATTTCCAATAGCAGTTCTTTACTACGTAATTACTTGCACTCTCTAGAGGCACTTCTACAGAAAAGCAACATAAACCAATCAAGCAAAACTTAAGTCAAGCAGCAAGTACATATACATACCTTTATTCATAGCTTATTTCGCAAACGTTTTTTGCTTTTTCACATATAGGCCTACGTATAATTAAACTACGTTCATATCACCTGAATTCAGCACGCCACAAAGCAAATAATGAACTATCAACTTTGACGTGCTGCGACCACCACTACAGGCTGTTATCTGTGTTTATTGATATGCAACAACAAACTTTGGTTATCACTTAAAACAACTGTGCTATTCGAATGTAGATTAGACATAGTTGCCAAAAGTATTTTTTTAAAGTCAGATTCTGCTTCTGGCCTACAGTGCATTGGGAGGCGGGCCGATTTCAGGTTTATTCTGGGGGGACATCAATTTCATCTCACTTTCCTTTGTAGTAATCGGACACAAATCATCACATTTTTCCCAAAAAGCACATTTCAAATCGGCTTATTTGGGGTACAGTCCTCCCCAGTTCCAAGATTGGAGGGGACATGTCCCCCTCATCCCCCTGGGATTTGCGCCAGTGGATGAAGCATCGGTTCAAATTTTACGTAGACCGGCCATAATAACTAGCATTTCTCCGTTTTTCTGTACTTAGAAAGTAAATTCGGTACCACCAGACATTTCAACTCTGACGCGAAGTCGTAGCAGTTGTAGTAGTATTAGCAGTGGTCGTAGTAGTAATAGTGAAAGTAGTAGTAGTAGTAGTAATAGTAGTAGTATTACAGTACTTTGCAGTCTTGAACAGAATCAGTTTCCCAAACACATTACGATTAACATAGGCTGACAGTAAAACCGTACGAACACGGCAAAGGCAGGGGTAATGTAGAACATCTTTTTAAAAAAGGCTGACAACATTAGTTTCCGATCCGTCTTTCAGAGTGTCCGGCCTCCGGCCCGGCCCGGAAATACATGTGCCCGGTTCGGCCCTATAGCATTTGTGTCCGGCTCGGTTCGGCCCGGTCCAGTTTAATATTACTTGAAACGGGCAGGGCACATTCCGAGCAGAACCGGGCGCGCACGGCCCGTGCAGGGCTCTGACACAGGTAGCATGCGAGAGAAGCTTTTCTGTGTTAAAGTTCATAAAAAAAAACAGGCTGAGAACGACTCTATCAAAGGATAAGTTAAAATCCTTTATGCTTATGTCAGTGGAGAAGGAAATGTTTCAATATATTGATGTAGATAGTGTAGCACAGAAAAGTGATATCCTAAAGAATTACTCATAACTTGAAAATGTAATCTGAAAGATATGTACCTATGCATTAATGTTTAGCTGTGGCTGTGCGCTCACATTTCTAATTCACTTCACAACTTCATAAAACTTTCTAAAATATATAACAGCCAGCCAACTCCCAAAAATATATAACTTGTATGAAGTTGAAAATATAAAGCTTAATACACAAAAAACTTTCTTTTTAAACAGTAGAATACCTATCCTATTGTGACGATTGTGTGCTAAAGGAATATTGAGAATATTAAGCACAATGTAGACCTATCTTTAATTGAATATTGTTTCATTTACACGAGCATATATTTCTTAACTTCTAAAGGACCAACTTAAAAATATAAAATTATAAAAATTATTATTGGGTAACAAAAAAATAAGAGCTACTTTTTATTTTTTTTATTTTTTTATTTTATTTTATTTATTTATTTATTTATTTATTATTATTATTATTTTTTTTTGAAAGGGGCTAGTTGGTGGAATTGTTCCACAGTGAAATTTTCATCCTAGTCCGCCCCTGTCCATGAGTGATCTGTGTTTTCATTAGCCTAGAAGGTACAAAAGTTAAGCATTATAGACTTTGTATTATTTCAGTTCTTCCGATAGCTCATTCTGTACCGAAACGAAGTAGATCAATCGAACATGGGTATTTCTCCTTCTTTAGAATTTAACGTTCTTCTAACTTGGACTACGTGCTGTGACTACCTTTCGTTGAAACATCGCATTTAATTGCACTTAATTTTGCTCAGTCAACGTTTACTAAAATACCCTAGGAATTCTTCAGTTTCTTTAGGGGTCTGAATTGTGCCGACCCTGCACCACATCGAATTGTGCATTAATGAAATATACGACTAAAAATAATTGACATTCCGTTTTCTATCCGACTTCGGTCTGACCCTTACTGTTCGCCACTTACTGGTGTTTTTCCATTTTTCCGACAAATTTTCAGCTGGTTATAGCGCCGAATAAGTATTTCTGCATCCGAGTTGGTCTATACTTTTTGTCTTATTTTGATGTTAGGAATACCCTTTCAAACGCTGTTGGTGTTGTTTTGAAACACTCTGTGTGTGTATATATAATGTGTGTATTCAACGTATACATTTGATATACGGATATCTTTTATATTGTGTAAGACATGAATACAGCTAACAAGAAAAGTCGGAAAAGAGGAAGCACTACATCTAGATGAATATTTAATAGGCTATAATACGAAGCCAGAAGAGAATATTTAGCATAATTACACACGAAAGTGCCTCTTTGTTCATCTTTGTACACTTGATTGTCCTTCGGGAATGTATCGGCGTTGTACAAATATTCTAAAAAGGGAAGAAGGAAAAGAAAATCAAGCAATGATTCGTGTTGAATTAGAAAACTAGATCAAATTTTAGATGAAAAAAAGAACTATAAACTTTCGTGCTTTGCTGGTTGGTAAAGAAATTCAATGGAGTTAGTAGAGAATATAGAACTAGGACAGTGTTTTATAATTTTTATGCGCTATTCGTATGGAATCACTTTGTATCGATAGAAAACACATACCCATATTAAAGAGAACCGTCTTCGCTATGGCTGAATAACATTGTGCGAATAATGTGAAGGCATTTAAAAAGAAGAAAAAAAAAGGGAAGAAAATTTAAGAGATTCCTTTCCTTTTTAAGATGAAAATTATTTACTGTTCAAAGTTCGTGACTGATTGCAGTGAAGATTTTGTACTCAGGAATTCAATGTGTGTGAGTTGATGCCTCGCTACATGAAAACCTAACGGTAATTCACTAGACAGACGAGTGGAATGGGGACATCCTCATCGATATATATATTTTTTTTTTTTTAGCTCATATGTTAAGTCACAATACTATATGAAATTTATTACATTCATTAATCATATTGTATATGCATGAAATTGGAATATCAAGGTTATATGATAACACACAGCTACACGATGCTTAAAACTGTATGCTAATAATTTTTACTATACGATTTTCGAAAATATTACTGTAGATGGCGATAAATTAGCCACTCTTACATATGTATTTTAAGCTAATGCTATTACAACACTGTCTCTGCAAACCCATGTGGTACTGAATGAAAATAATTTTTCTTGCGTTTAATTTTGCACATTACATGTATGAAACAAATTCGACGCGTTCACAAGGAGTTAAAAGTCAATTTTGAAATGAAATGAAATGAAATCTTTAAGTTTTACGTCCCACGATTATGCCGGCTAGGCTAAAGCAGACTGTGATAATGACAAATGAATGAAATGATGGAATGAAGGAAGTGAGAGAAAACGTGCAACCTCGAGAAAACCCAACCACACGGTTTTTGTCCACCACAAAGCTCAATTGGCGCGAGCTGGGATTAAACCAAGGACCCCATGCACCAGAGGTGAAAGCGAAGTCAATTTTGTTTGCTGTATTATATTCATGATTATTATGGGTGATGTTCTACGTGGTAATGAGAGATCACGGAGAATTCTGAATTTGTGTATTCAGAATAACGTTTTAAAATTAAATGTAATGGAAAAAGATTTACAAGATTCTGTTTATTCGGTAGAAGAAATTTTGGGGAAATAATAAAGCTCAAGTAAAGGCTACATTTTTAATTTGAACTAACACATTTGGCTTGGAACCACGATACAAATTTATTCCATTTTCCATTGTGTAATTGATATGCACTATAAATTTCATTTCTACAATTATCTTTATAATATCCTGTTACTATCTAACATTAAAATAAAACTGTGCTTCGTGCTCAAGCGATATCGATTACTTGTACCACAGGGAATTGTGATTGGATCAGAAAATCAATCGTCTTTTTATTTTAGAAAAAAAAAGTTTTTATCGCTGTCATCTTGAAAAATGTCCCCTCATAGAAAGGAACATAACTGCGTTGCTAACTTTGCCAGAATCAAGGATGACTGTCGAAACCTATTGCAAATTCATTGAAAATTTAGCAAAATTCTCATTTCCATTGATTTCTTTTCTCAGTATTATTATATTTCATCCTTATGCATACTGCTTTATGAAAGGAAAATATAATAGAAATTAGTATGGAGAATTTATTCATACAAAGACGTGCCTTTGCAAGCTCGAAATGTCTCTCTTTTAGCTTAAAAAAATAGTCAGAATGATTTTTTTCGTACCTAGAAAGTACAAATCTGTTTTAAAATAAATTACGTATAAGTCTATCGAGTAGAATATTCGTTTTCAGCACCAAAGCAACATAATACGTAGGTTCCGAAACGAATGTGCCTAAACGTAGATCGAACCTAGTACGGTCATTTAGCGAGATATCGACACTCAGGAGATCTCGACACTTTTAAGGTCTGGCAAAGCTAGTGATGATACACGGACGCGAGAAGAAATATTCAGTATATGGAAGGTTAGTGTCGGTTCTCAGTGACAAGTTGCATATGTAGAAAAGTTAATTTTGCCTGTTGCAACGGAAGCAGAAGTCTCTAAATTAGGTACATAAAGCATTATTTAAGAAAACACGTTATAAGTTTCAGTAAGTCAAAAATAAGGTATACCGGTAACTATGTTGATGAAACGAGGCAAAGGATTGGTATTATGATAAGAGTATACCCTCTGTATCCATGTGTTCTGGCTGTCACACATTGCTTGTTACAGTGATAACTCGTGCCAGCTTTTGTTAATCTATGCACTTAGGGGATAAATTGACAGTGATTGTAGGGAGATTTCGACATGTAGTTCTTTGTTATAAGGAAAGTCATCAGACAACGGACTTCTATCTGATTCATCTTAGTGTATACATTATAGGTTTAGGTTACATGACAAACACACTTTCTCAGCTTCTGGATCATTTAGTCTGGTATAAGCCTAATGGTAAACTACGTTTGGTTTTAGATGAGCACAGTACACGTGTCAAAGATCCTAATGTATTCAAGAAATCCTCTAATACTGATATAGAAATGTTGTCTCCCACTACACAGTACTCAAAATTGTGAATTGTTAGTATATCTTTCTTTCGTAGTTTGAAAAATAATTTCAATTTATCTTATGGCAACTTTGTTCGTGAGAACCCTGGCAAAATGTTGTGAAAGAAGACTATGAGAAAGTCAGTTTCAATTGGAAGAAATCAGCCTCTGTTGGATTCTTCGCATATGGATTCCGAAAATAATTGTTAAATTATGAATTTCGATTATTGATTACTATGGGTAGCAAATACTGAAAGCAATATGTTGGAAAACAGGTGTAAAACAAAGTTCGTTTTTAACGAGCTTACATTGTTTCAGTGTTCCTCTTATATTTCAACTCGGGTTGTAATGAATCGCAACAAAGTTTGAAAATAAGCCATACGTAGATAGTAGCAACTTTAGATCTAGTATCTCATTGCGTTTTATGTTTCTTGTACTTCAAAGATGTGAAGGATTTCATTGTTTATATAGCGTCGACATCTCCCATAGTAAGTATCGATTTCTCCCGCAAGATTTTCAAAACCTACTAATCCATAGCACTCCGTTTATGTGTTCTTGTACTTTGAAATACTACATTTCAGGGGAAGGTTTTGTGTTTTTTAGCTAGGACAAGGATTACTGTCAAGCACTATGGCTTTTGCAGAACAAAATTATCATAAATTAAGAATAGTATCGATTTGTTTCTTAACATGTGGAAATGTCCCTAAATGACCTTATAACTCAAAAATAAAGTATATGGTAGAAAGTGCCGTTTAAATATCTGATTATGTAAGTATACAGACTTCCTAAAGGAAATGAAATGAAATCTTTGTTTTACGTCCCACGGTTATGCCGGTTAGGCTAAAGGAGACAGTGATAATGAGAAGTGAGTGAAATGGTGGAATGAAGGAAGTGGGAGGAAACGGGAGAACCCCGAGAAAATCCACGAGCACGGTGTTTGTCCACCACAAAGTCCACACGGCGCGAGCTGGGATCGAACCAGGGACCCCAAGCACCAGAGGTCGACACACTGAGCTACCGCGCCCCCCGCTTCCTAAAGGAAATAAAATGATCTTCAGTTTAACCCTATGAGGACCATGCATAAGAATCTTGTTCTGAAAAAATGAATATATGTCCTAATTAAGATGATAATTAGAGACAATTCCTATACAGAAAATATTATTTATAATTTTTCACTATTGTTTTTGAATGCGGTTTCTCTTACTGGTTTTGGTAAGAGTTACTTCCATTTCTGTACAGCACATGAAAGCAGTAATCAGTGTTAAAAACTTGGTTTTACCATATAATTAGTGGAAATGATGGGAAACAGAGAGGAAACATTCAAAAAGGTCGTTTTGATGGCAAAACCACAGGGGCGGATCCAGAGGGGGCGATCGGGGCGATTGCCCCCCCAGAAAAGGAAACTTTCTTATTTTATATATATAAATAAAACCCATCCCAAAGTTTGGAGCCCTTAAAAGTAGCAGTATGACAACCCACCGCCCCCCCAGAAGTCGGTCCTGGATCCGCCCCTGCCATGACCGTGGTATCCAACGCTAGTACACTTTCGAAGTGTATTACCCTGTCCGTCTGCGTTGTGCTGTATGCATGTTAGAGTTAGAGGCTTCCAATTTTTGGATGTTTGTGATAGTATAACATCCTTAGTTTTCAACACTGAATTATACAAGTGTTATTTTAAGTTTTCCTTTGACATGTTGATTTGAAATGTGTAATAATCTTAAGTAGTGCCATTTGAAAAAAAAAAATAAATAAATAAATAAAACCTTATAATGCGTTGGCAACACTATTCATCCGGTGATGTTACAAAATACCGAGGACGTTGTGTCCCTTTCTATAGTTTCTTGGTGCAAAATTTCCTTCCTCTTCCTTTTACGATTTCTGACATTTATTGAAATCATTATAAACGGACCGCCCTACATATTCCTGCTGGGAGAAGGAAAGGTTCATCACACGTTAACATTGACCTATTATAATATTTTGTAATATAATTTTCGTAATCATCTTAACAAAGTTTATTTTTATCCTGTAGAAAGTCTATGCTTGCACTTATAAAGGTAACCAAGAAAGTTCTGTCACTTTCTGTGGATGTCTGTGTTCAATTGTCCCTTACACCGTGAGTTGAATGTGAATGGAGATAAGGCGAAGGTCGGTTCTAGATGTAAGTATATCTAACATATTACCTGGTTGTGGTTCAGTTACGTGAACTTGCGTAAGGACAGACTGAACATGGGACCTTTTCAGAGCGTCATAAGGGCATGTATGCTGTACGAGTTCAAACTGGAGTCAAACGCAACTGCAATGGGGCGGAAAATATGCCAGGCCTTTGATGAGGGTGTCATGACTACGAGGACAATGCAGCGCATTTCAATCGCAAAGAGGTCCTCCTGTTATAGGACAACGCTAAGCCGCACGTAGGTAGGATGACCCAGGACACCATTCTACGCCTTGGATGGGAAACACTATTGCATCCTCCATACTCCCCAGACATTGCGCCATCCGATTATCACCTGCTCCATTCCTTGGACAATCACCTTAGATGACGCCAGTTCAAATCCCTAGTAGAGATGCAAAATGCACTTGATAACTTCTTCGCTTCACGGTCCACAAAGTTCTACTGCGATGGAATCCATGGCCTTCCAGAACGTTGGCAGAAGATCGTCGATGCTGATGGGGAGTATTTTTGATCTTCCAGGTACCTTTTAAGTGACATATCGCTGTTCGAAGTTGGTGGGTGAAAAAGCGATATAACTTTCTTGGTTACCTTTATAGAACAATGTACAAAGTCGAAAGTTAGAAGTTCGTATCCTCGTTATTCCTGTGCTAACGGGATGGTCAACTGGCTGTTTTATGCATAAGCCCAACCTAACTTATTTAAGAGAGAATTTTATGCCTAGACATAAAATATTTTCACGAAGTAAACAGCTTATTCAGTCTCCTTGATTGAGACTTGCAAGGCTAATACTGCGTTCCATTAGTCCCTGATCATGATTTCTCGGTGAAGATTTTTTGTAAAATAAAAATAAAAAATCCACCGAAAAGAAACAAGGACTCTACTGATTTTGTGTTCATTGTTTCGTAGTCCTTAACAGTTTTGCTGAGTTAGCAATCCTGACACACAAGATGTGATCAAAAAGTATTGTGAATGTAGTTGCACATCATCTATCGACGTTTTATCCATTCCATAAGTAAGCCCGGAAGCCTGAACCTTTGGGACGGTCACTGTCGAGTTTGAAGGAGTTGTGACATATCAGTTGACTTCCAGAAGCAGAAGAGTGAGGACCTGTTAAGAATGTCTGTCGCTAATAATGGATTACGAGCAAAGCGTCAAGCCAAGAAAGTTCAGAAATGTTAAAATCATGTATGGCGACGAACCGGTGACATTGAAAACTGTTTACCGAATAAAAAGAAGTGGTATGCACGATTCAAAAGCGGCAATGAGTCGGTTGAAGACGAGCAATGATCGGGACATTGTTCGACGTCAAAAACAGATGATAACATGCAAAAAGTGGCGCAAGTTATTCGTTCAAACAGGCGAGTGACTATTCAAGGTCTTTCCGAAGAACTAAACACCTCGTACGGGTCCGTGTAAAACACTTTAACCTCAGATTTGCAAGAAAGATGAACAAGTGCGAAATTCGTTCCCAGACTTTTGAACCTGCCTTTTAACACCTCGTTTTTGATCCACGAGTCTTTGACCAAAAGAAAATATTCATGTCTGTCCACATCCACCGTACTCTTCGAATACAAAGCTATACGACTTCTGGTTCTTCCCCAAAATAAAAAAAAATAAAAAAAGAGCGCTAAAAGGAAGACGTTTTGAGAAAATTCCTGACATTGAGAAGCACACAACAGAGCAGCTGAACACCCTTCCAGAAATGCTTCCAGTCATTGATTGATTCAACGTTGGGATAAGTGCATTAGTAGCCAAGAACAGTACTTTGAAGGAGATTAAATAACATTCCATCTAAGCGTATTACTTTGTTCGTAATAAAAATGATACATTACTTTTTGAACACGCCTCGTATCTTCGTTAGTAAGGTAAATACTTTATAGAGGTAATCAGATATTTATATGTTATGTACACTTTTGGAAAAGTAGTTGGATTTAAAAGTGATTAGATTCATGCTGATATTATTTTATGTTTATTACATTATATTTTGTATGATAGTTATAACATGTAGTGGTGTTTTGTTGTTGTATTATTGCCACTGGAACATGATTACACGCACCATGAGTATCTGTATGAATATCGTATTGTTAGGAAGCTCTTTGTACCTGGCTGAGAATATTATTATTGTATGCTATAAGTGCCGTAGATTGTAATTTCGACTTAAATCGGTAGTAGAAAGTATAAGTACATTTTTTGGTCTAACAAGTAATTTAGACATTACTGGAAATTATAATAGTTACAAAATTTTCATTGCATCGAAGTTCTAAATTAATCTGAAGAATTCTTTGTGAGATACAGATTATGTAATATGCGATTTACATATTTCTTTACAATAAAATAAGTCTAAAGAAGATTGGTTCTCATTTATAAAACAAACAAACAGAGTCTAGAAATTTGAGATAACTTAATATTTGCTGTTAAGTATGAGGATTCGAGCCCTGGGTAATGTAAGAGATTACAGTAGAGAGGAAATGAGCGTATGTAAGCAAAATTGAGATTGAGATGTAAAGTTACGAACGTTTCAAAAATGCTACCTTCTAGGAACTTCTAGTTTACTAGTTCCTAGTAAATATTTGGGCTCGAAATTCAGTATTGTAAGAATTACAAAAAAGAATACCAATTTTCGATGTCGATAAATTTTATTCTTCTGTAAGAACACATAACATCATAAACTAGATCTCCATGTCAGTCCCAGCAGTAGTTCGTAGTAAAATTGTTTCATCATCAGCAGAGACGTTTTCGTATAGGAGAAGGAGCGAGTTGGCCCCCGGCAAGAACACATATCATAAACCAGCAGTAGTTCGTAGTAAAATTGCTTCATTATCAGCAGAGAGGTTTTCGTATAGGAGAAGGAGAGAGTTGGCCCCCTGCAAGAACACATAACATCATAAACTGGATCTATATGTCGGTCCCAGCAGTAGTTCGTAGTAAAATTGTTTCATCATCAGCAGAGAGGTTTTCGTATAGGAGGAGGAGAGAGTTGGCCCCCTGCAAGAACACGTAACATCATAAACTGGATCTATATGTCAGTCCCAGCAGTAGTTCGTAGTAAAATTGTTTCATCATCAGCAGAGACCTTTTCATATAGGAGAAGGAGAGAGTTGGCCCCCGGCAAGAACACATAACATCATAAACTAGATCTATATGTCAGTCCCAGCAGTAGTTCGTAGTAAAATTGTTTCATCATCAGCAGAGACGTTTTCGTATAGGAGAGGGAGAGAGTTGGCCCCCGGGAAGAACATATAACATCATAAACTGGATCTATATGTCAGTCCCAGCAGTAGTTCGAAGTAAAATTGTTTCATCATCAGCAGAGAGGTTTTCGTATAGGAGAAGGAGAGAGTTGGCTCCCGGCAAGAACACATAACATCATAAACTGGATCTATATGTCGATCCCAGCAGTAGTTAGTAGTAAAATTGTTTCATCAGCAGCAGAGAGGTTTTCGTATAGGAGAAGGAGAGAGTTGGCCCCCTGCAAGAACACATAACATCATAAACTGGATCTATATGTCAGTCCAAGCAGTAGTTCGTAGTAAAATGGTTATCATAATCAGCAGAGAGGTTTTCGTATAGAAGAAGGAAAGAGTTGGCCCCCTGCAAGAACACATAACATCATAAACTGGATCTATATGTCAGTCCCAGCAGTAGTTCGTAGTAAAATTGTTTCATCATCAGCAGAGAGGTTTTCGTATAGGAGAAGGAAAGAGTTGGCCCTCTGCAAGAACACATAACATCATAAACTGGATCTATATGTCAGTCCAAGCAGTAGTTGGTAGTAAAATGGTTATCATAATCAGCAGAGAGGTTTTCGTATAGGAGAAGGAGAGAGTTGGCCCCCTGCAAGAACACATAACATCATAAACTGGATCTATATGTCAGTCCCAGCAGTAGTTCGTAGTAAAATTGTTTCATCATCAGCAGAGAGGTTTTCGTATAGGAGAAGGAAAGAGTTGGCCCTCTGCAAGAACACATAACATCATAAACTGGATCTATATGTCAGTCCCAGCAGTAGTTTGTAGTAAAATGGTTTCATCATCAGCAGAGAGGTTTTCGTACAGGAGAAGAGAGAGTTGGCCCGTCCCAGGAGTAGTTGGCCTTGTAAGAAGACATCAAGATCAGAACCAGCCTGAAGTTCATCCGTTGTTAAAATGATATCGAATATTAGAAACAACGTTTTATATGTAGTAATCGCGGACTTCGTAGAAATTCGTTTAAGATTAGACTTCAAAATATTGTTGAAGATATTTCTAATTTTTGCCCTTGTATTGTTACATTGTGTTGCTAGGAGAAAATGTTCATATAACGTGTTAATAAATATCGAATGATTTACCTAGTTTTCATAAAATATGGACGGATTTAATTCGCTTATAATTTACATAAAAATGCTCATATTGAAATCAAATAAAGTACAAACGGTAGCGGAAGGATTAAATTTTTACCTGTAATCTGCACCAGCTCAGTTCATTCACCGCCACACCCCCAACTGGGCGCCATTTACGTCCATACATTCGCGTAGGCGGCGCTGGAATCCACTCACAGCGTTCCGCCGTGTTTGATCCGAAATGCCAGCCACAGACGCCCTGATTTTGTCCTTTAAGTTCTCCAAACCACTTGGCTTCTTTGCATAAACTTCCGTTTTCACATGACTCCAAAGCCAGAAGTCGCAGGGGGTAAGGTCGGGTGATCTTGGCGGCCAAGCGGTCGGGCCACTGCGGCCAATCCATCGGTTAGGGAATTTCTCGTCAAGGAACTATCTCACCTTGATTGCATAGTGAGGGGATGCCCTGTCCTGTTGGAACACGATGTCGTTCTGGATTCCACGTGCCTCCAGTTCCGGAATGAGGTATTTCTGCAACATATCCAGGTACGAATCTCCATTCACGGTCTCCTCTTCAAAAAAGAACGGTCCAATCAGATGATCATAGGACACAGCGCACCAAACGTTCACTTTAGGGCTATCTCTCTCATGTGTCTCAAATTCCTTTGGGTTTTCCGTGCCCCAAACGCGACAGTTGTGTCGGTTAACCTTCCCGGAGACATGGAAGGTTGCCTCATCTGAGAACATGATGGCTAAAAGGAGAACGTCGCCATGTTCCAACTACTTGAGCATGGCGTCACAGAAGTTGAACAGAATGTCCAAATCTTCATCTTCTCAGAGGAGTTTTTCATTTATTTATTTCTTTAAAAGACACACACACCAATACAGCTTACAACTTACTTTTAACAGTCAACATTGAAACAACAATGGATGGAATTTGGTAAGAAACTGACCCTTGCCCTCCCTCTCCCTCTCTCAAAGTGTTCAAAATTGCCGCTTATCTAACAGTGTTGCCAACTAAAAATTTAATCCTTCCGCTACCGTTTGCACTTTATTTGATTTCATTATGAGCATTTTTATGAAAATTGTAAGCGAATTAAATCCGTCCAGACTTTATGAAAACCTTGTATAATATCACTTTCAGCAGCGAGGCTGTTTGAGACGTGGACCTACTGATTAACGTGGAATCAAAATCACATTGAATTCCCGCCGGGAATCGAACCCCATGGTTTGTTCGCCATAGGCGCTCACATTAAGCGCTTAGTAACGAAGGAACTCTTACTTGCTTGTAGCATTCAGCCTTTAACCTGTGGGTTGTAACCGTGAACTTGAAATACAGATTCAGTGCAGTTATTTGTAATATATAGACGATTATGCCGTAAAGCTCAAAATTTGATGTTCTGTTAACCCATTTTATAGCAGAAAATTGAAATGGAGTGTATTTCTTAAAGTAGGGAAAATAACATTTTCGTGTTATCTATATTATAGGTTCGCTATATATAATTATTTTTTACCTTCATGATGTTAGGGGTCCACGCTGGTTAAAGTGGTAGAGGGTTCACCTCTGATGCCTGGGGTCCCAGGTTCGATCCCAGTGTGAGTCAAAAGAGCTTTGTGGTGGACAAACACCGTATCCGTGGGTTGCTCTGTTTCCTCTCACTTTCTTCATTCCACCATTTCATTAATTTTTCATCATCATGTCTCCTTAAGCCTTCACGGCATAGACGCGGGACGTAAAACTGAAATATTTCATTTTCTTGATATTATATATAGAGAGGGTATTAATGAATTATACCAACAAACTGCAAGAGATCATTCCCCATATCAGAAATAAGAAAGAAAAAGAGTCCATATTGGCCTGTTAGGAATAGTGCATAGATCTAGAATCGTGCAAACATGTGAAAAACATAATTTGAGGATGGGTTATCAGGCATCTTATTTAGTTATTTTTAATGGTATGTGAGGATTTAAAAAAATCAAGATTATAGTAAGTTAATTAAATTTAGGAATATCAAACATGAAAAAAACATGGAGTTGCGGTGTATATGTGAAGGAAGTTAAATATACGGCATTCCAAAAAATGCATATTTCAGCAATTTGCAAAAAAAAAAAAAAATAATAATAAATAAATAAATAAATAAATAAATAAATAAATAAATAAATAAATAAATAAATAAATAAATAAATAAAATGCATATTTCAGCTGCAGATAATTCCAGCTCCGAAATTATGCAATTATTTTTTTTACCGGTCCATACAAACTTCTCTTATTTTGATGTGAGGAACCATCTCTTATACTTTCATGGTTTAGTTCATTAAAACTCTGTGTATATATAAAAACAGAGTTAGGAAAATTTATTTTCAAATGAAATCTTTTAGTTTGGTCTTGGATCGAACCAAGGACCCCACGCATCAGTGGTAAGCTCACTACCACTCAGTCACCGTGTCTCCAAGTTTATTTTATAGCTGAGTGATCTGTAGTGTTCGGTACAGGCCCGTAGCCAGAACATTAAAGGGGCCGAGATCATGTTTCAGGGCTTAAGTTCACTTTACATTAATACATACATCAAGGATGTTATAACATAGAGAATATGCCCTTACAACAAAATCGTGAAGCCATACGTCACAGTTTCGCCACTCCTACTCCGCCAACTCCGCCCAATAAGATCGCAATGTTTTGAGCCAACAATCATGGCGGAAACGAAAGTAGCGAATCGGACGATGGCAGAAACGAGAGTAGCCAATCAGACGTGTCTATGTTTGGTTGTTTTTTGGCTTCATTGATTTAAAGAATGAAGGTTGATATGGGCAGATCCTTTATTTTATAACATCCTTGACATACATAATAACAAACAATTGAGTTTCAGCGAGGCTGAAGGTGGTCATAGAAGAGACTAAGACCCTGACTACCCCTTAGCTACGGATCTATGCGGCGTGACGAACATCTTGGCATTTAAAGGCGGCGCTCCAAGTTCTCTTTAAATGATGCTAGCAAATGAGAGGCCAGCGGTATTGCCACGTTTATTTTGTACACATTCACGTCTATCCTCCGCCACCTGATAGCGCTGTAGTTCGTCTGCTTAGCCATAGCCACACTCCTTAGCACTCAGCAACATCGCGTCAGAGTTTGCGTTTTATTCGTTTAGCTGAAACGCCAAGATGTTTGTCACAGGCTTTAGTTCTGTTGCAGAATATGAGAATTGTTGCCAACTCTGAAATATTAAGTTGCCGGCACCCGCTCATAATCCTAAAAAAAGGTGACGAATAATTGTATCGTAAGTAAACCTTGAAATACATATAGTTAAGTCTGATTTAAAAAAAAAAAAAAAAAATACCGGTCATTGGCAATTCTAATCATTAGGCAACTCTACAGTGTTCGTAGGTTGAGGGATATTTCCCTAATCTATGGAAATTTCGTAAGTAAATTTAACAAAGAGGGGAAAAAGGACTTTTTTCTATTAAGCGGGAAAATCTCCGTGCTGACTGATTGACTAATAATATTTGGTCTAGGAATTCATTCGTGCGGTTTTACAAAAGATGGCGTAACTAGCTTATTGTCCCATAGTTTCGTTGATCCAAACATGCGTTGAAAACTACTGTCATTGAGCATCTTGTTTAGTATATGTCAGTTGCTTGAAGCGGAAACAACATTTTTTCTTCAACTGAAAATGGCGCATTTTGTGCCTGATAAAGTGTTTCTGCGGGGAGTTATTCTTCATTGCTTTAACATGAAGAAAAGTGCTACCGCAAGTCATCATATTTTAGTGGAAGTGTTTGGTAACCATGCTCTAGCTGAGCGAACGTGTCAGAAGTGGTTTGCACGGTTTAAAGGTGGTGATTTCAGCTTGGAAGACCAAAAGCAATTTGGACAGCCAAAAGAATTTGAAGATGAAGAATTGAGAGCATTGCTTGATCAGGATTCGTGTCAAACGCAGGACGAACTTGCAGAAGCATTTGGAGTTGAGCAAACAACAGTTTCCAAACGTCTCAAAGCCATAGGAATGATTCAAAAGATGTCTTATTGGGTTTCCCATGAATTGAAAAGAAAGACGTTGAAAGAAGAAAAACCGTTTGCGAATTGCTGCTTCAAAGACAGAAAAGGAAGGGATTTTTGCATCGAATTGTAACTGGTGATGAGAAGTGCATTCATTACGAGAATCCTAAACGAAAAAAGGCCTGGGTGAAGCAAGGTGAACCAGGTCCTTCACAACCGAAACGAGATATTCATTGTGCAAAGGTTATGCTGTATATATGGTGGGATTTGAAACGTGTGGTGTACTATGAACTTCTGAAACTTGGTGAAACTATTAATGGACACCGCTATCGACAACAATTAATGCGTTTGAAGCAAGCTCTGGCCTGAAAACGACCAGAATGGAATAACAGGCATAATAAACTTATTTATCAAGATGATAACGCTCGACCACATGTCGCAAAACCGGTCAAAACCTATTTGGAAAATGTCGGATGGAAAGTGTTACTCCACCCGCGATATTCACCAGACACTGCTCCGTCTGACTACTACTTGATCGATTGCATGAATAACGATTTGATTGGACAGCGGTTCACTTCTTCAGAAAATATCGAAAAATGGATCTTTGATTAGATTGCGTCAAAAGATTAGGAATTCTTTCGACACGGAATCCGTAAATTGCCTGAAAGATGGGAGAAAGTAGTGGCTAGCGATGGACAATATTTTTGTTAACGTATTCATTTACTTTGTTTTTGAAATAAAGCTTCAATTTTTATTAAAAACCGCACGAATTAATTCCTAGACCAAATATATATAGGGTACAGCGGGGTAATTCGAATAGGCGGGGAATTTGAATAATGTTAAGCATTTTGCTAGCTGGAGTGGAAACGCAGCTCGCCATGTTAATGAACCTGTGGTGGATTTGTAGGGGGTGGTTTGCAGAAGTCGCTCTCAGAAATACAAACTATTCCTGTGGTTATGAAGGCTTACACGATTTTTTGCTTGCTGAAAGGTAAGTACAAATATGTCTATTTTTAGGTCGTTATAATTTTCAACATTGTTTCCTTAAGCTTTCCTTTTTATTAACTGGATAAAATGAAACCACTCTGGATTATAATCGTATCAGTAGCCTGTGGTGCATTGATATATTACGCTGGCGTCAACTAATGAGCAGTTTTCATACCAGGTTGTAAACGGTATATTCGTCGACTGCGGGGCAATTTGGATAATTCAAACCGGGGCAATTTGAATACCAGTGGAATTAAAACTATAGGCGGGGAAAATGTAATGGTGATAGCATGCTGCAATGCCAAAGGGTCCTTTATACGTCCTGTAGTAATATTCAAAGGCGTACGCCAAAATCCGGACTTTAAAACCCAAAATCTCACTCACAACTTCTGTCCTTAGAGTTCTGCCAAAGTCATGACATCGAAATGCTTTACCTTCCTCGACACACAACGCACGTATTACAACCACTCTATCGCTCTGATTTAAGGCGCTTAAAGCTAATTACCACCAAGAGGCAACTATCTGGATTCACCAAAACTCGAGCTCAGTGATTAGTAAATCTCAGTTCTGCATGTTGTTCATTGAAGCCTGGAAGCGGACAGCTTCTGTTGGACTGGCAGTTAATGGGTTTTCATATACCGGTATATACCCCTTTAGTCCACAAGCTATTGAAGAATTTCGATTCGCCCCTTCGGAAACATATGGCCTTGTTACACATTTTGAGGAGCAGTCTTCTCAGGAAGATCTTAACAACGTGCCTTCTTCTTCCGGTCATGGCCCTCAAAACTTTGTCCCAACGAAGCCTATAGATGAACCCATGTAACAAGTGCTTCCCAGCCCAGAAAAAGTTTGTGTTCAGAAGAGACGTCATGTCACAGGAAAACCATGCCACTCAATTTCTCCAAATATTCGGGTAATGAGAATAAAACAACTCCGAGGAAAGACGCAAGCATCGGGTACAACAAAATCCAAGGACACTACAAGAAAGAAGAGTGTTAATACAGAACCTGCCAAGAAAAAAACAAATGAAAGCTCGAAAGAAACTGATATTCTCTACCACTTCCAGTGACGAAGATGTAGGCCTAAGTCTAAAGATGGCTGCAGGCAATGAAAGTCAAACATGGAATTGCTGTTTTTGCCTTCTGATTAGTATTTAGAACGTTCTGCAGAAAGGGAGACTGGATTCGTTGCGAGCGTTGTAAGACATGGTTGCACGAAGTCTGTGTCGGTGAAGAAGGTCTAAAACAGTTTACCTGTTGTCGTTGTCGTTAAATAAGAACGATGGAAGATGAATAACCTATTACGGATCTTTGCCTTAGATAGTGTTCCTAACAAATTTCTTTAATGTAGGCCTACATTCAAAAACATAGCTACAGACGACGCATATTTACAATTTATGTACTTCTTTTCATTCAAAATTAGCATATTTCAATTACCGTAGATTTTGCAATATAACAATTAAGTACAATATACATTATTTCTATATGACTTGCTTATCTTTTTGTTATTCATATTACCCCATTCGTTATTCAAATTGCCCCTCGCATTTACGTTTTTCGAAATTTCGGCGGGGAAATTGAATACCCACATTTCACAATGATGTATCTTAGATACTATCTTAAGAAAAATTGTTAAGTAATAGTAAGGTTCAAAGTTTTTGTTCACAATTTTATATTTGAATACCAATTACAATTTCTGAGATATATGAGAAAATGTCTGAAATTATTCAAATTACCCCGCTGTGTGTGTGTGTGTGTGTGTGTATGTGGGGGTGTGTATGTGTGTGTGTGTGTGTGTGTGTTCAAAATAGCATAATTTTCACCCTTGTTGGCTGGGTATGTATATTTTTGTAAAAAAGTGAAGGAAAAAGTAAAAATTATAAATCAAAAAACAGATGAACAAAACAAATATAGTTGACACTTCCTTTAATATAACTAAATTAATCTTATCACAACTTCTGTCAGAGGTATTGGACAATCAACAAACTAGAGAAAATTGCATATGAAAAGGGAGAATTTTGATTGACACAAGCCTGATATCATAAGGTAAAGCAGTGGAATGTTAAACTGTTTTCGTTGTTTCTTTGCTCGTTTCTTTATTGTTTGATGAGGAAAATATAGAACAAAGATAAAATAAAAAATTTAGAGATAATGTGAGAAAATCCTCTCTCTTTCTTTGTCAAACTAAAGGCTGTTAGGGTGAGGGGGGACCTCTCATAATTTGTACGTGAGAGATACTGGCGACCATCATTTTTGGATTGGCGAGTGCGTCTGACTTCGAAATTTTGCGCCCTGATTTAGTACATACAATAAGTATGTGCTTGAATGTTACTTTCAAGTAAAACCGTAAAATCAAATAAAAACTAAAAATGCGTCCATTAATGTGAGAAAATATATATATTTATTTTGCTTTATTAAAGTGGATAATACTCATGGCTTTTATGAACGAGACCCTGAGTTCAGTTGCTGGTGGAAAAACATCGGGCACACTATAGTAAGTCAGATTCTACCTAGGTACATTAAACTATGGGTCTTGTCTCATTGACCTCACTTTTGACGACGAATGTAAATGCAAATCAATCAGCCATTAAGTTTGAAGGAGAAGTGAGGTCCTAATATCTGTTCTAACACTGTATTCTGCCCAATCTCTTTTCTCAAGCATCCAAAAATTGTTCTACATATTTAAAAAAAGAAAAGAAAAAATAAATTACCATTTTCAAATTATCAAGTACAAATAACTAGAGACTCAAGGTGTATGACTTGGATCACCTATACGTAATTTTTCATCATTATTATTATAACTTCTGCGTATACTAATAAAGATTCCAGATACAGATAAATAAGCCTATATAATACGGGAGCACAATCAGGGGTGAACCAGAACGGATCCAGGGGGGCGATCGCCCACCCCCAGAAAAGGAATTTTCTTATTTTATATATATAAATAAAACCCATCCCAAAGTTTGGAGCCCTTAAAAGTATCAGTATGACAAGCCCCCCCCCCCCCCCAGAAGTCGGTCCTGGATCCGCCCTTGAAAAACCACTGGGACAAAAAAGCTTAATACTAATCGTTTCAGCCCTGGAAACTACTGAAGACGATGATAAGTGCACGTAAATAATAATGGAAGAATTGTCGAGACTAGTAGTGGAGAAACTGTAGGAAAGTAGATTTCGATGGTTTGGGCATGTAAGACGACCTTTGGAACATGCAGCTCACCGAGTGGGTACTATAGAACTGAATGGGAAATTAGCGCGAGGCCGATCAAAGAAGAAGTGGATTGATTGTTGATTTGATTTTGCATCCCTTTTAAAGGCAAAGCCATATGAGACGTGCAGCCACAGCCAACACAGGATCCGGAGTACATGAGCTACCGCCAAGCATCGAACCTAGGCCTCCCATACCAAAAGGCACGTACGCTAACCACTTAAAGCCATGAGGTAGTTCACGGATTGAGTATGTGAATGAAGATATGGCGTTGTGTAGTGTAATGGATTAATGGATATGACAAGATAAAGGTGGAAACCAGCGATCTGTAAAGTAGAGTGAAGGTAACTGGAAAAAGGCTTTACAAGAAGACTATCAGTGGAAAGACAGAATAATGCACGTGGAATATGATGTTCCACCCATATATAGGGAAAAATCCATAAGAGTACTCTACACATACAATATTATTGCCTCAGTATTATTGACAATATAGTACTACTAGCCCATTTTGGCACTGAACCTACACTATCAATAATCTTTCTTCAATACTGAAAGTACTCAGTGCGAAAAACGGACTAATATTATTGATAAAATGTAATCACAGTAACTGTATTTATTTTTTAGTACCATAAAATACACAAAAATCCTGCAACAAACTATACTTAAAATAATGGTTCGCTCAAGCAATAATAATAATAATAATAATAATAATAATAATAATAATAATAATAATAATAATAATAATAATAATAATAATAATTGTGGTCAGTGTTTGTAGCCAGTCCCATAGTTATGGCCAGTGTGCGAATTGACAGGGGAGATTCGCTGAAGTTTGCAAAACTACTTAAATCATATAATTGCGAGAACTTGCTGTAATTACAGCTACTAAAATCTATTTCTGTAGTGCTATAAAAGAGAAGAAAAACAACAATCATTTTCAATATTTAATAGAAATGCGCCATTTTCAGCAGTGTTGCGCACTTTATTAATGTTTATCACATCTCCGGAACAGTTTGAGATATCGAAGTGATGTAAACGGCAAAATTATTTGTTAATTGAAAATCATACAAGTAACTAGATATGACACTTACTTAAGTATGTTTTCGAAATGAAACCGTTCGAAAAAAAATCAAATTTTAAAGTCCTTGTAACTTCGTTTCTATTCCTCTGAAACAAATCATACCATGACCATGGTATCCAACGCTAAGGTACTCTCGATGGTATTATCCTGTCCATCTCCGTTATGCTGTATGTAAGATAGAGGGTTCCAACTTGGCACGTTTGTGATACTATAACATCCTTAGTTTGCAATACTGAATAATCAATGTGAGGTATTTTAAGTTTTCGTTTGACATGCTGACTTAAAATTATGTAATAATTTGACGTAGTGCTATTTGAAAAAAAAAAACATAACCTTATATTGTATTGGCAACACTGTTCATCCGGTGGTGTTATAAAATACCTAAGACGTTGTCGCTCTCCCTATAGTTTCTTGAAGCAAAATTTCGCTTCTCTGCCTTCTATGATTTTTGAGATATTTACTATCATTATAAATGGACCACCCTATATATATATATAGTGTCGTAACCCGCCTTGGAAATCCTGGATTCGATTCTCGGCGATGCATCTGGATAAAGAAGAGAGAGAGGTAGGATAACTCTTTTAAGAAACAACAAACCATACAAGGTAGACAAAAGCAAAATTTTTACTGGTTACCACAAGTGACAAGCTGACAAGTAAGAGACCTACACAGCATCCTGATACAAGGTGGTGTGACGAAATTAGGTAGCACTGCAAATATCTTCGAAACAAATTATCCAAGATAGATGGTTGTCAAAAAATATTGGGAAGATCTTAATCCATTAATGGATTGACAATTGTTGATGATGGTATGCAAGTGTTTCAGATATAAATAGCCCTCACCATTACACTCATGTGATTTAGTTTTAGTTTTGATTTTTGATATCAGAACATTTGGAATTAAGAAATAAACGCTTATATCTTGTTCTGAGAGATCATATGTTTAACCCCGTAGCTGTAAGAATTTCTAAAAACAAAAATAATTAAACTAACTTTTACTGTTCCTGTCTATAACTAGGTAAAATTTAGTCTTATGTCTGGGTATAACAAACAGTTCTGCAAACTCGAAATGTTTTAGCAACGGGTTCTAGCGAACCGGCTGAATAGCATCACTGGACAAATGTTGAATTTACACACTGGTTGGAGCAGTGTTTCCTACAGCTCTATAAACTTCATTGGACGAATATTTGGGGAAATGTTTTGGTTTGGTTGGTCACGGGGCGCTAAAGCGAGCTAGCGTATTTATGTCGCTGAGTGTATGTCTTTGGTGGACAGACCCCGGGTTCAATTCCAGGTGGGAGAGCAACAAACACATTAATAATCTGATACATTGCTGTTTCGCGTATACTGTTAACAGTTCACAAAACAGCATACCTGGCAATTGACACATACAAAATAGCAGATGTTTGCGGTCTAATGGAGATTCCATTTAGTATATTGTCGTGAAATTTGGCGAGTCTGTAGAAAGGGAATGGCATACAACAAAATTATGAAAATCATAGTAAATAATCCGACGTTGACTTCAAAAACTGAAAGTTGTTTTTACCATATTCAGGGCTTCCAGCTGTCCTATTTTCCTATTTTATCCTGTATTTTGGAAATTTGTGTATATTTGTCCTACATATGTCCTGTATTTTAATCTTGTCCTTTATTTCCTATATTTTTCAGTGATTGAATTATTAAAAATAGAGGCCAAGGGCTAAATTGCTATATATTAGCAATATGCTAAATGTATCTTTTTTCCTGAGGAACTACTTACTAATCCTCATTATTTTTTTTTAATTTGTTTTTTTCTTATCCTTCCATCTATTATTTTTTCCTTTGTGTCCTATGTGCCTAGTCTTCCCCAATGAAGCTTAGCTGAGGAACCTTGCCATGCTCTAATTTCTTATAACGCAAGCTGTGTTAGCATTTTCTTTCAGCAGTGTGCAGCAATATTGGCTAGGCATAAAGGTGTGTTGGTATTCACCAATATATTCTAACGCCTTCTAATATTGCTGTACATAATATGCAGGGTTCCCACACGCGTCCTGGAAAACCTGGAAATAAAAGTGTGTCGTGGAAACGCCATGGAAAAGTTATGGAAAGCAGAAAAGTTGTGAAAATCCTGGACATTCTTTATGAATTGGAAATGTGATGAAATTTATGTTGTATAACAGTTGTTAGAAGTGCATATATAATTTGCAGAGCTATGATGAATGAAATGCTGTTACATTATTTATTTCAGAAGGAAATACGTTGATCAAATAATTCAATGTTTAATTAGATTCAAATATTTCATTACAGAGATATAAGTTATTAGTCGTCTTTCTTCATTAGAAAGATACGAAGTAATGAAAAGTAATGTGAAAATAAAGTTCATCTGTAAATAAAAGAACTAGAAAAATAGTAGGAAGGTAGAGAAATAGTTAATATTTTTGCGTGTATTCAAAATTATGTATAAATAACGATATGTAAAAAGTGTTAAATGCCATGGTAATCTTATAAATAAGAGTTAACTATTTCTTTTTCTTCTGAGGTAGTGCGAATATGTTCTAAATTCTAACAATATTGAAGCTGCATTTTTTTAGTGTTTTTACTATTTTCAATGCCTTGTTCAAATTCCATTGTTTGCATAAAAATCATAAAAACAAAAGAAAAAGTAACGTGAAAAGTGTAATTCAGAATGTATGGAGAGGTGGTATTCTTAAAGAAATAATACTTCCAGTTGATTGCTAATTTGTGTTTGTGCATTGTAGTTAAAATTGTTGGTACCCCGGAAAATATGCAATGAATATTGGAAAAATCTTAAAAGGTTGGCGGGTGAAGGGTGGCCTTTTCTTACGATACATTTATATTTTTTTTGTGCTTCAGAGCGTAAAATTTTATTGTATAAACCAAGCTGTCCTGTTTTATAAACCAAGCTGACCTGTTTTATAAACCAAACTGTCCTCTATTTTTTCAATGTCCTGCTGGGAGGCCTGCATATTAAATAATATAAAAGTATTTCAAGAAGTGCTGTAGCTCAAAATAGTCTCACATGGGAACCTATCCAAGCGTAACTCTGATTTCGAGTCGAGACTATGGCCGTTGGATACCTTGTCCCAAAAGAACATAACACGAAAAGGGATGCATCCTCGATCTCAACCGTTGCGGAGATATAAGCGTGAACAGTTAGAAATTGAGTTCCATACTATACATTACAAAGTCAGATTCCGGGTCAGATTTTTCGGAAACGGTCGGGTTAGGAAACTCAGCGAATACATATCAAATTAGTGTTGAATGAAAAATTTGTGTCCCCGGAGCACTCGCAGGGTCCCAGGCGGGGTCCAACTCAAAATTTGCAAATGGAACCGGGGATCAAGTAGCATATTGTATGAAAGCCATCGTTAAACAAAAGAAGATAGAACAAATCTCAACTCTCTACGATAACCCTGTTCAAACTGGCAACTGGTCAAAATGTCAATACAAGCTACATCAGAAAATCTGTGGCCACGCTTCTAAATCCGCTAAGTAGCGACAATAACAAAACAGAAAAACGCGTTTAAAAGTGCAAGGTATTGAAGTAAAGCAAATTGTGCAGAGTCTCTCACAGAGTCGCACAACGGACCTTATCCAAATATAAGTGTGATTTCGAATGACCAATGGACCATAGAATGACCATGACTATTGGATTTCGTGTCCTAGAAGAGAAAGGATACATTGTCAATCGCAACCGTCGTGGAGGGTGAGAAGTTCAAAATGCAACGGTATATGCTTCGCGAATCGGGACCCTATATTCGCAGACTGCACCGTGAAATTTCTATCGGGGTATTTGCTGAACGAGAAACATGATGGTAAAGACGAAACGGAGTGACCTTGAAACTGTGAGGCAACTTGGACAGGAGTGGGGTTGGAAAAAACTGGAATAATGGTGTAAAAACAAAATATATCGCGGGGTACTTTTCTAGGACTATAGGGAATGGTCAAGAATAATATTTCGTTAAAATATAAAGTTGGAAACCAGTTTGATAGTTGTAAACTCGGGAAAGAAAACGATAACCAAGTGGGGTGGGAGACGAGCCAAAATATAGTGAACGTACAGAAGGTAGTGCTTCATAGAATATTGACACACAAAATACCCTGTGACAATACAGTACTGATTTGCAGCAATATGCAATTTATTGGAAGAATATGTGGATGAAATATAAGTAAACAAAACTATCTCCAAAGAAAATAGATATTCAACTTCGCATATATGTGTTGGTATATTTACAGAATGTTACTTCAATAAAGAAAACATATATTGCGCTAGACAAAATGAAAACAAATATCCTAAAATTCAATGAAAACAGACTCTCTTCAGAAAATGCATTAAAGAAATACTCTTGTTACAATAAGCACATCGAATAAACACTCCATCAGAACAATTATCTGATTGACACTTTTCCTGGTCAATTGTGAAAGAAAAACACACCTCATTTACATTCTGAAAAGTTTCTACATGTTTAACATTATATCCGCATTTCTCCCATGCATAAATGATAATGTCTCTAAAAACAGGAGCTCGTAATTGGTTATGTACCAAAGATTGTACGTTTAAAACAAACTACCTGTTTTGGGCTACGTTAATATTGTCCAGTGAAATTCGAAAATAAACGGCCCGTACCAAACATTTCCATTGCCGGAGGAAATACACATCATTAGGCTAGACTAAAGATGTTGTTCCCGGGGGGATTGTAGCCAGGTCAATCCAATCATCAAGTGCACATTTGCAGTCTTCGGGGTGGCCGGAGTCATCTGGCAGGATCGTTGAATCCAACAATTCGGCAAGGAGTGTTTGTATGCACAAGGTGTTTTGCCCGGACCAGCAATCTAATATAACCAATGTTTTACCTTCGGTGGGTATCGTTGCCTTCACGAAGTTGTTTACACAATCCTGTACGTGAGGTCGGGACATGTTTCCAGATTTACTACACGTGACGTATAGATTCCGTGGTAGAGTGGCACTCAATTGCTCAAGAATACGGAGTCCGAATTAATTACCCGTTGTTTCTTGTAAACATACATATAGTGGGCTAAGCAAGTCGCCTGTTGTGGTTATGGATTATTGTATATGTGTGGGTACACCTGTTTTTGTTGCCCACGCATAGATAGGTTTTGTTCTCACCAATATCGGTTAGCGTACGAGTAGACGTGAATTCCATTGCAAAACGCGCCTGATCGGCGAACTTAACAGATTTAGAAGAGTGGCCATAGATTTTCTGATGTAGGTTGTATTGACATTTTGACCAGTTGCCAGTTTGAACAGGGTTATCGTAGAGAGTTGAGATTTGTTCTATCTTCTTTTATTTAACAATGGCTTTCATACAATATGCTACTTGATCCCCGGTTCCATTTGCAAATTTTGAGTTAGACCCCGCCTGGGACCCTGCGAGTGCTCCGCGGACACAAATTTTTCATTCAAAATGTGCTGGGCTCCCAACACTAATTTGATATGTATTCGCTGAGTTTCCTAACCCGACCGTTTCCGAAAAATCTGACCCGGAATCTGACTTTGTACTGTATAGTATGGAACTCAATTTCTAACTGTTCACGCTTATATCTCCGCAACGGTTGAGATCGAGGATGCATCCCTTTTCGTGTTATGTTCTTTTGGGACAACGTATCAACGGCCATAGTCTCGACTCGAAGTCAGAGTTACGCTTGGATAGGTTCCCATGTGAGACTATTTTGAGCTACAGCACTTCTTGAAATACTTTTATATTATTTAATATGCAGGCCTCCCAGCAGGACATAGAAAAAATAGAGGACAGTTTGGTTTATAAAACAGGACACCTTGGTTTATACAATAAAATATTACGCTCTGAAGCACAGAAAAACTATAAATGTATCGTAAGAAAAGGCCACCCTTCACCCGCCAACCTTCCAAGATTTTTCCAATATTCATTGCATATTTTCCGGGGTACCAACAATTTTAACTACAATGCACAAACACAAATTAGCAATCAACTGGAAGTATTATTTCTTTAAGGACACCACCTCTCCATACATTCTGAATTACACTTTTCACGTTACTTTTTCTTTTGTTTTTATGATTTTTATGCAAACAATGGAATTTGAATAAGGCATTGAAAATAGTAAAAACACTAAAAAATGCAGCTTCAATATTGTTAGAGTTTATAACATATTCGCACTACCTCAGAAGAAAAAGAAATAGTTAACTCTTATTTATAAGATTACCATGGCATATAACACTTTTTACATATCGTTATTTATGCATAATTTTGAATACACGCAAAAATATTAACTATTTCTCTACCTTCCTACTATTTTTCTAGTTCTTTTATTTACAGATGAACTTTATTTTCACATTACTTTTCATTACTTCGTATCTTTCTAATGAAGAAAGACGACTAATAACTTATATCTTTGTAATGAAATATTTGAATCTAATTAAACATTTAATTATTTGATCAACGTATTTCCTTCTGAAATAAATAATGTAACAGCATTTCATTCATCATAGCTCTGCAAATTATATATGCACTTCTAACAACTGTTATACAACATAAATTTCATCACATTTCCAATTCATAAAGAATGTCCAGGATTTTCACCACTTTTCTGCTTTCCATAACTTTTCCACGACACACTTTTATTTCCAGGTTTTCCAGGACGCGTGTGGGAACCCTGCATATTATGTACAGCAATATTAGAAGGCGTTAGAATATATTGGTGAATACCAACACACCTCTATGCCTAGCCAATAATGCTGCACACTGCTGAAAGAAAATGCTAACACAGCTTGCGTTATAAGAAATTAGAGCATGGCAAGCTTCCTCAGCTAAGCTTCATTGGGGAAGACTAGGCCAGAGATGGAGTGGGTCAGTGGGTCGGTGGGTCAAGTGAGTCAAGTTTTCTGAGTGGGTCAGTGGGTCGTGGGTCAACAGCGTGTGACCCACCGTGACCCACTGCGACCCACCACCCACCATGACCCACTGTGACCCACCATCCACCGTGACCCACTGCGACTCACCACCCACCATGACCAACTGCGACCCACCACCCACCGTGACCCACTGCGACCCACCACCCACCATGACCCACTGCGACCCACCACCCACCATGACCCACTGCGACCCACAAACTCAGTATGTTCTACCGACCCTCTCTGCTCACTGCATTGTAGACTATCTTCTGAAGACTGGTAAATTTGTCTTCGTTTTACTTTCAAGACCTTCATTTCCCTTCTTTTCCACTTGTTTTTGTCTGTTTACCTGAGGTGAGTATATCTAACCAAGTGAAAAAATAACTTCAGGACTTTTGGATATTGATATTTTTAATTGTAATAATAGCAATAGGACTTCTACTACTACTTGGCTTTCGAGATCTGTGAGTTTTTAGAGGAGCTAACTACTGGAAAAAATACATTTTTGAATCACTGTAATATATAAATTATTATATGAAAAATTGAATGTAACTATGTGCGCCTGATCATCACGATCAAATTGCAAAGTCAAATGAAATTACTTTTGGTATATAGTTAGGCCTTAATCCAAACTGGGATGTTATATTGCTTTTATTATAATGCATAATATCCTAAGGAGATAGAGAGGATCCGAATTTTTGCGAAAACAAGAAAATGAGTATCTCGCAAACCATTAAGCTTACGGAGCTGAAATTCAGTGTATTAACTCTTTATTGAAAATAAACAGAATGTGTCCTAGCATTTTTTAAAACTTCTCCTTTATGTGTGTGTGGGGGAGGGGGCACTTTCTATATATGGAAAATTGGTAGTGAGTTGGTTTGTAAAAATGATCGAAAACGATCGATGTTATTTAAGAAAAAAAAATTACAAACAAAAAATACAGTACTTGGCTTCATATATCCATTGCTTTCTACTATAATAATTGCTGAAGCTTATGTTTATTATATGGAGCGCTTACAGCACAGGGCAATCAACCCAAAAACCTGTGACTAAAATAGGCATAAAATTTGTACTGCAAGCTTAATTACACGGAAATTTTAAGTTTGGATTGTACGCATAATTATATGGAAAATTTTACACTTTTTCCCTTTACGTTGGTCTACTTACCTTGATTTCGAACTTTCAAATTTCATCCTTTTTTCCATTGAAAAGTATTGATAATTCAACAAGGAAATAATTATACTATGATAATTTAATTGAAATCGTAATTTGGCTCATGGCAAACAGCAGTGTGATAACTGAAGGGGAAGAAGGAGGGAAATTCCCATTCACCTCTGAACACTTTGCAGGAACCTCGTTCCCTTTCGCTTTCTAGACGGGGGAGGGAACTTGGTAATGGCATCAAACCTTCATGTGTAATTACAAAAATTAAATTTATAAACAAATAAGAAATCATCAGTTTATCAGGCTTTAATTGATAATTTATTCACAAGATTCCCTATCGAAGGCGTTGTAGATGAAGTTTCTGTTCTCCATGAGTCGACATTGCCAACTGACATGGTCGATATGGAAAAGATGTTGTATGGTGATAGAGAGATGATACTTCTTGCTGAGTATTTCAAACCTGACTAAGAAAAATCGTTATAAGATTTAAGTCTAACAAGCAGATTATCGATTAGGAGTAGCAGAAATCGGGTAGAAATATTATCAATTTCCACGACAGAGTACGAAGGGGATTTCCCCCGGGTGCACCGACATTGCGCAAATTTTCCCACGCTTATCTGTTGACACAGATAAAGCCTTAATGAGCAGGCAACAAAATTGGAAATTGCGAAAAAAATCTTGTGCAACGTTGCCATCATTACCATAAGTATATCGACTAATAAAAACAGTCACCAAAATGCAAGTCGTTTTAACAAAAAAAAAAAAATACAAAGTAATGGATAACAATAGCATTTTCAGTCATCTATATTATATGTGTGCAATGGCGTCGTTAGAGAGGGTGACTGGGGAATGTGTCCCAGTCATTCATTTTCCGTATCATATCTAACTGTAAGATTAAAACTGTAAGAATATAGTTATTGAAAGCAAATAGTTTTGAAATACTGTAAGGAAAACAAACATATATAAAATAAACAATATATATAAATATTTCTAGAAGTTCTCTTGAAATATCGTGAACAGACGTTCGACCAATCAGAAATAAAGATTTGTCTATATCTTCCAGTTTTGGCCAATCAGAAACAAGCACTTGTATACATATTTCAGGTGTGTCTACCACATATCTTAATAACTATCCTTTCACCTTTCTATAAATGATACTTAGATTTGCATTTGCGTCTTAGTTGTTCTTAGGTGCTGTGAGAAACATTTGTTATATATTACCTAGGTATTATCGTATAAATTGTTACAAGAATGAGTGGTCAGTGTATTAGAGATAAATAGGGCCCCTTGGCAAGAAAGCTCGCCCCCTTGAGTGATGCAGCAACTTATATCTACGTGTACCTCCTACATGCAGTTAGAATTCTAAAGCAGCATGTCGAATGTTGTGTCTCGCCGCGGTTTTCAACGAACTTAAAGAGTTCTGGTTTGGCCAATGGCCACCAATTAATATTGCTACCAAAGTGTTTACCATCCTCTTAGGTATTGATTAAGACCAATATCGTCTCTCTATGAATTACCGTTCCCATGATATTGGCCAAAAATGGCCGATTTCCAGAGATTTAAGGAGCATTATTTGAGGAACCGTAAGTCATAGAGAGGTCATATTGGTGTTGGTCAATATCTAAAAGGGTGGTAAATATTTTGGTAGCAAATAGTAACCGGTGGCCACTGTGCAACTGGCCATCAATTAATATCAGTACGAAAATGTTTAATGTTCTATTAGGGATTAACACTGATATCATCTCTCTATGACTTACCGTTCCCGTGATACTGACTAAAAAAGTTCGAATTTCTAGATATTTAAGCAGTCATATCTCGAGAACTATAAGTCATAAAGAGATGATATTTTGTTAATTTTTGCGAGAAAGAGAAGAGGGTGCGGATAAAAAGATTTACCTTTACATCTAGGAACAATTACAGCTATCCTTCCCGCTAGATCTCTCCATTCTTTTAAAGTTCGTTCTGGCAATGCTCTTAGAGCATTCTCAACTGTTTTATCCTGAAGATATTTACCGGACAGTGTACATTAGAAAGGTTTTGGACCTGAAATTGGTTTGTGGGCCTGAAAAGGGCCTCAGTTCTTTAATTACTGTGTATTTGCTTCACTCCCAGAGAGATAACAAAGCGTTTCCGTTAGCCGACTGTCGGCAAAGCGTGTTCAACGTATATGGCCAGAGCAAATGTTGAAAACATTCTCAAGATGGGTGCTGGTCCCTCCTTTGTTTGGACACGAATGAGGTTCGTGAACTGTACGTTTTGCTGTTTTAATGCATCTCTGATGTTATCTATGTTGGTTGTGGTTGGAACACCTTCTTCAGGAAAGCAATGCATCTCAGCAATTCTTCTCTGCAAAGCTTATTCTTCTTCGTTGTGCACTCTCCCAAATGTCACCAGCAACTGTATGTCAGACCTCCTCAGGTTCTGTTAAAACCCCGAACGAATTGCGGATATAATAAACCAATAATAGAACAAGCCAATGAGGAACGAGAATCACAACGAGCCAATCAGGATCGAGAATTAATCGCAAGTTTTAGTGAGGAGGGTAATATAAACAGGAAGCAATAAACTGGAGAAACATAAGTGAAACTTTCAGAATGGAGTTTACATTGACGAAAACAGAAAAAGGTGTACCTTGTGTATTAATGGGAGGCTTTAAGTATCGTTTCTTTCGCCAAGGAAAAAAAGGCTCAAATTGGAGGTAAGTTAATGTAGTACATAATTTTTGCATGTATATAAGCCTATAGCTTGCTAAGTTATGCAAAGCCTACATTAGTATTTTCAGTAGTCAGCTTGACCTATATTTTAGTAAGTTCTGTAAGCCTATATTAGTATTTATGCTAGTCAATAGGATCCATATATACTTTGTTAAAAGATGTAACACACTATTAGTATTAATGTCGGGAAGTTGGACCTATATTTTGTTAAGTGATGTAACCTATATTAATATTTATGCCATTCAGTTGCTTCTATACTTTGTTAAGTAATGGAAAGTTACATTAATATCCATGTCAGTCAGTTGGGTCTATATTTTGTTAAAATATGTGTCTAGTCCCTATTTTAATATTTATGCCAGGCAATTTGTCCTATACTTTCGTAAGTGAATAAGTAAGCCTGCATTAGTATTTATGTCAGTCAATTGGACCTATACTTTGTTAAAAGGTGATGGAAGATATAACATTTTTGCCAGTGAAATAGTGAATACATTTTTCTTTAAATAGTAAGTTTAGAACACGTGATACGATTTAATTATTATTTCCTTTCTTTCAGATGTACTAAGAAAAGCTGTAATGCTAGTATAACAATGGATGAAAATACAAGTGAAGTTTTAGAAAGGAAAGATATTCATAATCATTGTGAAGATGAAGATGGTGTTCAACGGCATTTTCTTAGAGAGAATTGTAAGCGACGAGCCACTGAACAATTGAACGAGAAGCCAAATAAAATTATAAGGCAGGAAGTTTCAAAATTGGAACATCATGACACACTTGATCATAAAGAAATTAAAAGATGCCGAGACGTTATTTATAAAAATCGAAGAAAGGTGACTCCTCGTCTACCCAGAAACACCGTAGAGGCTATACAGCAAATGGTTCAGAAGCAGGATGATATAGCAATTGACGGAGAAAGATTCATCTTTGTTGATGATGAAGCTAATATAATTCTTTTCACGTGTAAGAAAAATATCGAGTAAGTATAATTTCATTTATAACCATTAACTTTGAAATGAGTTTCATTTACAGCATCAAGAAGTAGAATAGGAAGTAGTTGCTTGAACAGAAAAGTTCCTTTTTCCGTCTTATTTCCAAATTATAGTAAAATAGTTTTTTTTTTTTTTTTTTTTGATTCTCACAAAATATATCGTAACATAGCATTTCACCTAACGATATGACACTACAGTCTTGTTTACTATTTTCTTTTCTGACACTAATCTTATTTTCTTTTCAGTTTTCTGTGTGAGTTCAGCGGGTTAGAAGTATTTGCAGATGGAACTTTCACTTATGCTCCTAAGCATTTCACACAGTTATATACAATACATGCATATAAAAATGGATATTATCTACCTCTATGTTTTGCATTTTTGCCGAAGAAAGACAAGAATACGTATGTGGCCATGTGGAAGATGATAAGAAACTTAGACAGTAGATTCGACTTGAAAATCATTTACGTTGATTTTGAAACAGCTGCTCACGAAGCCATCAAGAATGTGTTTCCAAATTGTGACATTCGTGGCTGCAGATTCCATTTGGGACAAACATGGTGGCGGAGGATTCAAGCCGACAATGATCTGCGACAAGCATATATGGATCCAAAATCTGAACTAGGTATTATTGATATTATTATGGTCTATTATTCTTTATTATTAATTTAATAATACCATGTGGACTTTGTTTTGTTATATATTAATACAGAATACAGTTGAAAATAGAATCTTATTCTGTTTGACTGAAGAATCTTAATTCAGTCACCATTCTTAAAAGCAAATAAACTGCTGTTCTAATAATGTACGAAATGAAGAAATTATAAAGCCAACAGTAAGATCCATCAATTTCACTACTTTCCCAATGCTTGCTTATTCTAACAAATTATTATTATTATTATTATTATTATTATTATTATTATTATTATTATTATTATTGCTTTTCTTACAGGTTCATGGATAAAGGCATTTTTTGGGTTGCCATATTTACATCCAACAGAAGTATCAGATGCCTTTACTCAACTAATATCAATGACGCCGGATGATACAGGGCATAAATTTTCCGATTACGTCCTAGAAAACTACATAGAAGACGGTTGCAAGTAAGTAGCTTCCTTTTGAATTTCATCTATAGTAGCACATGCTTCAATAACTCTTAATACTGCAAAAACTGTTGTCCTAGTTTGAACACAACATTAATGGTTGTGCTGATATGGTATTTTCTCTCAATGCAACTTAATTATAGTGAAATTTTCTTCTGTCTTCATGTAAGACGTAGATTAAAATGCAGGTTTTGATAGTTGTAAACAAATTACGGACCAAGACTATAAATATTTCTTGAATCTAGTGTTATAAATGTTTTAGTGTTTTATATAAATTGTCAATAATTGTGTGCATGAACTAAGGATCTTTTTATTTTATTAATTTTAGGTATCCACCTGTCATGTGGGCGTCTATACCATCCACGATGCGTCGGACGACAAATGGACCAGAAGCTTTTCACAGACATTATAATAGTCAATTTTACTTCCCTGCTCCTGATATTCATACGGTGATTTCTGCTTTGTTAGAGATCCAAACGGAAACTGCCATGAAAATAACGTCCATATTAAAAGGAATTTCAAAGGCCCAAAGACCAGCAGAAGTCAAAAGGAGCGAGTTTGTCATGAGGAAGTATGCTGAGTTCAGGAATTCGCAGAGAAACTATGAGAAGGCACGTATGACATTTTTAAAAGCTGTAGGATTTAAATTTCAAGCATTCAAACTGTAAAATGAAATTTTCTGTAAATAAGTATGTTGCTTTGTAAATATTAGAATGCAATAAAATATATCTCATAAAGGAATAGCTTTATACATTTCATTTCGATGCAAAATTTCACACAATTCCTTAAATCCTGTTGTTGGCAACGTCGCGGCGGAAATTTGCGCAATTTCAGCACTTTCTGCTCCTCGTTAATAAGACATAAATTACTTAGATTATCAACGATCTAATCTTTAGAAAAATTTGCGCAATGTCGTTGCATCGTTTCCCCCTTATGAATTTACAGATGACTGATATTAGAGATAGACTAAGTGCTCAAACATTGTCTAACTTGTTGTTCATCAATGTTAATAGCCCACTGCTAGACAAGCTCAAAGTAGACGAGCTAGTTATTTCTTGGCTGAAGGATGGACATCATTCCGCTGCGGATGATTTACCACGAAAAAGTTACCAACAGGAAATAAACCCGATTTCAGATTTGTTTTAAGGTAGAAAATTACGAGTTATAGAAAATGTATACTTGTATTAGTAATGGCTTATTTGTGTTATTCAACTTTGTACCTATTTTTTAGTAAGTCTCTTCTATGCTTTAAGTAAACTACTTTGAATAAATATTCATAATAATAGCAATTATTCATATTTGTAACTTAAATTTAACGTGGTGTTTTAGTGATTACACAAATTACAATTATGAGCATACTTTATGGAGATGCTCTCACAGAGGGCACCCGAGCACCTTTATAAACTATGAAAAACTGATTTCTCAAGTTTTTTTGTGAGAAAAATACTGTGAACTGAGATACCATAACCTTTTCCATACTGTACAGGGGTATTTTCCTGCGAATAGAAGTTCCTTTTGGAATGCATTCAGAAATTAACACTTGCAAGAATACTCTCTCAGTACAAGTATATTTTAGGCACACACTAATTTTCCCCCACCTCGAACTGTTTCAATTTCCTCACTGACAAACACTTTATCACTTTATATCATAAAGGTCAGATCCACCGTTATTCTAACAGAGTGGTGCTTGAGCGATTGACTAGAAATTCAAACTCCGATTAGTGACAATTTCACAGTCTTGTTTTATTTCAAGTGTAAACTCTTTAGTCAGTACAGAAGAGGCCGTGGATCGAGTTCAGAGTTGATGACGATGGATTTTGGTTAGTCAGAGTAGGTCATAGTGGATGAGAGTGGTTCATGGTGGGTGGTGGGTCACGGTTGGTGGTGGGTCATGGTGGGTCACAGTGGGTCATGGTGGGTGGTGGGTCAGTGGGTCGTGGGTCACGGTGGGTGGTGGGTCGTGGGTCAAGTTTTGATTGACCCACGCCAACTCTGGACTAGGCACATAGGAAACAAAGGAAAAAAGAATAGATGGAAGGATAGGAAAAAAACAAATTAAAAAAATAATAATGAGGATTAGTGAGTACTTCCTCAGGAAAAAAGATACATTTAGCATATTGCTAATATATAGCAATTTAGCCCTTGGCCTCTATTTTTAATAATTCAATCACTGAAAAATATGGGAAATAAAGGACAAGATTAAAATATAGGACATATGTAGGACAAATATACACAAATTTCCAAAATACAGGATAAAATAGGAAAATAGGACAGCTGGAAGCCCTGAATATGGTAAAAACAACTTTCAGTTTTTGAAGTCAACGTCGGATTATTTACTATGATTTTTATAATTTTGTTGTATGCCATTCCCTTTCTACAGACTCACCAAATTTCATGACAATATACTAAATGGAATCTTCATTAGACTGTAAACATCTGCTATTTTGTGTATGTCAATTGCCAGGTATGCTGTTTTGTGAACTGTTAACAGTATACGCGAAACAGCAATGTATCAAATTATTAATGTGTTTGTTGCTCTCCCACCTGGAATTGAACCCGGGGTCTGTCCACCAAAGACATACACTCAGCGACATAAATACGCTAGCTCGCCTCAGCGCCCCCTGACCAACCACACCAAAACACTTCCCCAAATATTTGCTCAATTTTGCTCCCATTTTATGCCCTTCCAATCCGTTGCCCGGGGCACAAGCCCCGTTTGTTCCTCCCTAGTTACGTATTACAAATGAGGAGGACAGGACACTACATGAAATCAATAAAATCACGAAAAACACAAGAGCTACTAGAATCAGCGGATTTCTAATGGGGATATACAGCATATTCAAACACCCCGAAATCTGATACAATCAATCAAAAGTGAGCGAATGTGACTTTTTTCTAGAAGATTATTATGAGTCTTAATAGAAATGAACATGCGAACGAATCGTGACAGAATAATTTACGTACTTACAAGGCGCACCCAGAATAGTTTGTTGGATGAATTCAAAGTTTGGGAAGGGGATTCAATACTGTAAGACACATCTATGTACGATTGGTCCGATGTAATTACACAGCCGACAAACGATATGTACCGTATCTCTTCGAATATAAGACGCACCTTTTTGTCAGCTTTTAGACGTCCAAAATTCAGGTGCGCCTTAGATTCGATGGCGTCTTGGATTCGATGTATATACTGCAATATACATATTTATTCATTGCGCATAGATTACAACATAGAATCTATTGCAGGTAGTTACTCATCTTTAATACTGGTAGTTACAACTAATTTGCTTAAAATTGGTTGTATTACAACAACGACAGACTGCACAAAGATGGTAATCGCTCACGAACAATGAACATTTCGTTTTACTGATAATAAAATGTTTATCGAAATTATTTCAAATAAGAATGTATTTGTACATTATTTCTGCACCTTAGATTCGAAGTTTTTTTTTTTTTTTTTTTTAATGAGTTTAAATGAGGTGAAATTTCAGGTGCGCCTTAGATTCGAAGAAATACGGTAATTGTTAAGTTCCGACATCTATATTCTTAGGAAAAAAAATATAGAATTAGATTTTTCTAGCAAAGAGTACAGATTAAGTTTACCATCAAATCTTTAGACTACATCATCCATTTCTCACTAAACAATTATAGTTTTATTATGAAAGTGTATAAATGTGTGTCGAGTTAAGAAGTTTTGAAGGGGAATCCGGCAGATTCTTCGTGTGGGTGCACCCCTGGTGCTCACACAAGTTAAATTCAGCATAGTTTGAATGCGTTAATTACATTCCCATACTTCTTTACTTTTTCAATCAGATATACCAAATATATTACACGATTCAGGTCCACTGCTAATTCACTTCATATAAGACACGAGAAAAGCATAACAATATTTTCATTGCATAATCTATTAGCCATTTATTGTTTTAAAATAACTTTGAAATTTCGACACAGTTTAGTTTCCACCTCCAGATGATCGATTATGTTCTAACTTTCTTCTAAACTTCCACAATCCGTCAGTGCACTAAAAGACATAGAGTAGTTTGCAATCACTCAAACAGAATCTCTACAAAATAGAGTAATGATAAGATTTTTCTTATAAGAAATCTTCCGAAAATTGGTTCCGTATCGAACAGGCATTAGATTCACTAGTATTGAGAAAGTATTTTAGAAAATCCTAACACTACAAACCTATCGAGAAGGGTATACGAGAGTATACGGAATGTATCCACCTAATTTTTTATAGTTCAGCATATATTTAATTGAGAGATGTAATAGAGGTTTAAGGATGGATACAAGCTATAGTTTTGAAAATAATCTAGCTTATGCCAACCAAAAATTCTAGCAGTACATGCTTGATGGAAGTTATGGAAAAGAAATAATAAATACTAGCAAACACATTTATAAATCAATCACTATACCACCTAGAGCCGTAGCTAGAGATTTCGGCGCGCGGGGCGAAGTAGAATTCGGCGCCCCCTACCTCACCACACACACTAAGCTTTTCCTTCTTTTTCTTTTCTTTCTTTTCTTTTCTTTCTTTCTTTTTCTTTCTTTTTTTTGATATAAGAGAAGCAACTTTTGTTGTTATGCTAAGCTGAATTTTTATCAAGCTGCTTGGACAGACCACTGCAACAGCCAAAAGCTATCATTTATTATGTATTCTTTTGCAAATAAGAGCTGTTTTCAGGAGCCGTAATTTGGACTTTGGTTGTATATAAATCTATTTGAAGAACAGTTACCGAAATTTACAACTATTTGTCGTGGAGTGCACTTAGCGCCCGTAGATTTAGCGCCCACATATAATATCGTGTACTTAGCGCCCAGAAAATATTTGATGCTTATCAGTGTGCTAGGGTTGACCAAAGAGAGAACTAGTTTATATGTATAAATGTAGTTTCGTACTCAAATCATCTATCCCATCCCCTCTCTTTTGACGACTAAAGAACAAAAATTTTTCACTTGAAAGATCCTGCTATACTTCCTGCACAATTGTCATGTCACTTTTAAAACCCCTTAGGCAAGTTGAAAGAAATGTGTTCTTTTCTTCCTCTTCTGTTCATCACCGTCAGCTCTAACACTTTTGACTTTTCATGAATATCTGCAATTACGTACAATTTAATTACGACTTCCATTATAAGAGCATTACCATATCACCTATGAGATTTTCATATATGGATGTGAATTCATGTGCCAGCGTTATTTTAAAATTTATATAGTTTTAAATAATAATAATTACACGCACCTTAATGCAAATACTAGGCCTACTGCATGGAAAACAGCAATTATTTATGCACATTGCATAACTTCATTTCCTATCGTAAATACAGGGTGTCTAAAAATTCAAATGCCAAAATTTGCTGGGTAATTCTTTATATCAAATGAAAATAAAACGTTCTAATGAACATGTGTCAAGTGTTATAAGCCGCCCTAAACGCAATCAATCACATTTTAAACCCTAGTTTAAAAATAATGGAACATATCGTAAGTATTTAAAGAAATTCGGCAAGAACTAGTATTTCCTCTATCTAAATATCCATACAAGGATACACTTTTAACCCTAGGACCACGGGCGGCGATTAGGGGGGGCAAAGGGGGGCAGTTGCCCCTCCACTTTTTTGAAATAACCCATTAATGTATATCGTTTCATTTGGAAATATAAAGTTTTGTATGTATTATTGGTTCATAGAATACAAATGGTGCCATAAAATATTTGCCGTTCCATGAGTACGTATTGGTTATCTTTCCGTGAAGTTAAGAAAGCTACAGAAATTGCGTTTTAAAAATACCACTAAAAATGGCCCAAAAATTAAGCTGTTGGAGCGAGACAATTCGAGCGTACTTTCATTTCATCTTACAAGGGCTCGATATGTTAGTAAGCCGCTCTGGATCTAATTGAGATATCATTTCGCAAGAAAAGAAGTCCTTCACAAGTTATTCTTTAATTGGAAAAAAAAATTGACAGTTCCTAAAACAGTTCTTTTCTTGAAAAATTGACAGTTCTTTTCTTCTTTCTTATAGTAAGGAATATTTTGATTTGATTTTTTTCAGTTTAACATCTTGTTCAGCAGCGAAGCTATATGAGACGTGAACTTAATGATTAACGTAGAGTCCGAACAACGTGAGCTCCCTCCGGGAATTGAACCCAGGTCTCCCACGTCAAAGGTGCGTACGTTAACCGCTTAGCCACGAAGGAGCTCAGTAAGGAATATATAATTTTGCAGTGTAATATACGAGTTTAGGGGTGTACATATACAGTTTTGTTATACAATTAAATTTAGTAAATTCAACATAATTCTAGGTTTTAGGATTGAGTTGATTTTAGTTTAGCGTCCCGTTCAGCAGCGAGGCTATATGAGACGTGGACCTACTGATTAACGTGGAATCCGAACCACATGAGCTCCCGCTGGGTTTTAGGATTATTTTGTATAACTGGAATGTGGAGTGACTAAGTATTGTTGAGTTTTGATGTATTCCAAGAAAATGAAAACTGTATCTAATGGCAACGAACATGTTTCGGGAAGCTGCAAAAGTATTTCTTTGAATGTCGTAGCATATGCTTGTAGTATTCACTGTCTTTCTAAGAGTAATAACACATATAATAACATGCGTGGAATTAAAAATATAAGTTGTTCATTAATTTCCAGTTTCAATATATCTTTTGCAGAACAAGCCTTATTATCCATTACTATGATTATTTGATTAATATTATCCTTTCTATTTATTTGTTTTGCAAATTTGTTATTAAATAGGTCCCTAATCTGATCACACAATTTTCCAAACAGAATTTTAAGATGCATGATTTTATGATTTTTTGATTTCATGAGCAAGGAATCAGATCTCTTCTTACACCTTCGTTGTATAAGAGTACAAAGAGTTAGTATCTTGTGTTGCTCTTGTCAATTTACGTAACAAAATATGAAACAAGATATACGGTATTTTAACTGAAAAAGATAGTTATACAGCCTTTAGTCTATATAACAGCCTCCTAATAGTTATACAGCCTTTAGTCTAACAAAGTGTTACAAGCAACCAGGAAAAGTAACATTGACATACAAATACTGTATTCAGATCATGTCTTGCCCCCCACTTTTAACGTCCAACCGCCGCCACTGCCTAGGACTACCAGGTGGGTCCATTGCACTCGTACGCATACTTTCTTTGATAATTACTAAGGCTTAGTAAGTATTGAGATTCTATGACATTTCCCTGGTTGTGTTCTTGTATTATGTTATTTAAGTATTTTTTTTTTCATTCCCGCGAGTTAAGTGATAGTTTTTAAAATTTATAGCATTGGGTATCGAGTGGGTCCATTAAACTCGAGCCTTAATGAAGAAATATGAGGATAGATTCAGAATAGATTGAGATTGTGGCTCGTAGCGGAGTGAACGTTCTGATAATCTTCTAACTGTCCCAATGAAGTCAGATATAACATATTGCAACTTTATGTGTTATTTAGTTTGATTGATTTAATTATTTGCAATTTTGCTTATTTTAGTAGCAACTTTTCTTTATTTCTTCACTTATATAAGTCCATTGTCAGAAGCATAATAGTTGCTTTTGTCTATCAAACTGTATTAATTTTTCCATTGTATGCAGTTGCGTATCCAGGGGGAGTTTCCCGGGATATGAACTCCCAAGAACCAAAATTTTAAAAAGTTGCTAGAATAAAATCTAAATTTGTGCTTTCAGTCTCCACATTAACAAAACAGTTTTCCGAAGTAGGACACTGACCCCCCCTCCCCGAATAGAAATCCTGGCTTTGCCACTGATTGTATGTAAAGTTTTGTTTATTGTTAGTGTGTTTTGATCATTGCACGTGGTAGACAAACAGATCACTAACAATACACGTCACTATTGATGGTAGAGGAGGAATATTTTTGGTAAATCAATAAACAATGAAGAAATTGATTCCCGACAGACGATAAGATATTAGCAGACTTATATACAAATGCAACTGAAGTTTCTTGTTCAGGTACCGATATTGAAACGAGACGTTGAGTAGTTTTCTTATCCAAAGGATTGGTTAGAAGTTTGAAGCGTAGCACCTATAGCTAATGCAAAAGCACGTGCTAATGCAAAAAGCAAAACTCCGGAGAAAAGCGATCCTACATGGGCTGCCTTATGTTTTGATGGCAACATCGGCGCTATTAGAATACCTGATGATGAACTGTTCCTAATTTGTGAAGTTGCAGATTCTTCACACACTCTGCAATATAATTTTATTCTCACATATAATATGACTGTAGACGAACAATTTCTCATTTTTTGGGTGCGCTGTCTCTTTTGACAATATATACCCAGTAAGATCACCCATTGCAAAACACAATGCACAACTATCCTGAAGTGGTCACTTCTAGAGCGGAGGAAAAACTCAAAGTTATATATTACAACACAACAAAATCACACGTTCACACTAACAATCATATGGCTCGCTGTTAGATTACAAAACAATGAAAAAAATGGCCTATGACAGTATTTTACATAACTGATGTAAGTAGACTCAACACTTATGGTATTGTGTCATCAAAGCGTAATTTCAAACGAGAAACAGACATTAAAAAAGTTTGAAATGCCGTAAATTCTTCATTTCGTCTGGTTAGCAGTTCGCCAACGTTGAGAAAAAATCACGGAGAATGGAAGCTTCCCTGCATACTGAAGAGGAACAGTCTAAGAAATTCTCTCCAGCAAATAGGGAGCACAAAACAAGAACTTTCTGCCGCAAATGCAAGCTACATGAATGTACTGACATGTAACATTTTCGAAGTGTAACACTCCGATTTTGATAAAATTTGGCAGGTAGATATTACACATGAAATAAACGAATACTTGTTTTTTTCTTTTCTGGGGAAAACTGTTTTAAGGGGTAAAAGCCTCCACCCAAAATTTGGAGAAATTTGAGGTCCGAAAGACAAGAAGAAGAAGTTAGCCGGAGTGAATAAAATTGTGCACAGATATTATAAACGTTAAATGACGGAATATGTGTTTCGTATTTTCCTGGAAAAAATGGTTGGGTGGGGCACAGACCCCTTCAAACCTTTGATCTCGAAATATCAAAAGCGCTAATAACAGTACGTCAAAAATGCCTACTGGACATGGAGAATTGCAACGAAACTATGTTTACATTTCATCACGACTTATCAAAGTGCTAATTAGTGTAGTGAAAAGTACCTAAAAAGACATGGAGAATTGTAAAACAATTACCTGTGACTAATTAATTTTTAAATTTTGTTACGCAGAAATAAGTTTTCTTCTTGCAAATTTCAATATTATACTTCTGAATAGTGTTTTACTTCATAATAAAACCTTCCTTTTGCAAAATAATAATAATAATAATAATAATAAATAAAAATAATAAATAAATAAATAGGTTTGTATTTAGTTTTATGTCCCATGGTTTTGCCAGGTAGGCTAAAGAAGACTTGAATTTACTGATTATAGTGGAATCCGAACCACTTTGGCCATTCAATGCTCTCCCACCAGGAATCGAATCTTGAACCTCATACGCCAAAGGCTTGCGTTCTTGCCACTAGACCAGCGAGGAGGGATAAAACAAACATATATAGGAATATGTAAATTAAACTCACAACCAGACGTGGCTAGTGAGGGAAGTCGTAAGCCAAAGCGTTCCAGACAAGTCACACGAACACGAAGTACATACTGCAGCACTTGGGATTGGTGAATTTTTACAGGGAGAATGAGAAAGTCCGATTTCTATGGAATGGTGGACGGATTTGTTTTCCTTCTCTCTGACAAGGGTCAGAAGTGATGGATTACTTACAGCAAATCGTACCAGAAGAAACTGAAGAATTCCTAATTTATTTTGATCAACATTACGCATCAGGTAGTCTCTGGAGTATGCGACTTTCATCTTACGGTGATCTTACGATTCAATTTCTTTGCTAGCCTCTTTTGTTTCCTCGCAACATACCCGTTCATATAGCAAAATTACAGAAAGAGACACGAACGAGTAAATTGATAGAAGCTTCGAATTTGAAATTCCAAAAGGTTGAACCTGTCCATCCTTCCTTGTGAATGGACATTACAAAAGGATGAGGCCATGGTTTCAACTGCATCGAACAAGAGCAGCAAGATGAATTACCGAAGAAGAGGGTAAAATGAAAGACAACTAGCCTTCAAAGGCGCTTGTTCAACTTAGTGATGGATTATTCTCAAAGAAACACCATACTCGTTCAATATCTGATTGGAATTGATTACTGCATAAGGCTGTAACTTTAGGATATAATGTGTACAATAAGGTTCGTAGAGCGATTAACTTATTGGTTCGTAAAGCAACGTTCTTTTTATTATAGAACGTTACGTTGTTTTTATGTGCTTGTAGTGTATGATATCAATTGCTTAACTATATAGATTTATATTACGCATAAAGCTGTGAAATATGTATCAGACTTAATGCGGATAGCTTGTTAGATGTTTTTTTTTTTCTGAAACTGTGTAATACCATATGATAATATGACTTTTTTTCTTTTTTAGTATCAAACCCGATGTTGTTATATAGTCAGAGTTACCATATGACAGGTTTTTACCGGGACTGTCCCGGTTTGGAAGCTCTTGAAATGAAATGAAATCTTTGGATTTTACACCCACGATTAAGGAGATAGGAGTAGGATAGAGGAGACGGTGATTGTGAGTATGAATGAAATGGTGTAATGAAGAAAGTGAGAGGAAACGAGAGAACCCCGAGTTTATCCATGCATGCAGCGTCTGACTACCACAAAGCCCATTTGACGCAAGATGGGATCAAACTAGGGACCCCATGAACCAGATGTGAGTGTTTCTACCACTGAACTACCGTGGCCTCCATGAAGACTCTTATCCCGGTGTTTCGCCAGTTTACATTTTGTCCCGGTTTTCAGTCGTGAGAATATGTTCACCGTTATTTGTGTGCCTTATCCTCATTGCATTATTCTAGATTACGTCTGTTTTACATAGTTTTCACATTAAAAGCTACATATGTAATCTTAGTTTATAGTACATTTAAATATTGTAGAGCATTGCATACCACGGAGTACAGTTACATACATGCATACATGCACACACACACACACACATATATATATATATATATATATATATATATATATATATATATATATATATATATATATATATATATATATATATATATATATATATATATATAACTACGTTTCTGCGTTTCACCCTTTCTCCCGGAGGTTATGATTCATTGAAGCGTCATAATCAGTGCTATTGGCTGGTCTCTCTGTCTCTCTCTCCCCCTCTTCATAACAGTTTTACTTAGTGGACGCTAAGTACACGGAACATGGATGTAAGAAAATAACAGGAATTAACGACCTGTGGAAAGAGTGGTAAAATGAACTGGACATCCCTGATTGTGAGATAAAATCAATATAAAATTCCTTCTGTGAGCCAGAAACACTGGGCGCTAAGTCTACGGGCGCTACATGCACGGAACCCTATTTGTAACGTTTCATACTATCGATAACAAAGGGTGAAATTTCGATATATTAGAAACTGTGCTTTTAAAATATTCGAAATGGATGGCAGCATTAATTTCCAGTAATAATTGTAAACTTTTGTGATTTTATTCTGTATGTGACCACACAAATAGCATTTTAATTTCGATTCTCTTAATATCAGCAATTAAATGGGTTGAATTTGTTAATGATAGACTTTCTTTTATTATTCTTAAGGATCGGTGGTATGATATTGTTATAAATGTACATGCCCCAACAGACGATAAGGATGACGATATAAAAGACACTTTTTAAGAAGTATCACGCATATTCGACCAAATCCAGGAATATCATATGAAAATTCTATTACAGGATTTCAATGCAAAAGTACGGCGACAAAATGTTTTCAAACCGGTTATGGGGAAAGAAAGTTTGCATAAGGAAAGTAATGACAACGGCGTTAGTTTCGTGAACTTTAGAACATCCAAAAACCTTATCGTGAATGTACAAAATTTCCACATCGCGATTTTCATAAATGCACATGAACCTCGCCAGATGGAAGAACACAATCAAATTGATCATATTTTAGTAGATAGAAGAAGACAGTCTAGCATGATTGGTGTTCGCTCGTTCAGAGAGAGATTACACTAGTTAACAAAGGTTTTGTTACATAAAAGGAAATACCTGTTCTTAAAGGAACTTTTTGCGCTGAATTCGAATATGCACTCGGTTTTTCTCCATCACGTACGATTTTCCCGTAACAGAGGGATTTTCGGGAAAATCCCTCAAAAATTCCCTTTTCGATTATTTTACACCCCAAGATCTTGTCCCCTTGCATATACTAACATAGAAATTATACCTAAGTATACTTTGATTCATATTTAACAAACCCTCCAAGTTTCGTAATAATCGCTTTATTCTTTCTAGAGAAATAAATATGTTTGTATGTATACTGTGTGTACTGTTTATTGCACCTTATAGTAATGCTTTCAGATCTCTTAAGTTGAGGTAAAACGTTTTGCTTTATTACCACAAACACATATATAAAATATAATACAATATAATTTACAAGTGTGACAATTTACAATAAACAATAATACAAATGTACCAAAAGGTCATGAAAAGACAATCAAAACTATCACAATATATGAAACTTCCATTGGGTTACAAAAACGTACACTACTTCCTTCTTTTGTAAGAAATGTTGCATTCTCTGACAAGACGCCAACAATAGTCCCCCATCATTGAAGGATCCCATCGTCCCTGGTACCTTTTCTCCATTGCCATTATATCTTGGTGGAATCTTTCCCCCTGTTCGTCGCTGAGAGCACCTAGGTTAGCAGGAAAGAAGCTGAGGTGGGAGTGCAAAAAATTGGATTTTTAAAGACATCCTACAACCCAACTCTTTGTATTTCTGTATCATGTCCTGTACGATTTCTGTGTAACTCTCAGCTTTGTTATTGCCCATAAAGTTGCGCACAACACACTTAAATGCTGTCCAGGCAGCTAGCTCAGCACTGTTTAACTTGCTGTCAAAGCTATCATCAAGCATTAATTTCCTAATTTTGGGACCAATAAACACTCCCGCTGAAATCTTAGCATCACTCAGGTTAGGAAACTTATCTCGCAAATACTTGAAACCTTCACCAGATGTGTCCATGGCTTTGACAAAGTTTTTCATAAGTCCTAACTTGATATGAAGTGGTGGTAGTAATATCTTATTAGGATCTACCAAAGGAGCGTATTTGACGTTGCATTCTCCAGGTACGTAATTCACTCTAGGTTCCCATTCCTTCACTTCATAATGTTTGTCATCAGCTCGGCTATCCCATAAACATAAAAAACATTGGTACTTCGTGTAACCGCACTGCAGTACTAATAAAATACCAACTACCTTGAGATCACAACATATTTGCCAACAATGGTCCTTGTAATTTATAAGATTTAGCAAAGTTGACATGGTGTCATAGGATTCCTTAATCTTCACTGAGTGCGCAAGTAGTATAGAAGGTTTTTTATTTCCATTATGTAAAAGGACAGCTTTAAGGCTGACCTTTGACGCGTCGATAAATAACCTCCATTCTTCTGGAACGTAAGGAATTCCCAGCTCCGCCATCAACCCATTTATATCCGTACATACGCACACATTATCTTGCATTGAGAAATAGCTTGAAAATTGAACATGCCTTTTCCTGTACACTGATATGTTCGTTTCTGCATCCAATAAGTTCCACTGCTGGAGCCTTGATTTGAGCCAATATTTGTTACATTTGATAACAAATATTGATAACCATTTCATGAACAAAACGAAAAAACTTGGAGAATTGTATATATATGTATTAAGATATACATATACTGTACGTTTAAAAAATATATACGTTGGAAGTACATTCTATTTTTATACACGTTTCTAATTTACAGAGAGCAATACAAGTGTGTTGTTGACTATTGTAAATATTAATTTTTATGTCTGTGTTTGTAGTAATAAAGCAAATCGTTTTTACCCCAACTCAGGAGATCTGAAAGCATTACTATCAGGTGCAATAAACAGTGCACACAGTATACATACAAACATATTTATTTCTCTAGAAAGAACAAAGCGATTTTTACGAAACTTTTAGGGTTTATTAAATATAAATCAAGGTATACTTAGGTATAATTTCTATGTTACTATATGTAAAGGGACAGGAGCTAGGGGAATAAAATATCTGAAAAAGGGAAATTTTTGAGGGAATTTCCCGAAAATCCCTCTGTTACGGGAAAACTGTACGTGATGGAGAGAAACCGAGTGCATATTCGAATTCAGCGCAAAAAGTTCCTTTAAGATCAGGTGATTTTTCTCATGTAACAAACAAAAAGTTTAAATTTGTTAACTAGTGTTATCGTTCAATAAAGAGAATATTCAACATCTACAAACGTTTTTATTTTTTTAACAAATGAGGAGAACCAAGCGAGGGGGAAATATCGGAATGAAGTGAAATAGACTCTCGTTTTCAGAAGGTTTTGAGAGCACTAATGTTGAGGATACTTGGGTTCAAATTAGGAATAACATTAAATTTTAGCAAGAGAAATATTAGGAGCAGCGTAAATACGTATGATCAAATCGTGGTTCGATCAGGTATGCACCAAGCTAATGGGGAAGGAAAAAAAAGCAAAACTGTGTTGGCTACAAACTCTGAACGATATAACTACACTAAATTTCGTTGACATCAGACGAGAAACTTCCAAAATGTTTAGAAGAGAAATGCAATTTTTTGAAAGCTTAATGAACTTGAAGATAATAGTAAAAGAAAAAAGAAATTCGAGAGATGTTTAAGGGCATCAACGAATTTAAGAAAGGGTATCAACCTAGTGCGTATATATTAAAGAGAAACGACGGCACAATTCTTACTGATACAGAGAGCATCTTGAATAGATGGAAAGATTTCTTTGACGATTTGCTTAACACGTAGCCAAAAACTAATATTCATGGGGAAAGGGAAATGCACAGCAAAACCATAAATTTCAGAGCCTGGCCAAGCAGAAGTAGAAACTGCTATAAAGAAATTAAAGAAACACAACTCTCTGGGTGTAGAGAAATTCCAAATGAGTTAATTTTAGCTAGAGGGGGAAATTGTGGAACAAGATACACATCATTCTCCTTATCTGGAACAAAGAGGAATTTCCACAAGAGTGGAAAGAATGAATCATTGTTCCAATTCACAAGAAAGGCGACAAAGGGGATTGTAATAATTATCGAGGCATTTCTTTTGTGTCAACATCCTATAAAATCCTCTCAAACACTTTATTAACAAGATTAACCCCATATACGGATAAAATTATTGGAGATTATCAGTGTGGATTTAGATTAAATCAATCAACTATGGACAAGATATTTACCATTCGAAAAACACTCGAAAAGAAAGGTTAAAACAATACCCCGGTACATCAATTATTTATTGATTTTAGAAAGGCTTACGATTCTATTAGGAGATAAATATTATACAACATTCTTGCAGAATTTGGAATACCAAAACAGCTAGTTAGATTAATTAAGATGTGTTTAAACGAATCCCAAAGTAAAGTCCGAGTAGGAAAATTCTTGTCCGCGAGCTTCCTCGTCAAGAATGGCCTAAAACAAGATGTGTTGTCGACATTATTATTCAACTACATTCTGGAGTACGCTATAAGGAAAATCAAAGACAGAACCAGGGTTTAGAGCCGAGTGGTATTCACCAGGTTATGGCGTATGCTGATGATGTCTGATAGATGATAGGAGAGCAATAGAAAGAAATGTAGACACTATTTAAATGCTTGAAGGTTTAGAAGTAAATGCAGAGAGAACTAAGTACATGGAAGTTCGCTGGGGTAGTAATACTGCAAATTTTGGATGGATCAAAGTATCAAATATTTTCTATAAAGTTGATACTTTCAGGTATCTAGGATCAATATTAACAGACCAAAATCATATCCACAAAGAAATTAAATGTCGACTAAAAGAAGGGAATTCGTGTTATTATTCAGTTCAAAATCTTTTGTCGTCGCGAATTCTGTCGAGGAATTTGAAGATCAAAATATATAGAACAATAATCATGCCTGTTGTTCTGTATTGTTGTGAAATTTCAGAATAAAACCCTGGGACGAATATTCGGACCAAAGATGAACGGCAATCGGGAATGGCGGAAACTTCATAACGAGGAACTGCATAATTTATACCCTTTACCAAACATTGTTAGGGTAATCTAGTCTAGGAAGGTCATGTAACGAGAATGAAAGAAAGTAGAAATGCTTTCAAATTTTTGACTGGAAATCCAATCGGAAAATGTCCATTAGGAAGTCCTAGACGCAGACGGAAGGACAATATTAAGATGGATCTCGCAGAAAAAGGAATGCAAAGTGGAAACTGGATTCAGTTGGGTAAGGACAAAAGTCATTGGAGAGGTTTTATGAAAGCGACATTGAACCTCCGGGGTTCCATAGGCCATATAGTTAGTTAGTTCTTTTACGGTTAAAAAAAAAAAAAAAAAAAAAATTGTGAAATATAACGGAAATTCAGAAGCAGATAGATAAAGCAGAGCACAACTGATACGTACGCACAGAAAACTTATCCTGGCGACACAAGTAGTTGATGGAGAAATGATCCTAATAAATTTCTTCAAATTGAAAGCATTTCATATGTCAATGAAATAAAAAAATCACTTGTAGTGATTAGTCTTTGAAAAAGACGAAATTTGTTTGGTTAAATTCTGACCCTTTTAGCTCTACTCTATGATTTCGAATATGTTATTATTTCCCTTGTTTGCCTTCATTTTTAATTTTCCAGCGCAAACAGCAGCTTGCGTCTGTCTCTCCTCTTATTTTCATACCTTCATTCTCATCATCGTGATTAATCCGACTGGGTAGAAAAACGTGATTAACTAAACAAACTCATCACCATCACAACGATGAACACATATTTCAGAGTTTGACCATTTCCGATTTTGGGAACGCTTCTGCGTACATTATAAGTCATTACTCGACACCTTATATATCACATTGTCATTAACAAATCGTATATAAATTAATAACTTTTTTAATGTAATAAGTAAAAACTTGTTGTGACTCTTATTTAAGATTTTGGTTTCCGAGCTGAGCAAGCAAGATATTTAAAAAACGAATTTCTTTGAAAAAAGACAACAATATTGATTTAATAGGACGCCAATTCTTTTAGGGGACGCCGCGTCATTTACTCTTTTCTGACACCTTTACTTTCTTCTTAAAGGTTCGGCGCCCCCTTGCTATCAGCACCCGGGGTGATTGCCCCGTTCGTCCCCCCTAGCTACGGCTCTGGACGCCACAGGACATCAAATTGGGCCTCAGTGAATTTGGTACTTTTCAGGTGTGATTTGTCATTCACGTAGCAAATATGCAAAAGCTACATAAATAGTTGTTCTCTTTGCAATTGCTCCCTTATAGGTGTAATATGGTTGATTTTGGCCATTTTTGACCATGGCGTACCCGTGATACAATTTTAGAAAAAAATATATATGATTCTAGAGTTAAAGAAACATCTAAAATTTATTTTTTCATAATTGTGTTCGCAGACCACCGTAGGTCAAAAGGGACTAAAATATTGAATGAAATTTTTTGAGGGGATAAAATGGTGGGTAGGAGCTGTTAAATTTTTTAAGCAAAGCCTTTGTATACACCTATAAATACATCCAAGTTTGAACGAAATCGATCGAGCCATTCTTAAGAAATAAATTCACAAATTAATTTCACTTTTCCGATTTTGCCCCATTTCTCATGAACCAGTGAGTTGAGGTTTGAATCGTGAGGGATTAATGCATTTTGGGGGTACCTACAGGCCATCCACTTGTCGTCCCAAGATTCATCTGGGGCCATTTCACTATACTTATTCATCCACGCCGTTTGTCATAATTTGCAGGTCGTATACCGGAAAAGGTCATCCAGCCCGATCTACATTAATCACAAGTTCATCTCTATCGTTTATCATGATGCTTTTTCTTTTCGTGGTATAAAACTATTCATTTAGAAACAAATATACACGAGAATGTGTAACTAAAGGAGATAAGCACAATTACGAAAAAAGTTTCTTCGAAATTGTGTACAAAGATGCAACGTATACCGGTAACCCTTATTTTTTTAAAAAATTAATCAAATGAAATAGAGAATTCTGGTATTTAACATGCAATTACGATTTTCGGATCTAACGACACCTTAAATCAGAATTCAAGACCATAAATCATGCTGCAGTCTGCGAGAGACAGGATCGCTGTCAAACAGTCGTGTATTGTATCAGGTCCCGTCAAATAGATCAAATGACAACATGTCACTCTCATTTCCACGCGTATGAGATGGTACGGTGACAGATTGCATCGTTAAGCAACATACAACATACTTCTGCTCGCATGACTTCCAGTTGTTTCTGCTGGGTAATATTAATTTTAAAGAATGTTGGTACTTAGGGAAATAACACTTGTTTCACGTCCTGGTTTTCTTCTCAACTATACAAGAAGGGAGGGAGGAATTTCCCAATTATAAATTTTATTTCCTAAAATATTTAAATTAAAACGCATATACTTTTTCCTTGTATATTTTTCATTGCGTATTATTACTTTCTTAAAGGTACATTTCGATATAACTCCGAGGTTTTCAACACACTTCCTTAAATGTGCAAGAATACTTTCTATGACCTTCCTTAAAACAGATACACAGGATATGAATTCACAGTTCTTCTTTCAAAGTTAATCAAGAGTTTCAAGTTTTTTCTTCACATATTTGTTTCTTTGGCCAGTCTTCATCAAAGTAATCATAGAGAGTGAGCCCTCGTCAGTTTATCAAGGCTTCTGGAAAAACTCGTCTCAATTTCGAAATGAGACGAGAAATTTCAACGAGTCTTGTGGACAACACTAGTTCATTCAAGTCTTAAATCTCAATCACTGTTCTAATGTTACATGGTTCATACAGGCCCGTATTTAGGTTAGTGCTATTCTGTGCTCGAGCACAGGGCGACAGAATTTAAGGGGCGGCAGAATTTTGGATTTTATTTAAAGATTCACAATAAAGTACCGTAAAATGGGGGAACATTGGCAGGTTTTTTAAGTTTTTCAAGATTTTTCAGAAACTATTGAAGATTCAATTTTAAAAAAAAGTCAACATGATATTTGAACCTTCCCCTTGAAATATCTGGAACGTCTTTTTCAAAATTCTAATTTGTACCTGTATATAAAAAAATATTTTTGGTGCCAATTTTACCCCGTATACGGGTAACTTTGGCAAGTAATTTATAAGGCTCGTTTTTACAAATTTTCTACTAAATAGAGGCAATATTGGTACCTAAAAGTATTTTTAAAAATATTTTACAATATTTTTTGGTTAATTAAAACCATTAATTGTGCATAGGAAAACTGACATTCATAGATTACAAAAATTGAGTGAAGAAAATTACAAAAATAGATCGTTGAACAGAATTTGAAGTGCTCAATCAGAGAGGCACATTGAACATTTATAATAGGGATCTGTAGTGTTCTCATTACAATTGCCACATACCCAATTTAAACAGTTCATACACTGAACTCAATCCGGGCCTGAAAAAGTACTCCAGAGACAGGAACAAACGTGACATTTGTCTTCGTTTGAGATCTTCGCAGCCGAAGTCGAAGGTTATCCAGGATCATCATGGCTTCCTGACGAAGCAAACTCTGCATCTAAATTTGCACCCGGAATAATCTTCTTTCCTCGTTTCCTTTCTCGGTTCCTTCTCTTGACCTCTTTAACTCCTGTAGCATCTCTTGAAGACATTTGTCCATAGAACTTCTAATTGATTGTCCCTCTTCTGCATCCGGTATTTTTTCCAGAACAACTGACGGATTAAACGGAACAAGTCCAGTAGCTCGAAATCCTGATAGCACAATGTTCTCCTTAGGTCTCATTTCATCCCAAAGTCTTCTTAACAGCAGCAGAAAATGCTCCTTGGGTAAACATCCTAATACCCTGCTCTCCTTCCTCCATTTGCTTAGGATCTTCCTCCAGATGGTCTTCATGGGACGGAACACAGCTACGTCTAGAGGCTCTGTAATGTGTGTAGAACTCGGAGGTAACGTCGTGAAGTAGATTTGATTCTCCTTGCAGGCTTTTATTACAGTAAGTAAAAAATGTGACCCCAAGTTGTCTCCAACTACCAATTTCTTTGCGTCCGTCTTCTGGGCGTGTGCTAAAAGGATCGTGAAAAACCAGCGCTCAAATGTTCTGGATTCAAACCAACCAGTGTTCGTACAATCGTAGAAAGTTTCTACAGGGCCACCCTCTGCCCAGCCTTTATAAAGATTTTTGGCTTTGTACACAACAAATGGCGCTAGTAGTTCTCCGCCTGCAGTGACGCTCACCGTAAGAGAAAAATTCATTTTAGAATGATCCTGCACTCTCTCCACTCTTTTCATACCCCGCGGTACCAACACTTTCTTCGAACCAGGGTCGTCCGATAAGTTTGTTTCATCAAAATTGTACACTAGGGAAGGCTCTACTGAATCTAGCGCATCCTTTATCCTGGTAAAATAATCTGCCACAGTTGTACGTGTAACGGATAATCGAGATTTCTTAGTATTTCTTGCAGTTCTCAACACAATATCGTTCCTTTTGAGAAATGAATATATGATATCGTCTCCAGGCAGATTTTTAGAAAAACAGGGTATGTTTACCCCTTTCTTATCCAAATACTTTTTAACCATTATTTTCATATCAAATGGTGTTAAGGGATAATCCCATTTAGCAACCTCCACCATAGTATTACCAAGCTCTGTTTCTTCTTCTTTTGTCAAAGTTGGGGGCCTTCCTACAGTTTTAGTACATTGGCCTTTTACGTGATTTTGGATTGTTCCCCTCTTATACTTTTTGCTGGCTTCATTTTGTGACATGCCGTTTCTAACATCCTGAACTGCCCTTTGTAGATCTTCATCTGTATAAGGTTTATATCATCTCTTTCCATTTTCTTTCTCGTAAGTTCTGACCCATCTTGAAAGAAAGGAAGAAATACAGCACACAACTGACTGTGACTCCAGTCTACTCTGTAATGAAACTCGAAAGAGGCTAGAGTTTGTAAAATGGCGGTATCGTTCGTATTGGCAATAGTAATAATAATGTACGGTACTGTGTTTGTCTAATTGTTGGTCAATGTTGAAGTAATTATTGGAAACCCGATTAAAGAAAAAAGAGCTAAAAGGAGAGAGAAAATTTTGCTTAGAACAACGTTGCCAAATTTACCCCGCTCTTTGCCAATGTTACCCCTGGGTGCCAATGTTCCCCATTTTACGGTAATATTTAAAACTAGCAACCCGCAGAGTCCCGTGCAAACGAGAAAAAATATATTAATGTGTTTAATTCGCTCTAATTACAGTACTTACTAATTAGCTAGCTTATCTGATTATTTTTAAGTCATACTGAGGATGAACTTGAACGAAAACTGATACCGTTAAACTCAGCGATCTCAAAAGCTATGAATTCAACACTAATATCTGTCATTTTTGATTACTTTTAAAATCTCATCCCCTCCCTGGGGAGTAGAGCATGACCTTGAAGTTGAATTGTATTAAAACTATCACCATTCATCTCACCGACCCCAAAAACTGAATTCAATTCCAATATTGGTTGTTTTCGGGGCGACATAGTTTGTGCGAGGGCCGGCAAGTTATTTAGAGCCGGCGTGCAATATATAAATACGGGCCTGGGTTCATAGTATAAGAACTATAAATTGATAAAGTGATTGTATGAGTATAATGAAGAGCATTTCTCAACGTTTAAAGATACGTAAATCATTACCTAATATACTCCAATAATAAATATAGTTTAAATGTTGTATCAAACCCTTCGTGGATTTCGTGACGCGAAAGGATTCTGGTAACTTGTAGAAATTAGGACAAAAATATAAAATAATCAGACCATAAATCGTGTACATAACAAAACTTACAAAACGAAATGAAACAAGAAAAACTTTTCTAGAATCAAGACGAGAATTCTACAAAATTTACGAGACGAGACGAGACATCTTATTTCTTGTCTCGTAGGTAATACTAATTTTTACTCTCATTGCATTAATATTTGTTCCCATGCTAAGATCGTAAAACATGCATAGCTGTACAACATTCTGATTCCCTCTTTAATCAGTAGAAGCATAACCAAAGAAATTAACAAAAGTATTTTACGCTGTAATCTTTCAGAAGGTTAAGAAAAAAAAGCTGATGTGTCTGAAACGGGAAATTTTAAATAAATGTCTTCTACCAAAATGAAATGAAATCTTTCAGTTTTACGTCTCATGATTACGCCGGTTGGGCTAAAGAAGGCGGTAATGATGAGAAATGAATGAAATGGTGGAATGAAGAAAGTGGGAGGAAAAGGGAGAACTCCGAGAAAACCCACGAAACCGGCCGTGGTGTTTGTCCATCACAAAGTCCACACGGCGCGAGCTGGGATCGAACTAGAGACCCCAAGCACCAGATATGAACGCTCTACCACTGAGCCACCGCGCCTCCGTCTTCTACCGATTTTAACATATGAATCAAAGAGGTGAGCATTACCAAAAACAGATATTCACCGTTTGCAGACTACACAACAGATAATTGTAGAAATGTATTATAGGAATTATCCGCAAAAACAAGAAATGAATTACATGATCAGGGACATGAAAGGTTATCACTGAAAGAATAAAGAAAGTCGAGTGGCAGTGTGACGAAAATATTACAAGAAAAATTATATTCGGTAGTGGAAAGCAATCTTCGGCTGGATACCAAAAGACAAGTAAATATGAAAACCTTCTCGTAAGGTAATATGACGAAATCAAGACGTCTTGCGGATTAACGTAAAAAGAAAAGCTCAAGATAACTGTTGTCGAGAAGAGTTGGGGAAACATTCATCCATCAGTAAACTGACAAGATTGATTATATATATCAATCCCATAAGTCCCACAAGTCCGTTTACATAGGCCATCTCGGTAACTACTGAAAATATGAAAAAATGATAAGAGAGCAACGTTGTTGGAAAATATGTGTCTTCAATCTAAAATGTTGGAATTTTCGGAATTGGACCAACCGTTTGGGCTCTACACTGGTATAGCGCCCAATGGTAAAGAAAAATGCAACGTTACCACGACTTTGTTAGACAACAATGAAGATAAGTGTGTGTGGTTTGAAGTATCCTGGGCCTAGGAGAATAGAATGGACGGCCACAATGAAGGATATAAAGAAGGATCACACGCAACGTCAATACAATTTAGTGGTGTCACCATGAGAAGGGGAGGGAGGAGTACGAAAAACAAATTGAATTGAATGTATTCACGGCAAACTGGTACTACTTGCTTAGTGATGCCAACGAGATGTGACAAGAGGAGAATTGAATAAAATTAGAAAGGGCCTAAGTGCCAAAACTAAAAAACACCCAGAAAGTCAATAAACATGAGTTATCGCATGAACGATACAATTCAATTCTACTTATTCCGGCATTTAGATCCTTTCTCATTATTCAATAAGTGTCTCGTCTGGAAACAAAAGCGTCACTTTCCAGACTAGTTTAAACGAGACAGATCAATTATCTCGTACCCAGTCGCTGATGTAAGGGTAGTGTGCCTACCTGCCACACGGCATTTTGGTATGCCAAACGTGGGCACGAACCCTACTTCGACGGGACATCCTGACGAAGGTTTTTCCTGGTTTGCCTCAGTTTTCCCGAGTGCATGCTGGGTAGTCTCTCCTAGACTCACCTAAAAGGCCGATGTGACCTCGGAGTAGAGATTCGATCTTTCCATTGTGTCATTTCCTTGAACAAACAAGTAAAGTTTCTCGGCTGGTGAGCATCATTCAGGGGCGGATTCAGGACCGACTTCTGGGGGGGCGGTGGGTTGTCATACTGCTACTTTTAAGGGCTCCAAACTTTGGGATGGGTTTTATTTATATATATAAAATAAAGTTTCTTCTGGGGGGATCGGGGGGATCTGCCCCTGGCATCATTGCAGGTCTCGTCTCAGCTGGTAAACATGTTGACTCATCTCATGTCGTTCAATGATTGTCTAGTATCGTGTATGAGTTTTCGAAACGAGACGACACACGAGAATGTTATGGTCTCGTGAGCATTTGTACTTATGTCATTGGAAAGGGATTTTAAAATGTAGAAGCCAGCTATTTAAGACATACCATCCCAGTATTCATCTGATGTTCGACAATCACATACTATCCTTCTTCCTTTGACAAACGAATGACATCAAGAGAACGCAAGTCATGCAAGAAGTACCAGTGCTCGTCATCTACTTGTTAAATAAATGAAAGAACATAAAAAGTATACTGTTTCAAAAACTCTGTTACGCAATTTAATAGGAGGTGAATTCACGTGTGTCGTCAGACATAAGAGCACTTAATGTTTGCATGTTGTTTTGTTGTTTTGTAGGCTATTATCACTTTACACACTGTTTCTCGCGACATATCTAACCCAACAGCCATCTCGACACTCTTGCACCAACTAACCGGCATTCAAATTCCGGTTTCTTTCAAACTCAAGAGAGGTCTCTCCAGATCTAACAGCCTTAACACACGTTTTTGTTCCATTCCATCTGATGTATTACAAGCAACCACTTAACACACCACTAACAACAGTCTAACGCTGCCCACCAATCCCCAGTGTACAATCTCCCACCAATCCTCACACACATAACATGTTGCGAACTACATGTGTTTCTATTATTTTGATAACACCTATAGTTATTCTACAGGTTAGCTACGCTGGTAACTGGTTTTGAATGTATCCATATGCAGCTGTTTATTAAATGCGGTCCCAGGTTCGACTCCCGATGGGGATACTCAGTAGGAAAGGTATAAAAGACTTTTCAGTCAGCCATCCTGAATGAGATTTTTTCTGGATGCCGGGATCGAATCTGACATAAAAGGTCTCAGGGCACTTCCGTCCTTCCCCATTCATTTGTTTCTTCTCCACTTCTTCGAGTAGTGTGATCACCGAAATATGACATCCCTCATACCCGATAGGCCAAATGGTCATAGATGCCAAAAGCCCAGACATATAATTCGTAATTCCTATTAAATGCAGAATCCGTAATATCGTTAAGAAGGAAGAGTTGATATTACATAGCGCACAAACTAAAGATTCCACCACTCAGATTTAATTCGTGTTTTTAAATGTTAAACATTTTGCAATGAACACTAGTTTTCTTTCACCATTTCAACGAAAAACAGGAGAATGTAGCAAAAGGAATATTTCTGGACCAATGCTATAAAACAACATATCATCTGTGACCCCCTTCTCAAACTTTCTAACAACTACTGTATGAAAATGTAAAAGAGAAGAAAAACAGTGGTACTGTTCAAGTCCCTTGCTGTTGTTTTTTTCCTATTGATCTAATATTCGGAAAGAAACTGGAATCTTGCATTTCGAAAGTCCACTGAAGCGCTTTATTTCCAGGTACAATTACAGTCTGAAGTACACAAGGTTTCTCTATCGTTGATTTTATGGTCAGTCTCCAGTAATGTGATATGTTACTTGGAGTAGATTGTGTTATTGAGAACTTAAAAAAGTACCTAAAGGGAAATTTCGGGTTTTCGAAGGAACATACTGTATATTTCTGAGCTTTAACTATACGTGAGACTGACATACAGGGTGAAAGTTGGAAAACCTTGCAAAATATAACCAAAGTAACAACGCAGATGGGAAATAGAAATTAAAAAAATGTTTGAGAGCACGTCACAATGACGCCCACCATCTTGAATTCTAGAATATTGTTTTAAATGGAAACCATAGTATGGAATAAATCATGTTAATAGTAAATTTTCGTAGAAATTAAATTGCACAATTATTTTTGCTTTAGCGCCAACCATTACGAAGTTATTACTATTTCCTTGTTAGTATTATTGCAGGTGACTTACTAGCAGAAGATGGCCTAGATGCATGCAAAGTGCATTGAGATCGTGTTGATCTCTGGAGAATGAAGCACCACGTTACTGCAGACGATTGTAACCACATCATCCCGAAAGGACACCCATCAGCAATGGTACTGTATTCAAAGTTATGAAGAAATTCCATGAAACCGGGCCTGCGGCAGATCGACCCACGAGACTGGTGGACCACGCACGGCGACAAACGAGGCAACAACTGGGCAGTGTTGGCATCATTCAGTAAAAGTTCCAATAGAAGCATGAGTAGTGTATCTTGTGAAAGTGGTATTAGTCGCACATTCCCTGACATCCGTATTATATCAGTGAATACGTGGCACCCCTATAAGCTGTAACTTTACCAACACCTTAGAGAAGACGATCTAGATTGTTGTTTGAAATTTGCTCAATGAGTTACAGAGCAGCTAGGACAAAATTCCACATTCGCCTCCAGCATGTTTATTGATGGGACAAACTTTTACGTGTTGGGAGAGAGTAAAAAACAGAACATGAGATACTGTTGGATAGAAGTTCGCATCGGTTTGACGCATCCGCAGGTGTTCCTGGCAGGTGATTGTATGCTGTGGTGGGCTCATGTTGTGTGTCCAATCTTTCGACGGGAACCTAAAGGCGATGAGTTTTCGGCGCTTGTTAGAAGATGACATCTTGCCATCACTGCTGTCGGAAGATGAGTCATTCTCCAAGCTTTTCTACCGATGATGACGTCCCATCCTATTACGGTACGTGAGTACCTCGATCAGCAGTTTCCTAATTCGTGAATTGGTCGACGAGATGCTCCAAAATGACTCCTTGTTCCCCTGACCTGACGCCACTAGACACTGGATTACTACCTATGAGGCCCTGTGAAGTATGTTATGCATGCGGTGAAAATTAGGGGTGTTCAACATCTCATGGAAAGGACTGTGGAAGCATATTGCAACATTACAACCGACACTCTGCACGTGGTTTTGTGTGACTGTGAACTCAGAATGCATCTGAAGATCAACCGAAATGGAAAACACACTGAACACATCCTGTAACAGTGCGTAGTCCTTTCTGTATGACTAACCTCTTTTGTTGGGGACACAACAATGATCAAGTCATAACTTCGTAATGGTTAAAGCTAGGGCAAAAACAGCGCCATTTGATTCTGCGAAAAATTACTATTAAAATGACATTTATCATATGCTATGGTTTTTACTTAAGACAACTGCGAAAATTTAAGATAATAGACTTCATTGTAATGTGTCCTCAAACATTTTACCCATCCCTATTCCCCACCTAAGTAGTTACTTTGGTTATATTTTACAGTGTTTGCCACTTATTAGAGCGTTTCCATACTTTTCGGCTACCCTGTAGTACTATTCTGTCACGGAGTATCAATGCTTAACTGTTTTACCGCAAAAAAAAAAAAAAAAAAAAAAAGTTGACTCTGGTAACATGTGTGTCGTATTTACTACCAAGTATTTCGTTTGCGTTCCATTTTTATTGTATGTCAAACTTCGATGCAATACCGCTTTGACAAAACAATAAACAAAAAAGACTGGGTACTGTCTTTGAGGGAGATATTGTAGATATATTATTTAGGCAGAGTCCAGCTGAAAGTTTTTTTTTTTTTTTTCACCCTGCCGTGAACTTGGAACACTTAATTTATCGTCCCAGAAGCTTTTAAGAAATGAGGAGAGTATTGATTCGAAATTTACAGAATACTTAAAAGGCTCACGTCCTAAAACGTGACCCATTAGTACAGTATCCATATTGTTTACCCAATCGATATGGGCGTTTTCTAATGTTACTGTGGAAAAGGAAAAGCAATAAACGCGCCAAACACTGTAAAACGATTGATAGATTTTTCTATACTTTGATTTTTGACTTCAAAATGATTCTTTTATTCTCTCTGTATTCGTGCAATCAATTTCAAAAGCTTGGATACTTACGATCTATTTGAAAGTTCGAATTTTTTTTAATGCTACATAAAGCTTATTGTAGGTGTTCCATTAAAGAAAGGTAGAAGGTGCATCTTGATAATGATATACTGTAAGAATAGTTTCAACCTAACGGTAAATACATATTGGGAATTTGAGCCATTTGATCAAATAGATTAGATAATATACGTAGCATTTGAGCAGTTAGTTTGTCAGTGAAAACGTGAAAATCGGGTTAGTCTGACTTGACAAGTAAGGGACCATATGGTTGTCGCGCAAATCAGATGCAGACATACGCCATCTGATTGAGCATGAAAAGATATGGAGAACACAGAAATTTAAGGTGCTAAGGGCCATAGGGAGCGGAGCAAGGAAAGAGGAAACATTGAATGTCAGCAAAATTGAAGAAAGTCAGGAATGACGGGAAAAGTTAATTTCTTGCAAACAGGGAAAGAAAGTCAACCAAAAGAACGAAACTAAACATAACAAGGGCATCAAGGACGAAGAAAGATCATAATCAGGGTTGCCATCCGGACCGCAGTGTTGCCAGCGCTGCATAACATTAATATGGAAGGTATAGCACAGTATAGCAATTCATTCACAAGGAAGAATATTAGTAACACAAAGGACAATTGAAAAGATTCTGTACACGTGCGTAAAAAGGTTTAACGATAGTTGTTAGTGAATAATGTACATGAGGGAGGACAAATATAGATATGAAAGTGAAGGGGGTACACATGATCATACAGAAACGAAAGTGTTTGGGAGCATCGTTCCATGATGATGATGATGATCGGTGTTCTGCCCGAAGGCAGGTTTTGACCTGAAGGCCCCTGGGCTCGATGAACCCATGGTGGTTTGCTATTGCCTTCCATGGGATGATAATGACGTATAAAGGACGGGAGCTACAGTTTAACGACGGATCCGAACCTTTTGTGCCCCCACCGGAAATCGAACCCGGAACCCCTTGAATATAAAGACGCGTGTGACCAGCTTGCTTTCATCCGCTGTGCTCACTGCGAGAAATGTTTGTGTGTTGACCACGCATTCATTCGTGATCTTCACGTCAACTGAAATTAAACTACAAATGGTGCGTACTGTTCTCTATTTTCTTCCATTTGTATTCACGCAGGTGTAATATTCACTCACGACTACGTTAAACCTTTTTACGCACGTGTACAGAGTCTTTTCAATTGTCTTTTGTGTTACTAATATTTTTCCTTGTGCATGAATTGCTATACTGTGCTATATCTTTCATATTAATGTTATGCAGCGCTGGCAACACTGCGGTCCGGATGGCAATCCTGATTATGATCTTTCTTCGTCCTTGATGCCCTTGTTATGTTTACTTTCTTTCTTTTGGTTGACTTTCTTTCCTTGTTTGCACGAAATTAACTTTTCCCGTCATTCCTGACTTTCTTTAATTTTGCCGACATTCAATGTTTCCTCTTTCCTCGTTCCGCTCCCTATGGCCCTTAGCACCTTAAATTTCTGTGTTCTGCATATCTTTTCATGCTCAATCAGATGGCGTATGTCTGCATCTGATTTGCGCGACAACTATATGGTCCCTTACTTGTGAGATTTCTTAGTGCAGTTGGTTGGATGGGTGTAACACGTTAAGAAATCGCTACTAAAGTGTATGTGAGCACTAGTACGCTGGCAAATATATGAAACCCCTAATAGTCGGATGGTCTCAAACTAAAATTAGGCCGAAGACATGAATAACATATATTGCGTAGAGGCGTTAGGTATTTCAAATTGTTATGGAAATCTTTGACAATGGCATTCAAGCTTCTAGGTATTTGGTATCCGTCGACCAAATTCCCTTATACCAGAGGCAATGCACAAACTGCTAAGGAATACTGTCTTTAAGAGCACCTCAAAGATTAATAAATAAATAAATAAATAAATAAATAAATTTACTAAGCATTAGACCAGGCCGCAAAATTTCCGGTCGAAAGGTCGCCATTGACGACTAGAAATTTAGAGCTGGCAACCAGTGTTCAGTAGGAATAGTTTCTGCTTAAATTCACAGGGTTGCGCAGTTTCTGTTTTGCACGAAAATAATTGTCACTGAGTCAGAGAAAACACGGAATGTGAAGTCTACACAACTTACATGGAAAGTGAAGTCTTCACAACGTCGTAATTCTCCCCTCCTTTCATTATGAAATTCCCAAATTCTTCCAAATGGCACATTTTGTGCAGTTTTACCTGTGAGTAGTGCTTTATCTGAGAGAGGCTTCAACAGTCTCAACAGAGTTAAAGACTGTCAACAGGAATTCATTGAATACTGACAAACTGGATGATTTGCTGACAATTTCCATCAATTGCTTTTCACTTAAGAACTATGATCCGAAAACTGCAATTGAGAACTGGTATTTCTGTGCAGAAAGAGCGTTACACAAATGTGAAGTCTTAAGGTAAGACATTTTTTAACATGTATATGAACTGTCCAATTCAGAATTGACTGTCCTGAATCTAATTGTCTGGATTTTAAATTTTATGCCCTGTTGTAATCTCTTTCTTTGTCAAACCAAACGTCAGTGGGGGGGGGGGGTGAGAACTCTTATAATTTGTACGTGAGAGATACTAGCTATCATCATTTTTGGATTGGCGAGTGCGTCTGACTTTGGAATTTTGCGCCCTGCATTAGACACTGGATGTTACACCAAGAATTCGCACAGCGTTACAAAGACTTGGCGAAAGTTATTTCGTCTAACGTGAGACCAAAATTAGCTGTTTCGGGTATGATGTGAAGCAACTGACGTGAAAAAAGGCCGAGAAACTTTTCCAGGATAGTCATAAAGGACACACACACTTAAGTCTGGTTCAAATACTGGGAAGGTCTGAACGAAAGGTTCCATCTCCGACCTTATCTTAATTTTAACCGGAAGGTAAACATCTAATATTTCCAGTTTCAATATTAAGTCTCTATAGTTTGAAATTTATCGTAGCTTCACAATATGGAACGCAATTCAATGCTGAAACGCTTTTCTATGGCAATCAATGCTGTAACTAGAAATCGTATACTTCTACCACTCCAGATTTGAATAGAGCCATATAAGGAGGTGATTAATATCATTCTGGAGACACTGAATTCTTAACTTTATGACGCCATCCTTAACAACTTTACGTTACTTGTTAACCCGGAGACTGCGCGGACCCCAGAACGGAAGCTGACAGTATACATTTTTCGATGTATGAAAACATACTTATTTTTATTTCCTTAACAACTATATAAACTCAATAGTACACAGTATATAGGGCATTGTACAGTAGACAATAGTTATGTGTACGTATGTACCAGGAAATGTCTTATTGAATTCGTCTATTACACACTTTTACACACACCATACAATGCATAGTTCACTTCAGAGCTCCCCAGCACTAATTTTATATAGAGTTGTCAAATATTCCTCCTGAACATTGAATTCTTAAGAGTTGGTAAATCAAGTTTTCACCTTTTTATAGCTCGCTGACTCAGAATGCACCTCTGCCTCTTGTGTCAGCTTACTCCGGAACGTCCTTCGGTATATAGAACTTTTCGGCCAATCGCACTGAAAGTTTGTTTTTACTTTATGGTCACAGGGCATTTTTTTTCAAAGACGCCTATGGATTTCTTATCCAGCGGGTGAGAAATGCAATTGCAAATTATTATTATTTTTTTTTTTCAATCACAAAAGTAACACTTCTGAATAAGATTGTAACATTTTTTACACATGTAAATATTGCAATGTTTTCGTTAGAGTCTAATAAAACAGCCCGGGATTTAAGCCCTTCACCTATTTATTTATAAAAAATATCTCTATAATAGATTACAGTTTCTTTGTAATACAATAAAATGAAGGGTAAGGGAAGAAACAAGGAATGTCTATGTGTGTGCTTTAACGGGTGTTTTGTTCTATCTGTTGGTTACTCGTGGTACTACCTAACTGTATATCCATGCATGCGTAGATGTAGATATGTCCATGTAAAAAGGGGCAAAAATTAGACTAACCCAATTCATTTTGTACGTGTTTTTCAATATAAAAACGCAGTTTTCTCGAAAATGCAGTTTTGTGGCATTCTTTCTTTTTTTTCCCCTTACCCTTCAAATGTCTTTCAGAGTTTAAAAAATTACCAGCACACAGTACTGCAATCGGAGATATAGGTATAATCGCCTTAGGTTAAAGTAGGAATCCCTTCGTTCATTGAAACCTCAGGGGTAGGTGATTACAAGGAGTCTCTTTTGTCCAATGCGACCTCGGGAGATATAATTCCTCTTTCGCCCAATACAGCCTCCAGAGATAAAATTTAGAAAGATATCTCCATAGCCCAATGCGGCCTCCAGAGAGGTGTGTTGGTAGGTTAATGACCAGTTGTTAACTTGTTCCTCTTTTATGGGTGTCCTCTGAAGGGGAGGTAAGTGAGAAGAAGAATATAAATACAGTGGGTCAAATAAGTTTCCGTACACCATAGATTAGTAATTTCAAAATGTTATAGTATCTTAAAATAAATAAATAATAAAACGCAATTACATTAGCTGAATTTGTTCGCGTCTACTTGTAATGTGTACACATTATAGTGATGGTATTGAATATACAGATAGTATGACTAACGATTTGAGTTAAGTTGCTGAAAGTTGAGGTCAAAAAAGTTTCCGTACACGGCACAAACATACAAAAGAAGGAAGTAAAACACACGCCAAACAGCATTTTCAGTGGTCACAGATGACAGTAGCGTGCTCTACTAGTGATAAGGTACTACTGCAGTTAAATTTGGGCAAAGAAGACCTAAAGAGGCAGTAAAACGACTCATCAAAATGGAGGTGCCCATTCCAATACGTGAAGACAAGAAGGTAAATCTCTTAGAAACATAGCAGAGACAGTAAAGAAATCACATTCTATAGTACAATACATTCTAAATAGGCATATTGCAACAAATAGTTGCAAAGTTCGACTGCTCAGTGGCCGTCCAACGAAGCTAAAGATTAATCATAACCGTGTTATTTTAAGAACTATCCGAAATGAACCCAAAACAAGTGCTCCAAAACTAGCTAGTATGCTTGAAACTGACTATGGTGAACAAATGATTCCTGAAAGAATTCGCACTATCATCAGAAAAGCGGGCTACAACTGTCGCGTAGCAAGAAAGAAGCCATATGTTAGTAAAGGAATGCCAAGAAATAAGTAGAGTTCCCAAAAGCTGATGTGTACAAGCCAATTTGGTTCTGGAACTCTGTTTTATTTAGTGATGAGAGCAAATTCAACATTCATTCATCCGATGTAAGAGATATAGTGTGGAGGAACCCAAATACGTACATGGAACCAAAGCATCTGTGTCCTACTCTGAAGCATGCAGGTGGTGGTATGCTCTTTTTGGGGTGTATGAGTGCAGTTGTAGTAAGAAATTTGGATTTTATCGAAGGTACAATGGACGAACATGTTTACCTGAACATTCTGAAAGAGAATCTCCATGACAGTGCAAAGAAACTGAATATGGGAGACTCCTTTATATTCCAGAAAGATAACCACCTTAACATACTGTACGAAAAGTGAAAGAGTGGTTGTCGTATAATGAGCCGAAACAACTTCATACTCCTCCACAATCTCCTGACTGTAATCCTATTGAGCATCTATGGGATGAATTAAGAATGTGCCTTAGGAAACATAATGTTAGAAACAAGGACTAGTTGAAAAATGCATTACGTGAAGAACGGAGGAGCATTTCCCCTGTAACTACATCAAAATTGGTCACTGCAATGCAGAAACGAATGCGAGAAGTACTTAAGGCCAAAGGAGGCCAAACTGATCACTAACTGCGGCCGAAATGCAAAGTGGTGCCCTTATTTATGTGCATTTCTTTATGTGTACGGAAACTTTTTTTGACTTGTAATATAGTCAGTATTTCGTGTATATTTGATTTTCTTCTAAATTATAGATACCTAATGTTTTATTTTCTTATGTATATGTTTATTATGGAGTTCCTTATAGAAAACTCATAGAAATTGTCCTTTTCTTTCTCTACTTTGTAAGATATATTATAATACATAACCAGGTAACATCTGTACGGAAACTTTTTTGACCCACTGTATTTGGTTTTCTTCAGAACCAATTTCGTAATTTCCTTGTGTTCTTTCGTCTGCTGGTGCCAATGTTTGTACACAATAGCACACGTGGTTGTGAATGAAGCATGTATTTATAAAGGTTGTTTACTGTACACGTGAGTGTAGGGAACCTTACACCCCCCACACCAGGAAAAAGTAATCTGCAAGATTTTTTTTTTTTCAAAAGCTGATAGGAAGTATTATCGGTCGCAGTACAGTATATACAATTATCACTGGTATTATACATAACAAATACTGGTCACTTATGCACTATGAAAGCACAACACTGTAAAACATCGTAAATAACACTGAAAATATTTGTTACGATACATTAAATGTAAGAATGGTTATAACACTGAGTCCGTCCCAACTAACCAGGATCAAGTACAGTTATTAGTTCTTTCAAAGTGGGAAGTTGTGGTATTACTGTAATAAATAAATATATACTAAGTCACTCATGGTGGGAATATTGGGAGTTTCTCTTGTTAGGTTTGTCATATATTTTAGAATTGTCTATGTTGAGAAAGTTTTGTATTAGACTAATGTCTATTTTAATAGGCGCTGGCGAAGTTATTCTTTCTAGTGGAAATGAGATATCAGGCCGTAGTGAAGGATCTTTACCGTTAAAACGGACTTACAAAGAATGAGACACAAATATGTTATAATAAATGTTACGAATTAAGAGAAGGAAAGTCTGAACCAGGATCGGGAACATCTTTCCTAAAAAGGCGAAAGTATTGTTAATTTCGGGTATTTAATGGGCGTGATTTTCTGGTCATCCCGTATATAATGAGAAGCCTGATTTTATGAATATCCTATATAATGAACAGAAAATGGCGTCATTGCAATTATGTAAGTCGCATTGAAGAAACGATGTTGGAAGCGAGAAAGTATTGTGATTTGTCCTTGCTTAGATTATTGACTCTTTGAAACGGAAGAAAGAAAATGCAAAGTTTGCAGATTGCAGACTGAATGGAAATATAACGATTCAGACATGTTAAATAACAGCAGTAAGTGTATGAGTGAATAAAGAAAAGCGATTTAGCCGCTGTAATGCATCTCCTTTAATTTTTCTTCAAATGGTGACTACTCCTTACTTTTATTATGTTTCCTTTACTTGTGCCTTTGTACTACCATGAGCAAAATAAATGACGCGTCTCTTTATTTTGAAGTTTTTTGAAAATATCTCCGTTTTCTTTATATGTTCGAAATCTCGGAAGGTTTCCCCAGCAGGACAGGTTAATAACAAACCCGTTTTTAATATTTGTGTTAGATATTAGCTTAAAATAAAGAAATTAGAAGCAAAAAACATTAAATCGACAGAAATCTCGAGAATTACCAACTCTGCTAAAGTGGGAAATTTTCAAGAACGCGAGGTAGGGATGCGCTCGAGTCGAGACATGTCTCGAATCTCGACTCGACTCGACTCGAATTCGAGTCGAGATTCGAGTCGAGACACACTTTGTAAAATTCGAGACGAGTCGAGACAAACGTATTTCTCGACTCGAATTTTCGAGTCGAGACACGAGTCGAGTCGAGACGGCTCTTAAAAATCTCGACTCGACTCGAATGTCTCGAAAATCTTTGTATAATTTTTAATATTATTTTTAATCATGAACGCAATAGGGTTACGTAACTTATGGATTATTCGCTTGCCCAACTATTCTGAGGCTTTAATATGTTGCAGCATATCACGAGCTACGGATAATATATAATGTAACATTTGTTGTAAATCACATATTATGATACGAGACTATTTTACATAGTATATCTTATCTAATATAAATAAAATAAAGAGTTTGTTTGTGTGTTTGTCTGTCTGTCTGTGTGCGACCTGGGGACCAGACGAGTGGACCGAGAGTTCCCAAAATTTGGTCACGGGAACCTTAGTCCAGGCCCCAGATCAAGACGAAGCGTTTTTTTTTTAATTTCGAACCAGGGGGGTCTCGGGGGGGACGTTTACTGGGACCGACCTGGGGACCAGACAAGTTGACCGAGAGTTACCAAATTTTGGTCACGGATACCTTGGTCCAGGTCCCAGTCTAAGGCGAAGCGTTTTTGTCAAAATTGGAACCAGGGGGTCTCAGGGGGGCGTTTAGCGAGACATGTAGTAAAAGTAATCCAAATTGATCGACATTAGTGTCAAATCCATAGTTTTCACGGTCGCTGAGATCAATGGTGACACTTCCATCAGCGATGACTTGCAAATTCAGCTACTACTATATGCGGGCCGGGTGTTAGCGGGTGAGGACCCAGACAGCACAATGCACGTACAGTACCCGTATAGTATATGTACAATTGCACGGATGCAACATGTGCATCATCTGTATAGATGCACGCCTGTACATGTGATGCACATATACATCACAAGTTCTATTCAACATCTTCACGTGCACAGGACATGTGCAATGCACACGAACACGTCCTGCACAAGTGATTTACACCTACCGCGTAGGTGATTTACAAGTAGCACATATGCGATTTACATGTAGTGCACAGGTGATTTACAAGTAGCACATATTCGATTTACATGTAGTGCACAAGTGATTTACATGTAGGACAACGCTGATTTACATGTAGCACACAGGTGATTTGCATGTAGGACAGAGGTGATTTACACGTAGCACGCAGGTGATTTACATGTAGGACAGAGATGATTTACACATAACACACAGGTGATTTACCTGCAGTACCCAGATGATTTACATGTAGGACAGAGGTCATTTACACGTAGCACATAGGTTATTTACACGCAGTACCCAGATGATTTACATGTAGAACAGAGGTGATTTCCTCGTAGTGCAGAGGTGATGTAAAAACATATTCGAGATGCAACGAAGAAAAGAGTTTATATATTTGGCGCCTTACACAGTAACATCATATATAACACCAAAGACATCGCCTTCAAAATATATCCCAAGTAACTAGTAATTGTGAGTGAGAATTTCACTTTTAGAGTTCATTATTTACAACGAGTAAAGCTTTAGATATAAATAGTATATTTGACATGTTTGCCAAGTAAGAAACTAACACAACATGTGCTGTAATCAGTCACGAAAATAATTTTGTAAACCTATGGAACTGTCAGACAGTAGTTACATCAGTACAGTGCTGCCACCTGTTCATCTTGTATCCTAGCTCAGCGGACGTTACGCAGTTTTTTACAATCATTCAGCTGTTATTCGTCGAAAAGTCTCTATAACACCGCCTGAAGGAGAAACTACACCTACCAAAAATGGAGGTTACTTTATATTGTTGATGAGAATGAGAGTAAAAGAATGAAAGTAAAGTATACACTTGCACGGTATTATGGATGTGTCATACACATGTGCAGTAGCCGTGCAAATGCACATGTGCACACAACGGCTTAAGCACGGGTAATTTAAATTTGCTTCATCCATGCAAATGCACATGTGCACACGCAACTTTCAAGCATGGGTTATGCACGTGCGCTGCATCCACGCAAATGCACATGTGTACATAACGGTTACAGCACGGGTTATATAAATGTGTGCTTCATCCATACAAATGCACATGTGCACATAACGGCTTAAGCACGGGCTCTGTACGTGCGCTGCATCCACGCAAATGCACATGTGTACATAAAGGCTTAAGTACTGGTTAGGTACGTGCGCTGCATCCACGCAAATGCACGTGTGTACATAACGGCTTAAGCATGGGTTATATAAATGTGTGCTTCATCCATGCAAATGCACATGTGCACATAACGGCTTAAGCACGGGTTCTGTGCGTGTGCTTCAACCCCGCAAATGCATATGTGCACGTAACGGCTTGGGCACGGGTTATATAAATGCTTGCTTTATCCATGCAAATGCACATGTGCATGTGCACGACTTAGTCACAGGTTATGTACGTGTGCACAACCCACGCAAATGCATATGTGCACACACACGGGTTATGTATGTATGCTTCATCCACGCAAATTCACGTGTACGGCTTATGCACAGGTTATGTATGTGTGCATCATCTACATAAATGCACATGTGCACATGTACGGCTTACGCTTGGATAGTGCAAATGTGTCGCACACGTACGTGTTGTCTGGGGAAAACCGAGACATGATAAATAGCCCATATTGAGTGTCAAATCCATAGTTTTCGCGGTCACTGAAATGAATGGTGATACTTCCACAGGTGTTGACTTCCAAATACAGCCCCCATGCGAAGAATGGGTATATTAAGCTAGTATTACAATAAATGGACTGCTTGGATGCCAAGAACTAGTACAGATAAGCACCATTCACTTCTATGAATAGGTATTTTTTAAAAGGATTTTTGTAAACACTAAGTTATAAAACAATGAACTACATACAGTAGTTATGGTTTTGGTTCCCAACATAAAAGAAATATGGATTGTTCATGAGATATTGAACTTCAACTTTCACTCCTGGAAAATTTCAATTTTCGAGTTAGGCCACTTGGCATCAAAGCAGTTCACTGTAAGATAAATACATTCCGCACATTAGTAACATAGTTGTTCAGGGGCCTTCGATTTCCATCCTCTCAAATGAAAGCTGAACGATTGTTTGATACATGCTGACTATATAGGAGAAATAGTGTATTAAGTTTTCGAGCTTTGGTGCATATCCGTATTTACACTCTGATATAACTTTAAGTTCACACTCAAATCGAGCTAATTGTTTAATGCATTTCGAAAGCTTTTGTTTTTATGCAGCTCATTAAGGAAAATCTATTTCATAATCGTAACATTTATGTACTAAGAAACTATGAACGTAAAGTGGACTCGACCTAGCCCCGTGGCCGCTGTGACTCAGTGGCACAGCTCTCACCCTTGGTGTGTGAGGAGTCTGATTCTGTGTGTGTGTGTGAACTCCGCGGCTAGTGTACGCGTCTTTGCCGTGGAAGACTCGGGTTCAATTCCCGGCGCGAGCTCATGTAGTTCGGGTTCCACGTTAATCAGTAGGTCTACATTTCATATATCCTCGCTGCTGAAAGAGACGGTAAAGTCAAAATCAACTCAACAATATATATGTGTGTGTGCTTATGTGAATTTCCTCGTGGCTGTATGGTTAACACATACGCCTTGATCGCGGGAGACTCTGGTTCGATTTACGGTGGAAGATCATGAAGTTGTTACCGGTATCCCACTTTAAACTGTAGACCCATGCCTCATATAACCATAGATATAATATATATGCCTTTGATACACTTATTTTCCGACTTGGAAGCCATCGAAAATTTCCGGACACAGAGTCCCGTAGACCGAAAATGAGAAACATGGGTACAGAGTAAAACAGCCATAGAAATTTAAGCTTTTTAGGCTAACTTAATCCTTACATATAATGCAACTAGCTTGGCCAAGTTATAATGGAGGAAATGCTATCATTGCAACACTCTGAGAATAGAAAATGTTCGTCAGGTATTACTATCCCCCCCTCTTCTGCAGAATGAAAACCCTGACTAAAACTCAATATATATATATATATATATATATATATATATATATATATATATATATATATATAAAACTATTTTGTGTAATGTAACAAACAGTGGCGGATAGTATTCATGTTTCCTTGCAGAGGTCCTTACGAGGGTTCGCTTCCATCTTCCTCTCCCCAAGGACTAAAATAAATTAAAAAATTGCTATTACTTGTTAATCTTGTACAAAGGACGCAATTAAAGTCCCAGTGTAACACCCCTTCACATTTAGATTTTTCCCCTGGAAGAAAACCAGTTGTTTCTTGATTTCTCAGTCTCACCTACATAAACATACGAATAGAATTACAGGATAGGACATGTTTAGAGTGCTTGCACGTGACATCTAACTATATTTCTCATCAAATGTGTCACAGATGAAAATTTCCGTTTGTACTGCCTCTTATTTTCTGGTACATATGTTTCATTTATGTTATGTTGCTAAAATTCGTTAGGAAACAAGTACAGACTGCGCCTGTGTGCCTGACAAAACGTAAATGTACTGGATAATTATTTCTTCACTTTCTTCCAGAAAAAAAAGTAACCCATATCATGTCGGCTAACAAAAGGAGGTAGCGGACCAAAGATAGCCGTTGTTTACCTAAGGTCGTTACACAGCAGGGGTTTCATTCAGTCAGAGGGAAAAGAAAAAATAATTTAAGGCTTCTACATTTGTTTTGAACTGCAATATACTTCTTCCTTTTATTTTAAGAACCATTTCCTTCTCATTTGTCTGCATCAGAAAAAAATGCAAAAAAATCACTAGAATGTGCCTATTTACCCCAAGTACGTACTAGATCACTAGTTCAATAGTAAAATCACTAAATCTAGTACGAAATCATAAATGTGGCATCCCTGGGTTGGAGCGAAAGTAATGGTTGGAGTAAAAACTAGTCCGTATTTCTACTGCGTTCTGTTGTTGAATTCACAGAAATGTTCAAAAATAAATTCAAGAAGTAAAACACGATCCTACAAAAGACTGTTTACTTGCTCACTGGTTTTCGTATTGTGAACTGAAACTCAAGTGCGCAGTCATGTTGAATACTTCTGTCCCTTTCTACTTTACTACTTGAGGGGGGATGAGGGTCAGGATAGATCTAGTGATATACCGCTAAAGGAAGTGGTTCAGTACAGAGTCGGAAGCGGTATGTATTGTTTATACTACTTACAACGTTACCCCCACATAAAATATAAATTCACCCTTTCTCCCTTCCCTTTTTCGAATACAATGAACCGACTCTTTTGCTGAAGAAAGATGCTAAAAGAAAATTGAAACATCTGTGTCTAAACTTTCTTTGAAGCGCAGTCTTTTGTATTTGTAAGGTTTTGCGAGTGTTTTCGAGATAGCCAAATCTTTTACCCTGGACTCCTGCTGCGAACTGACCGTGAGTAAACACCCGATCTCGCTGTGCTCAATTTCTCTCGCACACGTGAAATGGGTTTGTTGTTTCCAAAACAAATAGGAAGTTACCTTGTGCTTTTGCATTTCTGCACGCACACAGGTACCATTGTTGTTTTAATGATCAGAAGAAATATCAAAACCATCCGATATATATGATACGAAACAGCTAACAGAGGGAGGCAAAGATAAAAGTAGGCCTATACCAAGTTTTCCGCGTGGTACCATTATGGAGAATAAATATTTGATAAAGTCACGTAGATGCGCTTAAACCTATTCTATCTGTCCTTATAACTTTTCTGGTCTCATCAATTTCTCAGGAGAATACGTACAACATATGTCCAAATTCCATATATACTCTTTCTAAACTAGTGAGTAAACTCATTAAGAACACCAACTGATATCAATAAACAGGAAAGAAAACAATACGTTATACTTCTATCATTTGGTACACATCTCTTTGAAGCACAGCTTGTTTCTTTTCGAAATAGCTCCTTCGTGTCACAGCTGTGGTTAGTTTTGTTTTGTGTTAGGATGAAAGAGAGAAATGCAACATTTGCTTCGCTGTGAAGTTATATATATTATTAAGATGAGCGGTGATAAGTGAGGTTTAACAAAGAGTGCCTTTCGGATGCACAATTTAACGGGTAGTTGCAGTCCGTGTTGAGAATCGAACCAAAGCTATGTGAGACATGTTATGAAAAATCCAAAAGGTGTGTTGTATCGGTGCAGTACCAGTTTTTTACGTTTTTCAAAATATTCCAAAACCCAAAGAATAATCTTTAATTTCTGATATTTTAGTCGTCACAAATTACAATTTTATAATGTAGTCAATGTTTATAATTACTGGGCAGTTGGGCGTTTAAACTAATAACATCATAATAAAGTCAAAACCATAATTTTGAGTTGAATTGATTCTGAGTTTAACGTCCCGTTCAGCAGCGAGGCTATGTGAGACGTGGACCTACTGATTAAAGTGGAATCCGAACCACATGAACTCCCACCGGGAATCTAGCCCAGGTTTCCCACGCCAAAGGCAAGTATGCTAACCGTTAGCCACGAAGGAGCTCCACCATAATTTTAGTGGGCGATAAGAAATATCTCGCCAGTGCTTTTACAATAAATAAAATTTTATAAGTATTAAAGAATAGTGGTAAGAGATTTTGTAATAGCTCTTTTATTTATGAGATATGAGTATTTAAAAAAACAACTAAAGAATAGGTTGGCGGAACCACAAAAGACTCGTAAAATAAACTTTCTTATAAATAAATACGCACCTTACTCACCTTTTATAATTGCCATGCTTACGTTCTCCATAAAAACAGAAATTCTCTTTTAGTGATACTTTACACAAGATCATGAAGTGGGTTCAAATTTAATTAAAAGCAAAATACAATACAATAATCCACAAATATTGCCTCAAGTAAGTTTAAAGATTTCTAAACACTAGTGCGAAACAGGGCTCTGCCGTTGCGATCGATTTACAGGTCTTGAGACGAAAGTAAGAAGGGACTTACGCACACAGTAAGTAAAAACAATTAATATGCCTGTAACTTTCCCCCAAATGGGTGTATCTTAAAACTAACCTCACCATTATTTTTCTGATTAAATTCTAGTCCGAAATTATGTATCATATTACCCTATTCCCATTTTGAAAACTTGACCTTAATTCAAAATGGCGGATTTCAAGATGGCTGCCATCAAGGTCATGTCTACCATACGACTTCCCCCCGGGACTGATATGTATCCACATGGTTGTTTTTCTTCACTTTTCTTCATTAACGCTCCGTTTACAAAGGGTAGTAAGGGACTTCTGTAGTAATCTCTAATAACCACATCACAACTCTTAAAAGTTATTTTAAAAAAATAGAAAACATGGACCATGGCAAAAATTTGTCATCACAAGTAATGATGCATACATGCCTTCTATCAGCAAAAAAAAGTTTCATTGAAATTGGAGCCGGACATTTGAGTGATGTTCCTTGTGGGATGTGATTAAACGTGACGTCAGAACACATCGCCCCCCTTCCCGGAATTTACGGGAATTAGGTGACCTGAGTGAGCACATGTGATGCCAGCTCTCTCCAGCGACCTATCAAGGATCATTGCTTGTATGCCAAGACGTGTCGCCGTTTTTATCCATGCCAAAAGTCGACATACTGACAATTAGGTAGGTAGTCATGATGGTCTGGCTGATGTGTGCGTATATTTTAACTTGTACATTTTGTCTCGACTCGAATTTCGAGACGTCTCGACTCGAATTCGAGTCGAGTCGAGACACGAGTCGAGACAGAAACATATTTTCGAGTCGAGACACGAGTCGAGACAACATTTTCTCGAGACGAGTCGAGACAGGCTTAAATCTCGACTCGACTCGACTCGAATGCATCCCTAACGCGAGGGAATTCTGCAGTTCAACACGAAGCAGCGACATCTATGTCAGTGAGAGAAGCGTGGATTAGATCTACAAACGAAAATTTTAACGAAATATTTCTAGTATGTCTTATTATATGCATTATCAGCGAACTCCAAATATATGAATCTATGCTAAGTATTAACGTATAGATAGTGCAAATAGTGGAAATTACCTATGGAAAAAGACGAATTGTTAGCCCAATCGTAATGAAAAATCGTCTTTACTGTAGAACAGATTCAGCTTACGTAAGAAAGCAAATAGCTCAGTTAGATAAAGCAACGAGTTTGTATACCGAAGGTAGACGGTTCGAATCCCGTGAAGGACTGTTGTCATTTTTATCACTAAGGTTATTTTATTTATTTTTTATTTGGGAAAGAATCAAATTGTAACATATGTGTAAAACTCATGACGATACAAAAAAAAAAAAAAAAGAGAGAGAAAATATCGTCGCATTTGCATTAGTGTCTCTAATTTTTGTTTGCAAACAGATTCGTAATTATTTCCCCTGTGCTCACTGATGCATAACGAATGTTTTCCAGTAAATGTTAATTCTAATTTGGAGAATTTTATAGTTTCACAATTCCTCACTACATAGTCTTCTATCTACATGTTTGGATATTTTGATAACAGATTTCCCTATTAAATGTTTAATTTTCTCTATAAATATTTGTCTTAAATTGAAATTGTTTTGAATTTACTACATAAGCAAAGTTGCCCGAAGGAAGAGAGCTCAAGTAACAGATATTCTACGTAAAAGCAACCTATTGTAGAATGATGATGCTTCTTACCTTCAGCACATAATCTTAACGTTAGAGTGTCAGAGAGAGAAAAATCCTGTTTTTCCTCCCCTATGACCACTCATCTTAAAGCTCTACCTATAATGATTCGTGTCACATACTCGTGGCTCTCCAAAGACATTCATATTTATTATTATTATTATTATTATTATTATTATTCCTGTGACTTTTTGGCGCCCTTCCCCTAGTAGTAGCCTATATTTTACATTTTATCATAGTGTTTTTAATAGTTTAAACCAGGAGCGTCATTTCAGATTTTGCTTTGGGGGGGGGCAAGACCTCTTGATATAAGTAAAATTTCGCGTTTTTCACTGATTTACTACTATTCTAATGATAAACTCTATATACATCTCAAACTCAGGGGGGGGGGCAAATGCCCCTCCCTGCCCTCCCTAAATGACGCCCCTGTTTAAAACCCATTTTCAAAAAGAAATCCTTACCTAGGAAAACTTCACAAAGAATATGGCCCGCTATAAACAATACCAACTCCACCCCCCCTGGTCTAGTGGCTAGCACGCCTGCCTTCTGTGGTACCGGGTCCAATTCCCGGTGGATTACTGTTGAACGATAAAAGTGGTTCGGATTCCACTATAATTAGTATCCACATCTCCCTTGCCCATTAAGGCATAACCGTGGAACGCTAAACTCAAGCAAACAAACAAACAATACTTAATTCCCGGCACTCTTTATTCTACATGCCATCTCTCAATTTTTCGATACAGCCCCCTTAGTACTATGAAACTCTCTTCTTCCATAGTGAAATGGAAAAAGATCATATAATTGCCACTGTTAAGTCTTATATTATGTAGTAATATTTTTAAGAACTGGAAACACTGTTTTTACGAAATTTAGATTTCATTTATTATTCAAGATGGAAAGTGTTGAAGAGAGACGGTGCATAAGGCACGAGGCACGAACATTTCTTCCATAATTTTAAAGTTAAGTTTGTTATTTAAGTGCAATGAACACAGTGAAGTTATTATATGTACTTTGTGGTTTATTTTAAGTGTTAGTTGAAAACCAGCGATTAGTAAGGTACAATAAAAACTAAAAACAAGTATTGGAAGTTTCCATTTTTAGAAGACAGTCCATTACCAGTAAAGTAAATGGCGCACATTTAAGAACATAATCATAAACAGTTTTTTTTTGGTCCTCCAGTGCCGAATGGAGGAAGTGTTGTGCCAAGAAAAAGAATAAGTGAATCATTCAAACATTCATATTGACTATGTGTGTGTAAAGACAGTGAGTGTTACGAATCAGAAGCAAAATTGACCTAGTGGACTTATCACGTAAGCACCTACGCATTCAGCTGTGCATTGCAATCTGAAGAAAAACAAAGGCGCAATGTAGCAGTCACGTAGCTAAGTATATTTTTTTGTTTCTTTTACTTGTGTAAAGGTCTGTTGTTATAAGGACTTCAGGTAGATACATCACAAGCAATGGATTCAAATACTAATTCTCTTATAAAGGCAAGAGGCCTAGCTAAAGCTTCCCTTACAAGAATGAAAACATTTGTTGAACAATTTGGAGCAGACGGTGATGTAATGCAGATTAAAGTTAGGTGTGCACGTTTACCTAATATATTCAAAGAATATGATGAAGTGCAAAAACAGCTTGAATTAAAGGACGAAAACAATGAATATACACAAGATAGAGAGTTGTTTGAAGCTACTTACTACGATACTCTTGCAAAAATGACGTCAATTGTTGAAACAGCTGAGAAGGCTAGTAGTAGCAATACAAGTTCGTCAGGTGATTCAACCGCAAATACAGGGTGTCTAAAATTACCAGTCATAAAGCTACCAACATTTAAAGGTCAAGTTATAGATTTCAGACATTTTCATGATACTTTCAGTAGTTTGGTTGTAAACAATCAGAGTTTAGATGATATTCAAAGATTTCATTATTTGTTGTCCTCATTATCAGGTGAAGCAAGCAAATTAGTTGAGAATATACCAGTGACAGGTGAAAATTTCAAACTTGCTTGGGAAATGATATGCAAAAGGTATAATAATCCAAAGCTAATAGCAACTGTTCATGTAAAGGCATTGTTTTCATTACCGACTGTCAGTAAAGATTCAGTGGCGGACTTAAGGACATTATTAAATCAAACTATAAGTAACGTAAATGCACTTAAGGCGTTACAGTTAGATACTCCTTTGGAGGATATATTGTTATCGCAGCTAGTTTTGGAAAAGCTAGATGAACAAACACGTAAAGACTTTGAAAATCAAACAAATAGGGAACAGTTTGCTAGTTTAGAAGAACTTCATGTCTTTTTAGAAAATAAATGCCAGGCCTTAGAATTGGTAAAGTCTACACAATCAAAGTCGCATGTCAGTAAATCTAATGTTGTTAAGGATGTAAAAAATGCTAGACAATCTTATGTCAGTACTCATGTTTTGTGTTCGTTTTGTCAACAGTCATGCGTTACACAAGTGTAATGAGTTTCAGAAATTAAGTGTATCCAAAAGATTAAGTTTTACGAAACAGAACAAACTTTGTTTTAATTGTTTGAAAGTTGTCAACCATGTAGCGAAAGATTGTTCGCTAAGTGCATGCAAAATATGTAATCTCAAGCATCACACGTTATTGCATAGTGATTTTAAGAAATCACAGCCTAATCATGCTGCAAGTGTTGAAAATGATTCTGTTACGGAACCTGTAGGGGAAAAGTCAATGTCTCAAGGACAGGAAGTTATTAATACTAGTACTTATTGCTCTGTGAAGCCTAAAAGTAATGTGCGTGTTTTACTTTCAACTGCAGTTGTTCAAGTTAAAGATTGCAATGGTAAATTACATATGGTTAGGGCTTTGCTTGATAGTTGTTCCCAATCTCATTTTGCAACAGAATCTCTCATTCAAAGGTTAAAATTAAAGAAATTTCCTATCAATGTTCCTGTACAAGGTATTAATAATGTAAGTTGCAACGTTAAATACGGAAGTAAGTTACAAGTATTCTCTGCTGTAAGTGATTTTAGTGTAGATGTTGAGTGTTTTGTATTGCCCAAAATAGCGGGAAATTTACCTGATGCTGATATTGAAATTAAAGAATGGAACTTTCCACCGAATTTACAGTTAGCGGATCCTAATTTCAACAAGTCTGGTAAGATTGATTTGTTGTTAGGTGCTGGAATTTTCTTTAGTCTACTCAAAGCAGGACAACAGGTTCGTCCAGGAGCATTTCCAGTTCTCCAAAATACAGAGTTAGGATGGATAGTTTCAGGACAATATCAGATGCCAAAGCACAAGAACTTCACGCCAGAACATCGAACATTCTTTTTGCACAACAACGATGATTTAAGCCATCAGCTGCAGAAGTTTTGGAAAATAGAAGATATTCAAGAAACTCCTCTATCCAAAGAAGAAAGGGAGTGCGAAGAACATTTTATCGCAAACACTAGAAGACATTCAACAGGACGCTTTATAGTGAGATTGCCATTCAAACAAGAAGTGACCCAGTTAGGTGATTCTTACCAGACAGCTGTTCAGCGTTTACAACAACTAGAAAAAAGGTTAAATAGATGCCCCAAGTTACGCACAGATTATGTGACATTCCTTGAAGAGTATGAAGCTTTGGAACATATGAAGGAAGTGGAATGCAACTCTAATATTACTCAAGGATATTACTTGCCTCATCATCCAGTTATTAAGGAAGCTAGTACTACTACGAAGACTAGAGTAGTATTTGATGCATCCGCATGCTCTACTAGTGGCATTTCACTGAACGATGTTCTCAAAGTTGGTCCAACTGTGCAAGACGATTTGCAGTCAATTATATTAAGATTTCGCACCTACCCTATAGCTTTTACTGCAGATATAGAGAAGATGTATCGACAGATTTTGATTGATGAGCGTGACTGTAAATTCCAGAAGATCTTGTGGAGAAGATCAGAAGAAGAACCCATTAAGGTATATGAATTAAAGACTGTCACATACGGAACAGCCTCAGCGCCTTTCCTTGCTACTCGCTGTCTCCAGCAATTAAGTGCAGAAGAAGCTTGCGAATATCCGAAGGCAGCACAAATTCTCAAGAATGACTTCTATATTGACGATTGTATTTCAGGGGTTGAAAGTTTGGAGGAAGCTTTAAAGATAAAGGACGAATTAATACAAATGCTACAAAAGGGTGGTTTTTTGTTAAGAAAGTGGTGTTCCAATAGTACTGAATTATTGGAATCCATCTCTGAAGAATTGAGAGAAACACAACTTCCATTACGCTTAGACGATAAGGGTCAAGTCAAAACATTAGGATTACTTTGGCATCCAGCAACTGATCAACTTCAAGTGATGAATGGATTTACTCTAAATCAAAGGTCGAATAATAATTTAACAAAACGCAAGATGTTGGGCATTATTGCTTCAATCTTTGATCCGTTGGGAATTGTTAGTCCAATAACAATCGTATATAAGATAATTCTTCAAGATCTATGGCAAGCAGGATTGGAGTGGGATGAAACACTTCCTAAAGAACTACAGCAAAGATGCAAGACAGTACTTGAATTCATTCCTTCATTATCAGATATCAGTGTAGACAGAATGGTTCTTCAGTCGGGTACCTTGATAGACATTCAAGTTCATGCTTTCTCAGACGCTTCAGAAAAGGCTTATGGGACATGTGTGTATTTAAGATCCGTCAACAAAGATGGTCAAGTTACTTCGAAGCTATTATGTGCTAAGTCCAAAGTGGCTCCCATAAAGAAGATTTCCCTGCCTCGCTTAGAGTTATGTGCGACAGTGTTATCAGCAAAACTTGTCAAAAAGGTAACTAAGGCATTAAAACAACGAATATCCCAGGTGTATATGTGGACAGATTCTATGGTGGTCTTAGCATGGTTAAGGGCAAGTCCAAATAGATGGAAAACATTTGTTGGCAATCGAGTCGCTGAGGTACAAGAAGTGGGAGGAGAATGGAGACACGTCGCTTCAAGTGACAATCCTGCGGATATTATATCAAGAGGAACAAGTCCTGACAAGTTAATACATAATAATTTGTGGTGGAACGGTCCTCAGTGGTTACAGTGTTCTTCACTTGATTGGCCTAAGACGGAGCCTGCCCCACTCAGAGAGATTCCTGAACAGAAGAAATTAAAATCAAGTTACTTAGTGACAACTCAAGATAATAGTATGATCGAAAAATTCTCTACTTTGAACAAACTTCAGAGAGTCTTGGCTTATTGCATGCGGTTTTTCAAGAATGCTAAAGTAGAAGCATCGAGAAGAAATGTAGACGCTCTTACTTTGGAAGAAATTGAAGAAGTTTTAATCAGACTAATACGAGAAGTTCAAAGTTCAGTTTATGCTAAGGAAATGGCTGATCTTAAAGAAAGTGGAAGAGTTAGCAATAAGAGCAAACTCTTGTCTCTCAATCCTTTCATATGTGATCAACAATTACTAAGAGTTGGTGGAAGATTAAAAATGTCTGAACTTGAATTTGACGCTAAACATCAAATTATTCTACCACCAGATCATCACCTAACAAGACTAATTATGGAACATGAACATAGGCGATTGCTACATTCTGGATGTCAGTTAATGCTAGCATCACTAAGGCAAAGGTATTGGATACCTAATGGTAAAAATGCCATCAAGAAAGTTATTAAAAGGTGTATTACATGTCAAAGATTAAAGGCGTCTGGACCAGAACAATTAATGGGACAACTACCAAAACATAGAGTAGAACTAACAAGACCTTTCACAAATTCTGGAGTTGACTTTGCCGGTCCTATTTACATTAAAACTGGTACCAGAAGGTCAAAAACAAAGGTGAAGTGCTACATTGCAGTGTTTGTGTGTTTAGCAACAAAGGCTATCCATCTCGAAGTTGTGAGTGATCTTACTAGTCAGGCATTTTTAGCTGCTTTGAGAAGATTCATATCTCGTCGAGGTAAATGCAAGCATATCTATAGCGACAATGGAACTACGTTCATTGGTGCCAACAAGGAACTTCAAGAAGTCGAAAAGTTGTTGCATACAGCTGACCATCAAGAAAGGATTAAGAATTTTGCAACTACTGAAGGAATCCAATGGCATTTTATTCCGCCATATTCGCCCAACTTCGGTGGTCTTTGGGAGGCTGCAGTTAAGTCCTTTAAATACCACTTAAGAAGAGTCATGGGAATGTCATATCTCACGTTTGAAGAGTTAACAACATTAACCACACAAATAGAAGCTTGCTTAAATTCGAGACCTCTTGTAGCATTATCCAATGATCCTAATGATCCAGTAGCATTAACTCCTGGTCATTTTCTTATTGGTCAACCATTGACAGCGCTACCAGAACGAGACTTACATCACGAGAAGATTAGTTCAATTCAAAGATGGCAAAGGATCCAACAACAATTTCAACAGTTTTGGAGAAGATGGTATATGGAATATTTGTCACAACTACAAGGAAGAAATAAGTGGAAGAGAAGCTGTGCAAACATACAGCCAGGTCAATTGGTGGTTCTCAAAGAAGATAAGCTACCTCCTCTATCGTGGAAATTGGGAGTCATCACTGAAGTGCATTCTGGACCTGACGGTTTGGTTCGAGTGGCTACTGTTAGAACTTCCAATGGTTTATATAAACGCTCAATTAGAGGACTTTGTGTTTTACCAAATAATGATGAATCGTAATGTCATTCATGTTAAAGTATATTTATTTCCTGTTTTAGTCTATTTTATTTGTTGTTATGTAAAGTTTGTTTTCTTTTCTTTTTTTAAAAAAGGTCTCTAGCCCTTTTTTGGCGGGCGGCATGTTAAGTCTTATATTATGTAGTAATATTTTTAAGAACTGGAAACACTGTTTTTACGAAATTTAGATTTCATTTATTATTCAAGATGGAAAGTGTTGAAGAGAGACGGTGCATAAGGCACGAGGCACGAACATTTCTTCCATAATTTTAAAGTTAAGTTTGTTATTTAAGTGCAATGAACACAGTGAAGTTATTATATGTACTTTGTGGTTTATTTTAAGTGTTAGTTGAAAACCAGCGATTAGTAAGGTACAATAAAAACTAAAAACAAGTATTGGAAGTTTCCATTTTTAGAAGACAGTCCATTACCAGTAAAGTAAATGGCGCACATTTAAGAACATAATCATAAACAGCCACTACTTTACAAGAATATAAACCAAAAACGTCAGTAGAAAGCACATTATAAAATTTACTTTTTGAGGCTCGTTTTGGTGCCCCTCTTTCTCTGGCGCCCCGGGCAGTCGCCCGGCCCTTAGTCCGCCCTTGAAAGTACGGACGCATAACTAAGGACTGCGGAGGAGAGGTTAACCTTCATGTTATGCCACTGGTTTGACGTGTTTGAAATGTTCAGTAAGTGATCGGTTAGTGAAATAATTTCGACAGTTACTGATGTTTAAAGTTTAGCTAAGACAAAGCTACCTAATCAAATACATTTGATATCGGGATGTCACAATTTGATTTTTCCTCACATAAAAAACATAAAAACAATAGTAATAAAAACCCTTAGTCGTACTGGGCTCCTAACTAACTAACAACCTAATTCTTACAGACTAGTTGCTCTGACCGAGTTTCGATTTCTTACGCGAAAGAAGTCTGTTATATTAAGAGGCATGCTTTTCATTATCAAAACTGTTCGAAGTAATACGAACATGGCTTAAGAACAGAGACGGAACTGAATTACCACTCGATTGACCTTGAGGGCAAATCACCAAAGCGTAAAGACGTAAGTTCAGCATGCATTTCTCTGGAGTTGTGTTCAGTATTCCTATCTGCCAGTCATGCTTGTTCGTAGGAGTAATATGTTACAAACCTGATCTTTCGATACAGCACAATAGCAAAAGAATAAAAGGGAAGGAATTCTTGCCCTTGTGAACGTTGGATACCACCATGTGCAATAAAACTGTCGCGTCTCCTTGAAGTGATATTTTATCGAAAATAACTCGTTTTCCTTTATATAGTCTACCGAAGTTTTTGAGGGTTTCAAAATCAGGAAATGTTACTGACAAACAAGGACGCATTCAGGGGTGGGTCCAGGGGGTCCGGACCCCCTCTGAAACCCCAACTTTTCTGTAAATTTAGCCTAATTTTGGGGATTATCTTTTAAAATTTTATTATAATTTATCCTAATATTGAAGTCGGACCCCTCCCGAAATAAATTACTGCATACGTGTCTCTGACAATTTTCAATATATCCGTTAAATAATAAAGTAAAATAACTAAATTAGGAGCAAAATGCTTTAATAATAATAATAATAATAATAATAATAATAATAATAATAATAATAATAATAATAATAATAATAATTGAAGCGAGCTTAACGAGTTTCAACCGTACGACTCAACCAACGTTTGGGTGCCTGTTCGTTCGTCTGCTCCTCTCATAAAAGACATTTCATTTTAATGAAACTAGTAAGTGCCTTCTTTTAGCTCTGCGGAGTAACTATTGCTTGGAATATGAATCTGCAAAACATAAGAGGTAAAATTAACCAAATGGTGCAAGTTTCCACTTATATATATAAAACAATTTTGCAATATCAACTACGTGAATCTTGTCCCATAAAGAAGCCGAAACCCCTACACCGAAGAGCCCTCCGAGATTTGATCATTGTCCACACGGACTGAAATTGTCATTTGAAGCCAAGACTTTAATATGAAGCCAATAATTTCTTTAAAATAGACGGAAAATTCGGAAGTTATAAGCATTTTCATATTTTTGCCTTTTCACATAAGGGAGCCGTAGCCCCCTATACTGAAGAGCCCCCCCTTCCCCCCGGAGATTTGATCATTGTCCACTCGGACTGAATTTGTCATTTGGAACCAACACTTTAATACGAAGCAAAATATTTCTTTAAAATAGACGAAAAATTCGAAAGTTAACATGTTAACAATTTTGCCTTTTCTCATAAGGGGGCCGTATTAGCCTACACTGAAGAGCCCCACGAGATTTGATCATTGACCACTTGGACTGAAACTCTCATTTGAAACCAAAACTTTAATATGAAGCCAAAAATTAAACTTTTACATCAATTTAAACTGACTGGGTTCCGGTTCCCCCCACTATTGTTTAGTTTAGTTAAGTGGTAATTTGTGACAGCTTCACATCAAAAGAATGTTTCACTTCCCCTCCCCTCCCCCAGGAGTTCGTGCTGGATCCACCACTGGAATCAATAGACACTCTTCCTATTCTTTTTGTCACCCTTGATTGTGTAGGGGCTCCTTCGTACAAATAAAGAAGCGGTAATATTACAATCAAGGGGCGCTATATATTAGGTATTCTTTTAGTTACCTACCCCTAACCGCACAGGGCCATCTTTCGTAGAATAAAAAATATTACGTGATATTCCAATCATGAAAGGGGAGAGGATGCTGTAAATATATTTCTTATTCATTTTGTCTGTCCTGCTTATCAAAAATTACTTTCTGTTGGAAGGGTACTGAAATGAGAGGGGCAAAATAAAAAGTCGTACCCCCTCCTACATGGTTGCTCAAATAAGTACTAAAGAAAGCATTTTAAACTAAGATATTTAAGATTTAAACTAGGAAACTAAGATATCCTTACATTATGTAAGGATGGCATATTCAGGGTTATTATTATTATTATTATTATTATTATTATTATTATTTGAATGTTTTTGGAGCACCGAAATTTTGTGAGACGAACAACGATATGTAGAGGTTTAAGATGGGTGGTCATAGAGGAGGAAAAACAGGATTTTTCTCTGTCTGACTCTCTAACGTAAAGATTATGTGCTGAAGGTAAGAAGCATCATCATTCTACAATAGGTTGCTTTTACGTAGAATATCAATTACTTGAGTTCTCCTCCTTGGGTCTACTTACCTTATGTAGTAAATTCAAAACAATTTCAATTCAATACAAATACATTGTAAAACTTTTCCGTAATTAAACATCTAGGGAAAATTAAACATTTAATAGGGACATCTGTTATCAAAATATCCAAACACGTAGATAGAAGACTATCTAGTGAGAAATATTGTGAAACTTTATAAAATTCTCCAAATTAGAATTAACATTTACTGGGAAACATTCGTTATGCGCCAGCGAGCATATGGTGAGCAGTGAGCACAGGGGAAATAATTACGAAACTGTTTGCAAACAAAATTAGGGACGCTAGTGCAAGTGCGACAACGGCATTTTTTCTTTTTTTGGTATCGTCATGAGTTTTACACATACGTTACAATTTGATTCTTTCCCACATAAAAAAATAAATAAAATAACCGTAGTGTAGTGATAAAAATGACAACGGCATTTCCAGGGGATCGAACCCGCTACCTTCAGCATACAGACTCGTTGCTTTAACTAACTGAGCTATTTGCTTTTTACGTGAACTGAGCCTGTTCCGGTAAAGACGATATTTCATTACGATCGTCCTACCAATTCGTCCTTTTCCATAGATAATTTCCACTATTTGCTCTATCTTTATGTTAATACTTAGCATATATTCATATATTTGGAGTTTGCAGATAATGCATATAATAAGACATACTAGAAATATTCGTTAAAAGTTTAGTTTGTAGATTTAATCCACATTTCTCTCAATGACATAGATGTCGCTGCTTCGTGTTGAAATGCAGAATTCCCTCGTGTTCTTGAAAATTTCCCACTTTAGCAGAGTTGGTAATTCTCGAGATTTCTGTCGATTTAATGTTTTTTGCTTCTAATTTCTTTATTTTAAGCTAATATCTAACACAAATATTAAAAACGGGTTTGTTATTAACCTGTCCTGCTGGGGAAGCCTTCCGAAATTTCGAACATATAAAGAAAACGGAGATATTTTCAAAAAACTTCAAAATAAAGAGACGCGTCATTTATTTTGCTCATGGTAGTACATTCCTTATAAAATGTTTTAATCCGGTCCACAGAGATGTCCTAAATTCGTCTTCTAAACGTCACACGATAGAGATTAGGGATTATTTTTTCCGAGACCTTGGTATAATGATGTAAACAGTCCTTGTTTCCTTGATGGAAAATAGACCAAAATGAGGTCACCTGAAGTATAAGATGTATGTTTATGACACTTATCGTAGAATTTCTTCTGATCCAGGTAAGCCTTCTCATAATTATATTTAACTTTATTACTTATCGTGATCAACTTATCTCTCTCTAACTGGATTGTATATCCTTATGTCCTAAAGTACATTCAGTCATGTGCGAGCTTCACATCCGAATAAGAAACTAGAGGAATATTTGTACCACCAACGTGCGAAGCCATTTTTGCCAATTTGCTTGATGCTTTTGAACAAAGAATTTAAAACGGCCTTTTTTTGGGGGGGGGATTGTTCAACGAGCCCCAGAGACGAATGGTTATATGCAGGTGAAAATTTATAGGTAAAATCCCTTCGTGCTAAATTTTGAAGTCGTGTTGCGTTGTGTACTGGATATTGGTCAAGATACAAAATGTGAAATGCGCCAAATCGCAAAATTTCTTGTTCTGGAATATCTTTAATATTTTTCGTAGCAATAGAGTCCAGACTTTTTGCAACATAGCGAGTAGCGAGCTCAGTCGTAATTAAAATATATTTAATTTGTCCGTTCTCCACAGGAAAAGAGCATAATACATCCATTTTGAGCCAACTTGTCATACATGGTGATGCAGCAATTCGACTTGCATCTTTCCCGATAATTTCTTCAGTTTCTGGCACTCTATACACGTCTTTATTTTATGCGCTGAATATTTTTTAAGACGAGGCCAGGGCCTAAAATTGAGTGGAGTACTCCACACTTTGTGGAACTGTAGGAAGGGAGTGTGGAACTGTAATTCTTAAAGTGTGGAGTGGCATTAATGTGAGTACCTTACTTTTCTCGGATTATGCATTTAAACGCGTTTGGTGTGTCAAACTATGTCTTACTGATTCAATACATTCATTATGCAGTGGGTTACTTAATTCCATATAACTACCAGTATATGACAATAAGCCAGAGTTAATTCGTATAGGTGTCTCCTAGATGGCAGAGAAAACCATTGCCAATTTTGAGGTGAAGGAACTTTTTTAATTATATTTAGTTTTCAAACGTTTTCGGTTGCATTCATATAGTTTTAAAATATGCAACTAACTGCACGTTTATCTGTTGTTTCAATAGGACATTACACTTTTCCGATATAATGAAATGTGTTGTTTTGTAGATAAAAATTACACGATTCTTTGAGCCCGTTATAGAAATATGTACTATCAGAGATAACATACACCAATAACCGCCAAAAATTTAGCCGAAGCACAGCGTTACGAAAATCAGTAGAAAGAGTAATGTTTCCCAGAGTGACTTCGATAGTTACTGATAGTGAAAACATGAATACAGGAGAACACAAAGGAATGGGAAATTGTTAACTGATGAAAGAGTTGCTTCAGGTGAAACGTTACCTCTGTTGAAAATTTGGTGTGCTGCCCATCATATTAATTTAGCATGGAAAGATGTCACCAAGAATGTCCAAGAAGTTTCATCTCTCATATAAGCAGCATCTGGACTGTGTGCTTTCTATCACTCTTCAGAGCAGCGAACGAAAAGTTTAACGATGGTAGCTTCAGAAAATAACTTAGAAGTTTTGCACTACCCAGAATATTTTGACGTCAGGTGGACAAAATTTTCATTCAGTATGCTCAATACTCTCCTAAAAAATTGGTATCCAAGCTGCTTTTACTTGAAAACGGAAAGCCATGTATGTAATGAAGCCAATGGCCATCTGCGTAAATGGATAGAAGTAGATCGCCTTCATTTTCTGAGTCTTGTGACAGACGCTCTATATGTTTTCAAGAACTGCCAGCAGAAGTTCGAGAGTGATGAAATATTTCTTTTGAACAAAAAACAAATAAAAATAGAACTGTAGCACAATTGGAGAGTATGAAAGAGAGACCTCTGTTAGGCGAGTGGGGAAAAAACGTTTTTAAACGAACGTGTGCAAGAGAACGTCAACGGAGAAATATAGTACTCATTACATGGTATTCAACTTCATCGTAACACACGTCGCAATAAATCCCATAACAAATATGTCAGTGAGAAAAGAGATTTTACTGTAGTACGCTACGAAGTCCTGGATTCCATAATTAACTTTGTTAGTTTTCTTCTAGTGTGACTATTTTTCTTACCGGTTTGTTTCCTGTATTTTATGGTTTAATACAACACAATTAAATATGTATCCTAATGTGCTTTTAATTTTGTTTGCTCTGGATGCCAAAATTTTCCTTAATAATAATAATAATAATAATAATAATAATAATAATAATAATAATAATAATAATAATAATAATAATAATAATAATAATAATAATAATAATTTTTGGTCGTAGGTAAACATGATGTACTGGACAGAACATTGATTATATGTCTAAACAAATGCTGACTAAACTAGTTTTTCTATACTATATAAAATTCTTACCAGTGTGGAGCTGTGATTTCGTTGAATTTTAGGGCCTGGACGAGGCATATAAAATTTCCTTAGAGCTGTCTTGTATGATTTGGAGAATCTAAAGTGTGATGCAATAGGATGATTATGAAAGGTTGTGAACCACAAATTGGCGAGATTTTGGAATGCACAAGAGATATAAAAGACTATAATTTGGGTGTCTGTTTCCTGTGTCTAAAGTATACCACACCGAAGACCCAAAAAGAAATCTAGCCGATCGTACTGTTAGAATTTTGTCAGGTTCTTTCTCTTCTAATATGGAAATAATCTCCTTGTAATTGTTGTCCTTGCGCTGCTCCTTCGTTATACTCGGTAATAGGTCCTGATCGCTAGGTTGCAAAACATTAACATCCAGAGAATTTGAACGAAAAGTATAATAGTCTTCACTTCCTTCAAAGTTGTCAGGTTTGTCTTTTTCGTAACCTATTGCTTTATCCTACTATTAATATCGGAGAGACAACGAGAATCAGGTAAATAATGAACATCAAACTGGTAGTCTGCCAGAAATAATTTATATGGGGTATATTTACCGACTTTATCTGGTTGTGGGTTCAGAGATGACGAACATTTGGCATCAATATAGATATTAAATTTTTTATTCGACAGGAAATATCTGAAATTTCTGTAAAAGATAAATTAAAGTGCAGTTTCTTTTGGGTCATTCCATGTCAACTGGACCAATTTTGAAAAAAAGTTCCAACTCCACCATCTCCGATTTGTTTCAAATCTTGCATAAATGTTACCTGGCACCAACAATTAAGAATGGTCAAATTTGAGTTGAAGATCTGTATTGGTTACGGTAGTAAGGAGTTTTCAAAATGGCTCCTGTCTCAGAAACGAGTAGCAAACGTCTTCTCCTATTTTGAAGTGCTTGCCATTTTGAACTGGAAGCTCTGACAACCTTCAAAATTTATTTCCTAGGAGAACTTTTACAGTAGAGGAAGGTCAGTTGGTCACAAATTCTCTTGGGGGTTCAGAACTTGCACAATAAATTAACAAATTTGGCTAAAAAGTGTGCGCACGTTTTATGTGTGTCATATTTAGATCCCCATAAAGTTGGATGAAGTGAAGTCTATAGATTGATATTTGAAATAGAGAAACCATAACATACATACTTTAGAATAGATAAAACATTTAGCCTTTAACGCATATGGTTTAAGGGATATGTGGTCTTAGAAATGGGATAAAATGCAAGTATGCCAAAAATGGATCTTTTTGGTACCCAAAAATGGCCATGTTGCCAACCTTGCACCAACTTGTAACCAAAACCAATGCAAAGAGCATGTACTGTTATAGTTAGGAATGAATTTTGGTGTTGGTGCCTTACTTAGTTTTTGGATGGTTGTAAGTTATATTGTAGGTCAGTTCACAAAATCACCGCATACTTAATTTCTATAGTATATCTATGCAAGTAGTAATTTTATTGAACATTTGCTCTTTGTTACCAAGTTACATTAAGAAATTTTCTCTTGCAGATAATATGGCTACATCAAGCGATATTGGTCTACCAGATTGTACTATATAGGCAAAAATGAAGGTTCTGCATGCCACGGAAAGTTTTCTAGAAGTTGTGAGTTTAAAATGTGTGCAGGTTTTACAGAAAAACAGAGATAATTATTACTTATGCCAACAGGATATCAAGTATTACCAAATGATGCATCTATATGTCTTCACCATGAACACCTGCTACTGGTTAAATACGAAGATCTGCAACTCCACTACTGCAACCCGTTTGGTTGAGTTATTGATACGAAAACAGCTATTATTTTAAAAGAAAGAAAAGAGAAAGATATTAAACCAGGACATAAGCTGTGTGCAGTTTGTAGGAAAAGGAAACTTTCAATAGAGAAATCAACTGTAGGGTCAGCCAGTAATAAACACACATCTGTATTCAATCCACCTGAACCCCTGAATTCCAACTTAACACAAATCTTGTAGGACTTGATATTTCTCCCCTAAAACCTGAAAGAGTAAGTAGAAGAGATTTGCACAGGTATGTCAAGAGGAAAACAAGTTTACAAAGTTTCTTTGTAATACAGTAAAACGCTTCTCAGTGTTCAAAGAATCCTCAGCACAGTAGTGGCTTTGGAGATAACGGTAAAATCGTCTTATGTTAAAGAAGGAACCTCTTCGTTTATTGCAACCTCAGGGGTACCTGATTACAACGCGTCTCCTTTGTCCAATGCGACCTCGGCAGATAGTCTTCTTCCGTAGCCCAATGCAGCACCAGGAGGAAGGTAGTTGTAGGGTTACTAGTGAAATACTGATGTGTGAAATATACACAAAATCGTTTGAGCCATTTTCGAGAATATTGTTTTTTTTTTTTTTTTCGCTCTTCAGTAAACTAGCACAATTGTGGGGGTAGGAAGAAAATTCGAAAAAAGAACGGGAGAATCTTATAAAAACTTTAAGTTAAAATTTACTGGGGATACGTTTAATGGTATGGCCTATAGACAAGTGAACACATTTACATTGGGACGGAATCCAAAAATAACTTTTTCAGCTTCTAGGAGCCATGAAACGTGTAACTCCGTTGAAATCTCGATTTTTTTTATAACGATCACCATACTTTCTTCTCTCCTATCGTTACTCAACAGTAAAATGAACCCCATAGTTACCAATTAATTTCGTCTTCTGATAAGCTCCAGCAAGTTGGCCCTTCGAATACTGTTCGTGCAATTATTGCAGACAAGTTAAGTGTACATCATGCCACTGTCGTTCGACGGCTCCGCGCAATCGGTAAGGGGATAAAGTTGGACTGATGGGTGCCACATACAGGGTTTGTCCGGGAAGTAATAGGACTGATTTTATTCCGCCATGACTGTACTTCGGAGCGTGCGCGCACCGACTGGATCCGGTAGAGGGCGTTCCTAGCTAACGAACGAGCGGCTGGTCAGTTGTCTCCGAGCACACGGAGAGTCAGGACAGGCTTTTTCGCGCGACGTGTTTCTGTGAGTGGTGCAAGCCGAAAATGCAGCGTTCGTTAGAGCAGAGATACGCGATTAAATTCTGTGTTAAACTCGGTAAATCTGCGACAGAGACGTTTGATATGATCAAGCAGGCTTACCCAGATGATGCTTTAGCAAGAAGTGGTGTGTTTCGGTGGCACAAGGGCTTTTCGGAGGGCCGGGAAGAGGTCGCCGATGAAGACCGTGCTGGAAAACCTTCGACTTCGACAAACACCAACAATGTGAATCCAACCTTGTGAACAAGGCATGATGTCTTCATGTTTCACGACAATGCACGCGCTCAAAGGAAAATGTAGACTCCCCGTGAGCTGCAGTATGACCCTTCCTCACACACCGTATTCTACTGGTCTCTCTCCCACTGACTACCTTATCTTCCAGCATGTCAATTATCTTTTTCGCAGGGAAAAATTTCGTTAAATGCCGAGACGTTAGTTGAACAGTTCAACTGCATCGAACAAATATTTACATACGCAAACTTGCTCGTTGACATGTTGCTTCTCAGTATCTTACATTCATCTTATTTGGTGATAGGGCTTTTGCTGAGCTAGTACTTGAAAAAAAAAAAAAAAAAAAAACGTATAATTGTATAATTTCACATCCTACTAAACATCAGTCCGGTTTCGGAGCTTTCAAAGTAACTTTTAATTGCGTTTATATTTAACGAAGAGACAGGTTCAATTGAGGAGTTTGCTTCAAGACTTGCTTTCTGTATAGGCCTAAATTAGTTTAAATGTAGTTGTGTATGACATATTGTAAATACGAAAGTCGTTTGTTATATACTGAAACTGGATACAGCACAACAATATCATGTCCTTCCCAGTGCGGTATTAAATTCTGACTTCTAAGATGCTGCAATGGACAATGAGCACCATTCTATAGCTATTTATAACAATGTCAAATTAATGTTTTTGTAATCCAACACGTTAATTATTTTATTTGGTTGACGTACCCAATAAATATTCAGGGTAATAAGCAACTTTTTCTACATAAACCTTATAAATCACTTTTCCTGAAAGTTTTCGATTCAAGTTACCTTTTCGGTTTTATCTCTCAAATCGCTTTTCAAAAGTTTCAAAATTTTGCTTTGATATGTCCTCTCTCTCTCTCTCTCTCTCTCTCTCTCTCTCCTGTTCTGTATTATTTCATAAAAGTTTGTCAACTACTATTATCAAAAAGGATTCTCTAGTGACAAGAAGAACAAAACTATATTACAGAAACAGACTGTTGGATAATAGTGTTCTAATAACTTACGAAAATATATATATTTTTTTTTCCTAATTAAGGGATGCTACAGTATAAAATTCAAGGTCCACGGGACTCACTAAAACGTTGAATATTTAGATGAAAGGACTGATGGGAATATTTTGTTTTTATGTTGCATGCGTTGGTGTTCTTCTGCATTATTTGTAGAACCCTAATCATCTGTATCTATTCTCGGATTTTGAAAATTCTAGAATTTTATTGAATTTGATAAATGTTTTCAAAAATCAAGTGTAAATTACAGAAGTACGGGGACCCGGCGATTTCCCAGTTCGCTCTATGTAAAAACCGCCAGTGTTTGCTCATTTGAAATTTTTACGTCTAATGTACCACTTACATAATTTACAATAGTATAAAAATTTTATTAGTTTGCTTAGAAATGCACATATTTTAATAGCATTGCAGGGTCCATAATATTTAAGTTGGGGACGAATTTCATTGTTTGTTTCTTAATTATAGCTATATTTTCTTCCTTGGATTATTCAATTCACTTAGTTTCACTGACTGATTTTTAATTCATTCAGCATTTTGATCAAGTTTTTCATGTGCGATATTTAATGTGTTAGCCTAATCACTATGCTACCTCAACTTTCACACTTTTGTTTTTAACTATGCAATTTATATCGAATTATTATTATTATTATTATTATTATTATTATTATTATTATTATTATTATTATTATTATTATTATTATTATTATTCAGTATTAACAATATAGACATATCATCTGCAGTATCTATCAATCTCGATTCAACTATTGTTAAAATTTATACTTTAGGAGGAGTACCTCTGACGTCAGCCGAAGTTCACGTGCCAAAATAGTAGTTCGCTGTATATGTTCACAAAAATCTGGGATGTTGGCAAATTTTCCACCAGTAGTGTATTTCATCTTCATTTTGGAACTAATAATTTATTTAATTGTATAGTAGAAGGAAATTATGAAAAAATAGGAAGCAATAAAAGATAGCAAGAAAAAGGCACATAAGTAATTTTAATGGGTGATATGAATGTTCATGTCGCCATTATTATTCAATTTTGATCTGTAATACGTTATAAGAAAAATCAAAGATAGCAACTAGGGTCTAGAGCTGAATGGCACTCACCAGGTTATGGCTTATGCTGATGACTTAAATCTGATAGGGAACGATATGAGGACAATAGAAAGAAATACAGATGTTTTATTAAACACCTGCAGGGAAGTTAGTTTACAAGTAGACGTAAATACGGACAAAATTAAATACATGAAAATTCACCGTGACTGCAACACTACAAATTATGAATACATTAAAATATCAAATAATACTTTCGACAAAGTGGATACTTTCAAATATTTAGAATCAACATTAACAGATCAAAACTACATACACAAAGAAGTTTAATGTTAGCTGAGAGCAGAGAATTCGTTTTATTATCCAGTTCAAACTCTTTTGTCTTCGCGAATTTTGTCGAAGAATTTGAAGTTTAAAATATATGAGCGGCTCGGCGAAGCATAATATTGTAATATGACTAAAGCATTTTGGTGAAGGGCGATTAATATTTTATTGATTTTGGCTTCAATATTTTGTAAACCTTGTTATATTAAATGCAAATAAAATTCAATCCCCAGTCTGGTGCTGTAGGTCATTCACACATGCAAAGAAATCAAGGAAGTCTCATAATAATTTAAAACTATGTCTGGTTAAAACATTCTTCTAAATAGGAAATATAAAAATTTTTTACGTAGCAATGTATCAAGGAAATAATAAGACTTCCTACTTCACGTTATGAAGTAACTCTAAAAATGTAATGGTAAGCGGAAGAAATGACGCTACCAAAACTAGGAAGAAATGGTAGGTGGACGAAAAAGAGTTGGGAACTAGGGAGAGTTCTGAAGTGACCGTTTGACTAGAAGGATCGACATCTCTAAAATCTTCACTCGTCAAAGTCTGGGTGAGTACAATGCTGGTTGCTATTTGATATCACACTTTATTATTCGACTTTGTCACAAAATTAGTTAATTGTTATCCTATCTTCAAAATTCATTATGACAGCTATTATAACTTTTATCGTAAGGCCACAGCACCAGTTTTGGGTAATATTCTGATCTGATATCTCTACTTTTATTTCTACAATCTAATTCATCCATCTTAACTAATTATTTGCTCTACCTAAAGTTTAATGGTTAAGTTTATTATAAGAAAACTCTTCAAATTGCCCCCATGCTATTATGGTTATTAATACATTGAGTTGTGTGTGGATAAAATTGTATATGTCAACGTCCGGATTCTCGGTCCAATATGTTGGCATATGTTAATATGATATAATATTTTCTAACTTTCGAGTAAACTGAAAAAAAAAAAATTAAAGGTTTAATATTCCCATGCAATACAATGCTGACACATACTAAATATCTTCCCCTGCAATCTGCCGGTACATTTTCAAAATTAAACTAACAACCTATTGTTCTGTGGTTCGATGCCAACTCATTCTACATAATAACTCAATTTCACGAGAAGTGGTGCTTACCATTATATTAGCTCGGTCCGCTCATATAAAACAATAATTATGCCTATTTTGTTGTATGGTTGCGAAACATGATCGCTTACTTTGGGGAAAGAACACAGCTCCAAGTATTTGAGAATAAAATTCTAAGGCGAATATTCATACCCAAAAAGAGATAGGAACAGGGAATAGCAGAAACTTCATAACAAGGAACTGCATAATTGATACCGTTTGCCTAACGTTAGAGTCAATAAGTCAAGAAGGCTTTTAAAATTAGGAAGTAGGAACGCTTTTAAAATTTTAACCGGAAACTCAGTCGGAAAAAGATTTAGGAAGACCTAGAGGCAAATAGGACAATATTGAGCTTGATCTCGCAGAAATAGGAATACAGAGTGGAAATTGGATTCAGATGGCTAAGGATATAAGTTACCAGAGAGCTTTTGTGAATACGGCATTGAACCTCCGGGTTCCATAGGCCATAGAGACTCATGTGGGGAAAAACAGAAAGGTAATATAATATGTAAATGTGGTTTAAGAGGAGAAATGAGAGAATATACAGGTTTAAAACTTTTACCGACAGAACTCCTAACGCAATCATAAGGGCTATTTTTCCATATCTTCCACGTAACCGTATAAATTCGCATTCGAATTGTATAACATCGAGTTGAAAAGCGTGACACAACGTTGACCTACTGCAAGATTTGATGTTACCTTAACGATCCAATATCATGTAAGTATCAGGAAAATATTCTGCTTAACACAAGGCTGTTCATAGTAGGCATGCAACTGAATAATGAGGGTAAGTATTAAATTTAGTTAACAAAAATTGTTTTCCCAAAACATATACACAATAAAATGAAATTTTTAGATTAACGTCCAACGGTTATGCCCTTTAGGCTAAAGAAGACAGATTATTAATGAATGATAGTGAAATTAAATTTTTTGTGCTCTCCCACTGTGAGAATCTAACCTGGGTGCATCAAAGGCACCAGTGGGGAGAATCCAAAACATATACCTTGCAGGAAAGGATTTAATTAGACATACACTGTACTAGACTGCAATTAGACGTCCATGTATCTATATTGCATAGCTAGTTTAACAGTTTTGTATACACAGCATCCAGTTGGTATATCCTGACCAGGATATCAGTGCTGTTTTCGAATGAGGGCGGCATTGTTATGTTTACCTCAGTTACTAGGCCAGCGCGGTGGGACAGGGGAGCGGAGAGTGTCACTGTTGCAGTGTATCCAACGGATTTCAAAGTTTCAGTTTAGATGTTATAAGTACTGTAATCTGTTTGCGCTTAATAAAAAACATAAATTACATATTATACTATTGAATGTAGGAATGGTTCATCATACCTGCAGTAATGTTTAGTAGGATTAACCTCTAAATTCTATAGAGATGTATCGTGGATAGCAATATAAGCATGGAGATTACCAGTGCAAGGATAACATACACTGAGATTATTCGCTTGATAAGTGAAAGTTAAATGAAATCTCGGTTGCTAGTAATCGAATTTCTGTTAAAAATATCTGTTTGAAGAAATTCTCTGAGTTACTAATAACCGAGCCGTACTCAGCTAAGCCATTCTTTGCTCTATTAACCTATGACTGGGCTATTAATTATAGAGAAAATTTGAAAAATATTTTCAACCAATTCATTCGGTTATTTAGACCTCTTAAAAACGATAGATTTGGGGTCGAATGTGTAAAAAGCGCTGAAGCAACATGAAACGGACCTACGTACCAAGTTTCAACCAAATTGTTCTTTTGAAAGAGCTCTAACTATGTTGAAGTGATTCAAGTATTCCCATTATTATGTTCTTAGTAGAGAACATAGGAGATATGACTTTCCGTTAAGCATTACAACAACGGTTTCGGTGCCCGAGCATGTTGCGGGGAAATATTGATCCGGCGATCGGTGGTTCGAATCGTCTCCATTGCATTTAATTCTTTTCTTCTAATGGCTTATACGCAAATTAATTAATCCCTTCGGTTGAATTAGCCCAACTACTCAGTTATATGAACAAAAATTAACTAACAGAGTAGTATTCAGTTGCAATAACCGAGAGCTCGGTAAGGTATAAGGTGCCTACTGTTTAAACGTATCAGATGTGCAGTCCTGTTTATCAGAATTTGCCTCTCTGAAAAGTTCTGTATTGCTATCAACATATAGAATGCAATTAAAGAAAAATCGTCTTTAACTAAATGTGATCTTTATTTCTAGTCAAATATCAAAATGATCTACAGCTGAAAAAAAGTGGGTAGGTAGTTCTTTTTAAAATATATCATTATTATTTCTTAAAAAATGCTGAACTTACATATTAACATTGGAACCCATCTTCATGAATTGATGTAAGAAGGACCGCGAGATTTTATACCAATTGTTTTCTCACTGCTATTTTCATGCATTGAGATAAAAACACAGCCTATATATTTTCTCGTCAATAACTTCGAAATGAGTCCACTTGACCAATTGTATTTTATTTATTTATTTATTTATTTTTGCCACAGATAAAATCTGATTCTCTGTAAAACACTGAGGTCAATTTCTTCTCAAGTTATTACCAAGTAATTGTTGAGGATGTGCATACTTTTTTGTGACTCACTTAAATGTTTTTGGAAGTAACTTCCAAAATTTTTAAAACTGTATTTGTCATAACTTGAACACATGTGTCAAGTTATTTATTACAACCAGGACAGTAAGAACTGTGATAGTTTAATTACAAGTTAACCGGTTGTTAACAATGAAGTTAATATTTTAGTTACTGTCCGCCTCCACTCATTCGCTGGTCGGAATATAGTAGCAAGTAGTAACCATGCCAAATCAACACAAAGTTTCAGATTGACCCATACAGATTGCAGTGAAATATTATATTCCGGCTCTATCATCAGTGTGTAACCAAGCGTTAAGCTCAAGATTAGGATTTTAGATTTCTGGGCTTTCGGCATCTAAGGCCATTTAGCCCTTCACGATTGGAGGGATGACGTCCCTCGGCGAGCACACAATTCGGGGAAAGGAAAGGAAGAAAGGATTGGGGAAGGAACGAAGCGGCCTGGACCTATAAGTTAGGTACCACCCCAACATTTGCCTGGTGTGAATGAGGAAAACCCAGGAAAACCTCATTCAGGGTGGCTGGCCTGAAAAAGCGTGTTACACTTTTTCGACCAAGTGACCCCACCGGGAATCGAACCCGGGGCCGCTCCCACCGAAGGCGAGAGCAGCGTTAAGCTCAGTTGATTTATGAACCAACTTTGTAATTACTGCCCCCCTCCAAAGTTCTCAAAATTTATTGGAATTGCGTGAGTGATACCTGTTCGATTGGTATTTGCGACTGACCTAAAGATCCTAGGACATTCGTTAAAGTGTCATTTTAAAGCTCAATTATAGATTTCTATTTTTTTTCTCGAAAAACATCAAAATGTTGGAATTCGATTTCCTCAAAAAGCCATATTTTGAAAATTTTTACAAAAATATTAAAAATATACTTGGACTGTTATGAATGTATCCTCAAAAATTTTATTTTGAGATCAGCATGGGATCTTTTGTTACAACACTTTACACTTCCAAATGTGGAGTTGAAATTCGGTTTAAGTTCTTCATAAGAAAAGACCACACGAAAGAAATCAGGATGAATTAAAATCAAATTAGTAGCATACTAGATTCAAAAAGGAACATTGAACAGGTTTTTGCCTTATTTTTAAGTTCCTCTGAACCTGAAAGGCTTTCTCGATTGTGACTACATCTTTGTCAGACAAGGTATATAGTCGGCCTATTGGGGTCACAGGGTTCACATTACATTGTAATATAATGCACGAATCCAGAGAACATTTAGCCTTCCAAAATGTGCAAAAGATGGAGATAGACTAAATGGATAGAGAAAAATCATTTTCACATTATCTTCATCATTCCCCGACATATATGCTGGCCACTACTTCTTGTTATAGATTGCAGTTATGCATTCACTTACTGCCGTACTTTTTGTCGTAAAATTTGGTGAGTGTATGTTCCAGTGAACTCTGGCAACGCGAAAATATCTTGACAAAAAGTTTGGGAGTAACTGAAGCTGCACGAATGAAGGCGTGAAATTTGTGTCGTCCAGGAATTGTTTGTACGTTCTTGACGCAATTTTGTAGGAATGTTACTGATATGGTGAACTCTATTTGACTTAAAAAGTAAAATGCACTCCAGTAACGTTTGCTGCTGCCTAGTCAAAAAAAGTCGGGATGTACGAATCACATTATTATATGGATCCTGCGGACTTGCTCGACCTACCAATCTCTTGGCTGTACCCACTAACCGCATCACAAGGTCCCTTTCTATGAGCTGCAGCAAATTTTTCATTCAACCCCTGTGCCAAAATCAGCTTTACGTAAACGTAAGTTTAAAAAGTTTTTTTTTGTTCTTGAATGGCGCATTAGATCCATCAGAATAGTACTATATATTTTTTTTTAAATCTAAATTCTCTCTCAAGAACATAGTAAGTTTCTATTGGAAGCAGTACACAGTCGTGGTGTATTGTACGAGACCCTCCGAGATTACAACATAACTGACATACTCTGTTTTTGTTTCTCTTTTATAGTACACTACAAACGGGTGAACAGGGCTTGTTCAATAACCCAGTGAAAACTTTGCGCCTCATCCTGTGCCACAAATGTGTAGTTTTCTGAAAAATACAGTAAACAACAAACTCTGATCCTTCTGTTTTCTATAAAGTACTTTGGTTATTTGCAATGATGTCGTGACACACCAACACAGACAGATTACTAGACTGATTTTGAGTTCATTCACTAAAGTAGTCAATGAGCTCAGATACTGGTTTCTGTAATGCTTCTAAGTTACATGTCCACAGAAATCCATTGTCGAGAAGTTAATTTTCCACTACGTTTTCGTCAAATGCTTGCTCAACTATGGTCCTTATTTCCTGATTCCCAGGACATATTATACAGTCCCACATGTGACAGTCTATGATGCTGAATTGAAAAGACCCTCTACAAAACAATGTTTATATATTCTTAATGTGTCATTTGTTATGGAAACGAATCTTGCACTTTCAGTCATTAAGTTTCAGATACTGGTGAATGGTACATCGGCACACAATGTGTCTACCATACTGACCTGCCAGGAAACAATTTATAGAAAACTAATTTTTTTGTTCATTACTATCCTTTATAAATACGCAATCCTTTATTCCTCTGATTGTCTCATCACTCTCATAAAATAACTTAATAGCTTCGGCAGTTTCTTGTGGTAAACGCATCCTAGGTTTCTGCTCTGGACTACCAAAGAAAGCTTTGGTTTGTAGTAACTTCTTTGCTTTACGAGCCATATAATGTGAGATAGTGAACAATCAGATTATTACTTTTTTTCTTCTTCCTGCTTCTTTCCTTTTGTAGCAGGCTTTCCTAATAGAAATAGGTGTAGAACAAAACTGCACAAAGCGGAGGATCAATGGCAGGGTTTGAAAAAACCCGGGTATTTTTGAAAAAACCCAACCCACCTGGGCCCATATGGGTATTTTCGGGTTTTATTGGATTTTTTCGGGTTTAATTGGGTTTTTTCGAAATATCTCAATGTCTTTGGGGTAAAAGTGTTAAAATGTGATTTATATTTCAAGATTGTCATTGTCGCAACTTGCAACAATTTTCTGTTTACTACTGTTTTGACAAAATGGTGGCGATTTTGAAATTTTATATTGAATCGACGAGAAAATCTATACAGCAAATTTAAAACGTCTCTTGCTTTTACCCTCAAAATTTCAACTTTGAAGTCCGAAAATTGCACCCTGTAGCGTGGATACACGCTAGTTGAAAAATGGCCGCCATTTTGAAATTTTACTTTGGACCGCCGCCAAAATATATAAGCAGCTATTTTAGTGTGTCTCTTCTTTTGCTCTGAAAATTTGTTTTTAAAAGACCGAAAACTGCTCTTTGCAGCGTGGATACCCTGCAATTTTGAAAAACAAAGATGCCGCCATTTTGAAATATTACGTTTGTATGCCGCCAAAAATTTATGCAGGAAATTTAGTGTGACTCGTGCTTGTACCCTGAAAATTTAAACTTAAAAGACCGAGAGTTGTACCCTGTAATATATGTGTGTCGTACAGGCAGACAAACGAACAAATGTGGATCGAATCATTCCAGGATCCTCAGTAACGTTCGCCAAATGCAGTATGAATACCAAATATATTAATTTAAAACAAATATATAATTCATGTATTATAAAATAAATGTTTCAAAATATCTTATGACAAATATTTTCCAGCGTAAAATAAATGGTTTTATTGTTGAAATTCACTTCCGATACTTTGTGCGTTCAATTACGGGAATTTCCCTAGCACTAGCAAGACGGTTCTTTCTCGAACATGAATTTAAAACATAGGGTGGGGGTAAGTGGGGGCGCTCGCCCCATCTAATGTTTTGGCATTGCGTTTTTTTGTTTGATTTTATAAAATAATTTTCTCAGCTAATAAGGATTATATTTCATAAAAACGGACCCTGAAAGACGTCTGTAATCATCGCTATACAAAGTAACACTGAACTTTGCAATACTCGACCAAAATTTCTCGATTTAATTATATTTTAGTCTTTCTTCCGTTTGTTTCCTCCCAGCAGTATATTATCAGTAGTAATCGCGTCACTTTGCCTCACTTTGGACTTTGACCCCGACCTTTGTGACGTCATAGGTCAAAGGTCAATGACCTTGGCCCGGGGTCAATGACCTAGGGGTACATAGGACCACCCCCTCTAAATTTTGGCAGGGGTACCTTGGCCCACCCCCTAAATTTTGGCAGGGGTGCCTAGGACCACCCCCCTTAAATTTTGGAAATTGCCAAATCTAAAAATTTGGTATGGTAGCCTAGGACCATAGTATGTACCTCTATTAGTATTGGGTGTCTATGTCGTTCCCTTTTATGGGTAAAAAATTGCCAAAAATTCAAATTTCGGAGGTTTTTGACCTAATTTATCCCCTTGGATGAGGTGTTATTACCCTATATAGTTATATGGGCGTATACAGGGGTCCATTCCCTTTTATAAGACATGGGTATATTAATGCACCCCTTGAAATTTTTGGGAGGGGTACCTTGGCCCACCCCTTCAATTTTGGAAATTGCCCAATTTCAACATTGGGTATTATAGTATAGGACCCTAATATGTACTATGATAAATTTGGGTGGTCCACCTCATTCCCTTCTAGGGGTACAAAATTGCCAAAACTATAAACGTAAGCAATACGTTATACCACGTGTTTGGTTTTTGGCTCAATTTATCCCCTTTGATGAGGTGTTATTACCTTATATGGTTATATGGTCATGTATAGGGGTCCATTCCCTTTTATAAGATGTGGGTATATTTGTGCACCCCTTGAAAAATTTGGGAGGGGTACCTTGGCCCACCCCTTCAATTTTGGAAATTGCCCAATTTCAACATTGGGTATTATAGTACAGGACCCTAATATGTATTATGATAAATTTGGGTGGTCCACCTCATTCCCTTTTAGGGGTAAAAAATTGCCAAAAATTCAAATTTCGGGGTTTTTTGACCTAATTTATCCCCTTGGATGAGGTGTTATTACCCTATATAGTTATATGGGCGTATACAGGGGTCCATTACCTTTCATAAGACATGGGTATATTAATGCACCCCTTGAAAAATTTGGGAGGGGTACCATGGCCCACCCCTTAAATTTTGGAAATTGACCAATTTAAACATTTGGTATTATAGTACCGGATCCTAACATGTATTATGATAAATTTGGATGGTCCACCTCGTTTCCTTCTAGGGGTACAAAATTGTCAAAATATAAACGTAAGCAATACGTTGTACCACGTGTTTGGTCTTTTGACCCAATTTATCCTCTTGGATGAGGTTCTATTACCTTATATCTTTATATGGTTATGTATAGGGGTCTATTCCCTATCATAAGACATAGGTACATTTGTGCACCCGGGAGGGGTACTTTGGCCCACCCCTTAAATTTTAGAAATTGCTCATTTTATATATTTGGTATTATAGTACTGGACCCTAACATGTATTATGATAAATTTGGGTGGTCCACCTCGTTCCCTTTTAGGGGTACAAATTGCCAAAATATAAACGTAAGCAATACGTTGTACCACGTGTTTGGTTTGACCTAAGTTATCCCCTTGGATGAGGTTCTATTACCTTATATGGTTATATGGTTATGTATAGGGGTCTATTCCCTATCATAAGACATAGGTACATTTGTGCACCCCGGGAGGGGTACTTTGGCCCACCCCTTTAATTTTGGAAATTGCCCCTTTTACATGTTTGGTATTATAGTATAGAACCCTAATATATATTACTATAAATTTGGGTGGTTCACCACGTTTCCTTTGATGGGTACGAAATTGCCAAATTTTAGTACAACCACGTGTTTGGTTTTGGCTCAATTTATCCCCTTGGATGAGGTCCTATTACCTTATATGGTTATATGATCATGTATAGGGGTCCATTCCATATCCCCTTAAATTTTGGAAATTTTCCAATTTAAGCATTCGGTATCATAGTACATGACCTCAACATGTATCATGATAAATTTGGGTGATCCATCTTGTTCCCTTTCATGGGTAAAAATTACTAAAATATAAACATAAGCAATATGTTGTACCATGCGTTTGGTTTTTGGCCCAATTTCTTCCCTTTGATGGGGTTCTATTACCTTATATGGTTATATGGTCATGTATATGGGTTCATTTCCTATCATAAGACATGGGTACATTGACGCACCCCTTGAAAAATTTGGGAGGGGTATTTTGGCTCATCCAGTCGGTTTTAGAAATTGTTTTAATATAAGCATTTGGTATCATAGTACAGGACTTCAATATGTACCACTATAAATTTGGATGGTCCACATCGTTCCCTTTCATGGGTAAAGAACTACCAAAAATCGAATTTCGGAGGTTATTGACACCTATTTAGCACGTTATATGGTTTATTACCTTTATATGTTTATGTTCCCTTTTAAATTTGGGAATTATCAAATAACAAAATTCGGTAAACGTTTTCTAGGACCCATTGGTGTTCCTCTTATGGCCAAATATTCAAAATTTAAATGTTATTGACCGGTTTTATTATTGAATAAGTACAGGATTTATTACTTTTTTTCATAAGACACAGGTGTATTTGTGTACCAATCTTAAATTTTGGGAGGGGGTACATTTCTTATTGTCGTATCAATAATTCTTAATTGGATAGTATATCATTCATTGGGTAAATCATTGTCAAATATGAGTATGATCACGTGATCAGTTATTAACCTATGATGGGATTAGGAGTCCAGGACATTGGTACATTAAAACTTTGTAGTATAATTTAAGAATTGTCAAATGAAATTACGTCATTGGTTTTGATTATTCACGCCAAATATAAACGTAAGCAAGACGTTGTACCACGTGATTGTCCTTGATGAGGTAGTGTACAGGGATTCATTTCCTTTGTTGTGGTACTTCTTAAGTTTGAGTACACACACTTCTAGAAAACAGTTGGTTCTACTCAGGTAAACAATTGACGGACATTATTGACCTTATTGAACATATAATAATATGATTAACTCTAAGACTTAGGTATATCAGGAGAAGTATTCTTTAAATTTGGGAATGGTGATAAACAGAATTTTAACATAAGGCGCGAAATTAGAAACAATACATTGAACTTTAGTCACAGCTCATAGTCTAAGATCATTGGTGGTGATTGATTTGAAATCTGATAGCTATCCTTATTGAATCTTATGACTCATAGACGAAAGGCAATACATGCTACAACACTGGCAAAGTTATTGTTAATGCAATTTGATTGGTTGATCACTATCTTTCCTACAATCTGATTGGTTGATCACTATCTTTCGTGCAATCTGATTGGCTGATGATTTTCAAATCTTTGCTGTATTCAGTTTTAAGTTTTGTTTAACATTTAAAAATCTTGGTTTCGTTCAACATTTTGCACTCACTGATAAATATGATCAAAACCGTTTATTTGTTAATCGAATAGTTAAAAACCGGATAAAGTTTGACGGTTAACCGTGAAACGTAAAATTTTTTTAGTTTGAAATTTTTTTTGCTTGAAATTTTTTTTTGTTTTGAAAATGTTTTCGTTTCCAAATTTTTTTGTTTCAAAATTTTGTTTGAGATTTTTTCGTTTGAAATTTTTGTTTGAAAATTTTTTTCGTTTGAAATTTTTTTGTTTGAAAATTTTTGTTCGAAAATTTTGTTTAAAATTTTTTGTTTAAAATTTTTCGTTTCCAAATTTTTTGTTTCAAAATTTTGTTTGAAATTTTTTTCGCTTCAAAATTTTGTTTGAATTTTTTTTGGTTTGAAATTTTTTGTTTGAATTTTTTTTCGTTTCAAAATTTTGTTTCAAAGATTTTTGTTTGAAATTTTTGTTTCAAAGTTTGAGTTGACATTTTTAAAAGTTTGTGCACCTATTAGTAAAGAACCGGAACTGTTTAGAACAAAAACCTTTGACAACATTGTGGTGCAATAGTACACGTCAGAACCTGGGGTTGTACTTGAAATGAAAAAACACAATTCATTGAAATGGATCATTTTATTACACTCCACATACATCCATACCAGATAGTGGTTCTGGATATTGTCGATACAATGTATTTTGAACTTCTTGCACTAGTTTGTCTTTAGCATATAATTTTAATTCCAATTGAAGTCTTTTAAGGTCTATTGCGATATCAATTGGTGGAAACTCAATGTCCATTTGATCACAAATAAACTGTTTATCAATACAGGTATGCACTAGCCGGAACTGTTTAGAACAAAAACATCTGGCAACGTTGTTTATCATGGTGCAATAGTACACGTCAGAACATGATAATGCAACGTGATCAGTTTTTCATCATCGTTCGAGTTAGTATTCATGATAACATCATCATGGCTACTTGTCTGCAGTTTCTAAACACACGTGATGTGATGAAATCATTTACCAAGATTACTGATTTACAACAGAATGTACCTCATAGAATCTTAGCTAGCCAAATGATACCTACAAAGTTTGGATTAAGAATCGTAGTGAAGCTTGAAAATGATAAGAATATAATTTTACCAGCAAGATATTTACCCATGGAAGCATCAAAACAAAAAGAACTGCTGCGTTTCTTAAATACTGGATCTCTATCTTTATGTTACAAAGGATTCTTGGGTCGAAGTCATCAATTTGAATTTAGTACATAGCCGGATTCGTCAGCAATTGTGATGAAATCATGAATTTAAACGTCAGCACATCAGACATAGTTGTATGAATTTGGTTGGTCAGCATGACGTCAGTAACTGTGATGAAACCATGAATTCAAACGTCAGCACATCACGTCAGCCGTAGTTCTATAAATCAACCAATACAGTGTCATCCCACGAAATCATTTGAGCAAGTGCTTTTCAGGAGGAAAGATGTGTACTTCTAACGATAAAGAGTTCATCTTCGCAAGCTATTATCCAATAAATATATTTCAAACAAAACATGTGATGATTGGTATCAGTGCTAGAACATTTGAACCTGTGATTCGATTGGGCAAAGCAGAACAATTTGGTGTACAACTGACCTTTGAAGAATGGCACGAATCGACCAAATGAACGATTATTTTCATGATGAGCTAAATGTGACCATAGTCAAATCATTAGGCTCAAATCATGAAGTGGTGATGCGTACAGTCCTCGAAGAGAAGATGGTGCTGTTACGTAAAAAGAGTACATTCCATGTCCCTTGCAACATGGTGTATCTAACACAAACGGAATGGAACAAATTCATCAGCGTATTTCAGTGTGTGAAACATGCAGTGGAAGTGTGCAACAAAACAAGTATATTTCTGAAAAAGTACTATTTTGAAAAATGTGTTATGCATATTGTACAACATGTATCTAGACATTGTGATGGTTGTCAACATCGTTCGTGGGTGCATACCTGTATTGATAAACAGTTTATTTGTGATCAAATGGACATTGAGTTTCCACCAATTGATATCGCAATAGACCTTAAAAGACTTCAATTGGAATTAAAATTATACGCTAAAGACAAACTAGTGCAAGAAGTTCAAAATACATTGTATCGACAATATCCAGAACCACTATCTGGTATGGATGTATGTGGAGTGTAATAAAATGATCCATTTCAATGAATTGTGTTTTTTCATTTCAAGTACAACCCCAGGTTCTGACGTGTACTATTGCACCACAATGTTGTCAAAGGTTTTTGTTCTAAACAGTTCCGGTTCTTTACTAATAGGTGCACAAACTTTTAAAAATGTCAACTCAAACTTTGAAACAAAAATTTCAAACAAAAATCTTTGAAACAAAATTTTGAAACGAAAAAAAATTCAAACAAAAAATTTCAAACCAAAAAAATTCAAACAAAATTTTGAAGCGAAAAAAATTTCAAACAAAATTTTGAAACAAAAAATTTGGAAACGAAAAATTTTAAACAAAAAATTTTAAACAAAATTTTCGAACAAAAATTTTCAAACAAAAAAATTTCAAACGAAAAAAATTTTCAAACAAAAATTTCAAACGAAAAAATCTCAAACAAAATTTTGAAACAAAAAAATTTGGAAACGAAAACATTTTCAAAACAAAAAAAAATTTCAAGCAAAAAAAATTTCAAACTAAAAAAATTTTACGTTTCACGGTTAACCGTCAAACTTTATCCGGTTTTTAACTATTCGATTAACAAATAAACGGTTTTGATCATATTTATCAGTGAGTGCAAAATGTTGAACGAAACCAAGATTTTTAAATGTTAAACAAAACTTAAAACTGAATACAGCAAAGATTTGAAAATCATCAGCCAATCAGATTGCACGAAAGATAGTGATCAACCAATCAGATTGTAGGAAAGATAGTGATCAACCAATCAAATTGCATTAACAATAACTTTGCCAGTGTTGTAGCATGTATTGCCTTTCGTCTATGAGTCATAAGATTCAATAAGGATAGCTATCAGATTTCAAATCAATCACCACCAATGATCTTAGACTATGAGCTGTGACTAAAGTTCAATGTATTGTTTCTAATTTCGCGCCTTATGTTAAAATTCTGTTTATCACCATTCCCAAATTTAAAGAATACTTCTCCTGATATACCTAAGTCTTAGAGTTAATCATATTATTATATGTTCAATAAGGTCAATAATGTCCGTCAATTGTTTACCTGAGTAGAACCAACTGTTTTCTAGAAGTGTGTGTACTCAAACTTAAGAAGTACCACAACAAAGGAAATGAATCCCTGTACACTACCTCATCAAGGACAATCACGTGGTACAACGTCTTGCTTACGTTTATATTTGGCGTGAATAATCAAAACCAATGACGTAATTTCATTTGACAATTCTTAAATTATACTACAAAGTTTTAATGTACCAATGTCCTGGACTCCTAATCCCATCATAGGTTAATAACTGATCACGTGATCATACTCATATTTGACAATGATTTACCCAATGAATGATATACTATCCAATTAAGAATTATTGATACGACAATAAGAAATGTACCCCCTCCCAAAATTTAAGATTGGTACACAAATACACCTGTGTCTTATGAAAAAAAGTAATAAATCCTGTACTTATTCAATAATAAAACCGGTCAATAACATTTAAATTTTGAATATTTGGCCATAAGAGGAACACCAATGGGTCCTAGAAAACGTTTACCGAATTTTGTTATTTGATAATTCCCAAATTTAAAAGGGAACATAAACATATAAAGGTAATAAACCATATAACGTGCTAAATAGGTGTCAATAACCTCCGAAATTCGATTTTTGGTAGTTCTTTACCCATGAAAGGGAACGATGTGGACCATCCAAATTTATAGTGGTACATATTGAAGTCCTGTACTATGATACCAAATGCTTATATTAAAACAATTTCTAAAACCGACTGGATGAGCCAAAATACCCCTCCCAAATTTTTCAAGGGGTGCGTCAATGTACCCATGTCTTATGATAGGAAATGAACCCATATACATGACCATATAACCATATAAGGTAATAGAACCCCATCAAAGGGAAGAAATTGGGCCAAAAACCAAACGCATGGTACAACATATTGCTTATGTTTATATTTTAGTAATTTTTACCCATGAAAGGGAACAAGATGGATCACCCAAATTTATCATGATACATGTTGAGGTCATGTACTATGATACCGAATGCTTAAATTGGAAAATTTCCAAAATTTAAGGGGATATGGAATGGACCCCTATACATGATCATATAACCATATAAGGTAATAGGACCTCATCCAAGGGGATAAATTGAGCCAAAACCAAACACGTGGTTGTACTAAAATTTGGCAATTTCGTACCCATCAAAGGAAACGTGGTGAACCACCCAAATTTATAGTAATATATATTAGGGTTCTATACTATAATACCAAACATGTAAAAGGGGCAATTTCCAAAATTAAAGGGGTGGGCCAAAGTACCCCTCCCGGGGTGCACAAATGTACCTATGTCTTATGATAGGGAATAGACCCCTATACATAACCATATAACCATATAAGGTAATAGAACCTCATCCAAGGGGATAACTTAGGTCAAACCAAACACGTGGTACAACGTATTGCTTACGTTTATATTTTGGCAATTTGTACCCCTAAAAGGGAACGAGGTGGACCACCCAAATTTATCATAATACATGTTAGGATCCAGTACTATAATACCAAATATATAAAATGAGCAATTTCTAAAATTTAAGGGGTGGGCCAAAGTACCCCTCCCGGGTGCACAAATGTACCTATGTCTTATGATAGGGAATAGACCCCTATACATAACCATATAAAGATATAAGGTAATAGAACCTCATCCAAGAGGATAAATTGGGTCAAAAGACCAAACACGTGGTACAACGTATTGCTTACGTTTATATTTTGACAATTTTGTACCCCTAGAAGGAAACGAGGTGGACCATCCAAATTTATCATAATACATGTTAGGATCCGGTACTATAATACCAAATGTTTAAATTGGTCAATTTCCAAAATTTAAGGGGTGGGCCATGGTACCCCTCCCAAATTTTTCAAGGGGTGCATTAATATACCCATGTCTTATGAAAGGTAATGGACCCCTGTATACGCCCATATAACTATATAGGGTAATAACACCTCATCCAAGGGGATAAATTAGGTCAAAAAACCCCGAAATTTGAATTTTTGGCAATTTTTTACCCCTAAAAGGGAATGAGGTGGACCACCCAAATTTATCATAATACATATTAGGGTCCTGTACTATAATACCCAATGTTGAAATTGGGCAATTTCCAAAATTGAAGGGGTGGGCCAAGGTACCCCTCCCAAATTTTTCAAGGGGTGCACAAATATACCCACATCTTATAAAAGGGAATGGACCCCTATACATGACCATATAACCATATAAGGTAATAACACCTCATCAAAGGGGATAAATTGAGCCAAAAACCAAACACGTGGTATAACGTATTGCTTACGTTTATAGTTTTGGCAATTTTGTACCCCTAGAAGGGAATGAGGTGGACCACCCAAATTTATCATAGTACATATTAGGGTCCTATACTATAATACCCAATGTTGAAATTGGGCAATTTCCAAAATTGAAGGGGTGGGCCAAGGTACCCCTCCCAAAAATTTCAAGGGGTGCATTAATATACCCATGTCTTATAAAAGGGAATGGACCCCTGTATACGCCCATATAACTATATAGGGTAATAACACCTCATCCAAGGGGATAAATTAGGTCAAAAACCTCCGAAATTTGAATTTTTGGCAATTTTTTACCCATAAAAGGGAACGACATAGACACCCAATACTAATAGAGGTACATACTATGGTCCTAGGCTACCATACCAAATTTTTAGATTTGGCAATTTCCAAAATTTAAGGGGGGTGGTCCTAGGCACCCCTGCCAAAATTTAGGGGGTGGGCCAAGGTACCCCTGCCAAAATTTAGAGGGGGTGGTCCTATGTACCCCTAGGTCATTGACCCCGGGCCAAGGTCATTGACCTTTGACCTATGACGTCACAAAGGTCGGGGTCAAAGTCCAAAGTGAGGCAAAGTGACGCGATTACTACTTTATCACACACAAACAAACACACCTAACACACTATCTGTAGAAGCCGACTTTAAAAGGGAGGGCAGCTTTTCTGTTCCGTCTCTCCAAACTAAAAGCAGAGGGGTTTTGCTCTTATATAATTATAAAGTAATGATTACAAGGTGGTTGCATATCTTCAGGAGTACCGCTATTGATCCCCCCCCCTAATCCAACGGTCTGCGCACGCCTGTGATTTAAAACAATTAACAAAGAGATAATTCCAAATTTATAAAGTAAATGTCTTTAATTAAAATAAATATCTTCCAGCTTAAAATAGTTTTATTGTTGAAGTATTCACTTCCAATGCTTTGTGCGTTTAATTGCAGGAATTTCCCGAGCATTTTTTATGACGGGTTTTCCCCGAAAATACAACTTTCTTTACTGTGCATCGATACTTCCACTAGTAAGGAAGTTTAAATTCAGCACTTGAAATAGTAGGGTTACATAATCTTCGGAACTCCGAGCATTAAGCTTCTTAAAGACAAGAATTTTTACGCTATTGCTGGTGTTAATTCAAGAGAATGCTTAATTGAAGAGTAGCGACTAATGACAGAACTGTTGTTGTTGGAAAGCAAACTTTTACTGAAGAATTACTTGTGTTACCATCTAATGTATAAAATAATACTAATAGCTTTACTAATGTATTTACATAATTACTGGAGGTACAGACACCTATGGCCTTAAATTCGTCAAATGTATGAGGGATAACGTCTCACGGCGTCGCCGAGCACACTATTCACGGAAAGTATTTTTTAAAATATAAAATTGAATATTTTATTTCAAATAGATTATAAACACAATCCATACATTAATTTGTTCTGTAATTATCTCAAGCTAAGGTAGCTTTTTTGATTCATTCAGAACTTTATATAGGTCTAACATTGAATGTTGTTGTATACTCTTAACATCAAAGCATCTAATTCGCCCAAGGGAAGCAAAATCTGATACAAGTCACTTTCAATGTGATCACCTTAGTTGTGCCAATAATATACTAACAAAAGGCTCAAAAACCCAGGCGGGTTTTTAAGTGGGTTTTTTCAGGTGGGTCCAACCCTGATCAATGGAGTCCAGACTGAAGAAGATTAAAGGGGTCTGTTGGGATAAATGATGAATAGCAAACATAGAGAATAGAGGTCCAAAGAGAAAAAGCTCCAATTTTTTCTTTCTTTTTTTTCTTTAATGGAATTCCATCGAATCATCATCTTTTTTTGTTAAACTCTTGAACAAAGATTATCCTTACCTTAATCAGATCTGACGTTTTATCTAAGAATATGTTAACTATGATCTTTTTTTAAATGATATTTTTATATTTGTTTGTGGTTTATCTTGATTGACACCCTGGACGGGTGAAATTAATTAGAGAGAAGTGAACTACTACAAATTTTGGAGTTTTGCTGTTACGATATTTCATTCGTTTTGAAGGTTAACGCAAGATTAGATAGAAAATTAGTGAAAGTTATTAACTTTATGCTACTAAGATCAGGAAGCGTAAAGAAGGAAATTATAGTAAATAAAGTAAATTTCAAAGCGTTTAGAAACACTCTAGGTTTAGAGGGAAATGAGGAGACGAGTTTGACAGTCATACTACAAGAAATCAGGAAGTTGTGAAATGCAGTGAAAAGAGTAGAAGCGAAACACTTTATAATTGCGGAATAGTAGACGATGTGATAGATATTAAACTGTGGACATCAACTTTTTCGGGTGCTAAAAACGAACGTCCATTCGAATTTTTAGATTTAGCAAAGCAGAAAAAGATAGCGGAGAGGGATATATTAAGAGTTCCGAAAGACCCGACAGTTCTATTTGAAGAAACAGGACGTTGGTTGAGATTTCGTAGGCCATTTGAAAACTACGCAGCATTTAAGCATAGTTTCTTGCAAGTTTTTATTAACTAACTAACTAACTCTATGGCCTATGGAACCCGGAGGCTCAGTGCTGCGTTCACAAAAGCTCTCCACTGACTTCTATCCTTAGCTAACTGCATCCAGTTTCTACTTTGTATTCCTATCTCTGCGAGATCCATCTTAATATTATTCTCCCATCTGCGCCTAGGTCTTCCTAATGGTCGTTTTCCTATGGGTCTTCCAGTCAAGACTTTGAAAGCGTTTCTACTTTCTTCCATTCTAGCTACATGACTTGCCCACCTAAGCCTTCTAGACTTGACGACCCTAACAATGTTGGGTAAACCGTATAAACTATGTAGTTCCTCGTTATGAAGATTTCGCCTTTCCCCATTCCCGTTCCTCTTGGGTCCGAATATTCTTCTCAGGATCCTGTTCTCAAATACTTTCAGTCTATGTTCTTCCCTCAGAGTAAGCGACCATGTGTCGCAACCATACAGAACAACAGGCATGATTATCGTTTTATATATTTCAAGTTTTGATTATAAGTCGGAAATATAGACTATGACTGAAGCAAAACTACAGGATCCCGAAAAATCGTTGGCCAAATTTATAACCCTGTTTTCGAGACTAAGAGATTCACCGACAGAGAAAGAACAGATCTCGAAAATCACAGAAAAATCTCATCTTAGATTTAGACATTTTTTTCATGGAAAACAACTTGATTCTCTTAAGCAACTCGAGCATGAACCACTGAAGACACAGTCTTATCTGCTAGGTGCATACAATTATACGCAACAGTCGAAAATTGGAATTTCTAACTTTCCTCATTCTATCTCGGCTATACCGGCTATCATTACAGGAGAGAGAGACCGGAATCGTCAAACACTACACAAATAGCAATTTCTGCTTTGTATCCAATTAAGTTCAATAGGTCTTATAGAGGAAATACCACAGAAAAGTAGTGGAAAAGAAAGAAAGAGGATCCAATGTTTTTCCTGTCGAAAATTTGATCATAAGGGCTATGATTACCTGCTAAGGAAAAACACAGTAAGAACAAAAGAAAATTACTCAGCATCAGTATTGATAAGAATAATGTAAATAAATTGTAAGTCCATGTGCCTTTTTTTTCTTTCCCCCACAGTAAAAGAAAAATTCGTGGCCAAAGAACTAAGTCACTGGAAAGTCCTGTGACTGCTTATGAGAAGCACTTGACAACCATCCCTAAGGAAATATGGCGTTCGACATTTAGAAAATGTTTTCAGAGGATGGAACTTTGCATAAATATGATAGAGAATACGTTGAGAAGATGTGAGCCTAACAATGTACCTTTAAAAAAAAAAAAAATAAAAATAAATAAATAAATAAATAAATAAAAGCTTTTAGAGTGACTCTCATATTCTGCTTATTTGTGGAGCAGATCTGATGCAAAACATTGACATATTCTCACATCTTAAAGAAAGAGGTTGGAGATTTGCAAACGAAAAAATCTATCCCTCCCTTCGTTGTCTAACGGGACCGATGAAGTAAACAAAACAGCATATAGTTCAACAGAGAGGGATAATGGAACAAAGACATGTTCAAGCCAGCAACCTCAAAGGAGGAGGGTAAATTTCTTGACCGTCAAAAATTGAAAAGCAAAACGACGAAAAAGAAAAAAAACGGAGACAATTTTCATCTTCGACCAGAAAGACGATGAATAAAAAAAAAGGTAACTGAATGAGCTTCTGTTGAAATGCAACGTTCGGGGATAAAGGACATAATATACTGGGGTATTGACAGCAGCAATTCATGTATTAGTAAAGAAACCGCTGAAAAACGGAAGTAGGCCCAGGATTGCGCTAATTTAACGCAGAAGAAGAGGAATGAGGCTTCGAAGAAACTTTATGACAAGGAAGAAAGCAATATTTACTTTAAAATCGGGCAGAAGGCATGTTGCGCACCGCAAAACATTTCTGTTAGTATATCGAATAAGTACTTCCGTCCCTATCTCTTAGTTAAACAGTTAACAGCAAATACATTCCTAGCAGGAAACAAACCTTATAGGAAGCCACCAGAATTAAGCAAACATCTTCCAGAGCAAAAGAGGAATTTGTAAACAGAACTCCTGAGATAGTGAGGACGGGGATAGATGCTTTCAAATAAAACTCCTGTTTACAAAGAAGAGACAATAGCCGAAAGGGGACATTATTTGTTATTAGTTTGCTTAGAGAATGTTAGTTCCAGTTTAGTCACTTTGAGAGTCAGTAGCTATATTTTTAACTTTGCGGGACAATTTAATAAGCCATTTCCGAAACGGAGATCCGTTTATGCAGCATGCACATCTCGTTTGGATAATCCGTTCGAGTTAGAACTTCTATTACATGTGCATAATAAGAGGTCCGAAGAGAATAGACAAAAGAGAGGACTGAATCCAGGCACTTCTAATAAGGACAAGGATAGATACTGTTCTCTGGATGAACCTACGGCTCTAAAAAAGGCAAAATTCAGTGGCTCAAGAGAATAATAATATGCAGAGTCAGGACCATCAACATCAGCAGAAAATACGTACATAACCCTATTTACATAGATGAAGCTAGTGAAGATTATCTGGTCTATCTGTGTGGATGAGGTTGATATAGAAGGGTTACCACCAATCCCGGAAAAATTTCTTGAAGAGATCGAGCAGAAAAAAAGAGGTGAAAAAAAGAGGAATCAGTAGTTAGAAAACTTTCCTTCTAAACAAGAGATTCATGGACATGTTATATATTTTTTTTATTTATTTTAGTGAAGAAATTGTGAATTTTATTTTTAGTGAGTGATAAACATAAACAGTGAGAGACATTAGACTAGGCCGAAGGAAGGGCATAGATTTTTTTAAAAAGTTGTTTTTGTGTGTATCGAGTTTCATGTGTTCTTTCAGTGAATATAAAGTGTTAAGAAAAATTCTTAAGACAGTACGGTACATTTGAACTTATAGGGAATCTAATTTTTTTCTTTTTTTAATCTTTTTGTAGAGTGCTATGTAAGGACGAGTCTTTTATATATATATTTATTTTACATATTCATATATATTTTACATATTCATATAATTAGTGTTAAGTATTTTATTTTGAATAATATCGTTCCCTTCCATGCATGTGAATGTATGTTTTACTGTGTATTTCTTTACTTTCCTTTTAACTTGTCTTAACGTATATAGCATTCGTTTGTTTTTTTTTTCTAATATAAAAAAATGAAATGAAATCTTTGAGTTTTACGTCCCACGCTTATGCTGGTTAGGCTAAAGGAGGCGGTGATGATGAGTAATGAATGAATGGTGAAATGAAGAAAGTGGAAGGAAACGGGAAAACCCGAGGAAACTCACGCACACGGTGTTTGTCCACCACAAAGTTCATTTGGCTTTTTTTAATATAGTTTTTCATAGTGAGTCGATGCAAAATTCCGGAGGATTGGGACACGCTGTCTATCTCGTATTTTTTTTTTTTTCGGATTTCTAAGCGAAAAATAAATTAATAAATTTAAAAATGAGAAGGAACTACGACCATATAAGAAGAAAGCCTAAGCTCTTTTTCTTTAGATGGATGCTAGGGCTGCTAAAGCCTATTTTAGGAATGCTGAAGGTCCGCCTAGCCTTTGAGATCTTTTTAACATTTTTTGTACGGATCGGTCTTACTGTTAGTGGTGATCGAAAACAGAAAATAAATTATTCCTCTGGAGCCAGAGTGATGGCTAGAGCAAGGGAAAAGTGATTTCTTAGGTAAGAATTGTGATCAAAATAATTGAAATGAATCTGAAATTTTAGATTAGCACGGAATAAACTTGTGTGATAGCTTACTGAGATGAGTGATTCTCATTTCTTCCAGATAGGAACGACTTTTTTTTTTCATTTAGAGCTTTATATTTTTTAACCTCACAGGAAGACAATTCTCTTTGAAGGTGTTCTCAGATTTATTTATTTTCCGTTAAGACAAAGAAATCAGAGTGATGGTCTCCTCTTTAGAGTAACCGTCATTGGGCTCAGCGGTGTCCAATACACTTTTTTTTTTTTTAATACGGAAAGTTGTACTTACGTTTACAAATAAAAAATAAGGTGTCGGACCAAACTGTGACTAAATGTCGGATTAGGGAGTCCAGACTGAAGGAGATTATAGGGGTCTGTTGGGATGAATGATGAACAGCAGCCATTATGAATAGAGCTCCGAAGAGAAAGCGCTCATTTTTTTTTTTTTTCTTTAGTGATATTTCATCGAATCACGTTTTTAAGAAACTCTTGAAAAAAGATTATCCTTACCCTAATCAGATCTTACGTTTTATTTGAGAATAAGGCAAATCTTGAATTATTTCATGGTATGTTTATATTTGCTTCTGGTTTATTTTGATTGGCTTACTCTAGACAAGTCAAATTAGAGAGAGGTGTGAACTACAACTTGTAATTGTGGTTATTTACAGGGTTTATGTTTCACAAACGTCAATTATTTGTCATAAACACAAATTTGCACTTTTAGAATTCTTCAGCTCAGTATCCCATACCAATCATGCTTCTTTTCTAATGCTGAAACTTTTATCCAATGCAGAATTCAGTACTTTCGCCTTTGGCAGCATTGTAAAACAGATGATGAAGACTGAACATGGGTGCGTCTGTTTAAAGCATAATGTATCTAACACAATAGTCACAAATATAAACAATAACATACAAAGAAACACGAAACAACAGAAAACGTAAAACTGAGAAACTTAAACGAGAAATGACTAGCGAAGCATTATGATTTTGACATTTCGAACTTTACAAGCGTCAGGTTACAGGAGCAGAGCTAAAAAGTCGAGGTTATAGAAATACTAATTGTGAGAAAAATTATGAAAAGAAAACAATGAAAATGAAAACGAAACTGCATTAAAGAAGATAAGAGAATATATAAAGAGTTAAACATCGTATTAAGAAGATAAACCAGTAAAGCAAACAAACCCTATAATAGTCAATAGCGATGTAGTACAAATTTAAATTATGTATAGGGACGTAAACTTAATGAAAAATAGAGAAGGAAGAATATCTACAACAATATATAAACTGAGGGTGTGCAGCGTATTCACAAAGAGAAAGATAAATATTGAAAAACTGTACTGCAAGAGGCAAGAATCAACTGTACATTTTGGTTACATGAAACGAGAGAATCGTCGTCTTGCAAACAATTAGGACGTATTACCTAAGAAATGGAATACAAAACGATACAAAGATTAAAGAACTATATTCTCCGATTGCATATACCAAAAATAGAAAATACATATTAACGTCTGAGAAAGATAACATTACGTTATGGAAACTTACGAAATAATATAATTTTTAATAAAGAAGCACATACTCTGGTCAGAAAAGTATTATTATTTAAAGAAAATAAAACTTACAGAGCAAAGATTAAAATAATTTGAATAAAGAAGTAAGGAAGTTAAATAACAGTTTTGATTCAGGAATGAAGAGGACACTAGAGAAACAATTAGCTTACATCGAGTAATAGCTGAATGCCTTGTAGACAATGGAAGAAAATGTACGCAGTATTCGTTGATTTAGACAAACATTTAGGCAGAGAAGGTATTTAAAAAATATGAACTAGGTAATTTTGATGGAGACACTAAAGTAGCTTCGGACGCAATAGAAAGATCAAAAACTTAAAAAGTACTTATGAAACATACATAAGAAGTGGAATGAAAGAATATAATGAAACAAAAAATGAAATGAAATGAAATCTTTAAGTTTTACGTCCCACGGTTAAGCCGGTTAGGCTAAAGGAGACTGTGATGATGAGAGATGAGTGAAATGGTGGAATGAAGAAAGTGGGAGGAATTGGGAGAACCCCGAGAAAACCCACGAGCACGGTGTTTGTCCACCACAAACTCCACACGGCGCAAGCTGGGATCGAACCAGGGACCCCAAGCACCGGAGGTGAACGCTCTACCACTGAGCCACCGCGCCCTCTTCTATAATGAAACAAGACAGTGCAGTTGGAAGAGAAGTTTGACATCAATCAATACCTGTTTAGAGTAGTAAAAAGGATTTGAATAGGAAAGAGTTTGTTTCGATAGAAGGTATTAGGGCTGGTATATTTCACTTCCTGATTATATTGCTGTTATTGAGTAATCTTAATAAAAATGTGACAATATGTTAAGAAATGTGAGAAAAAGCTGTGAAAAGAATACATGCATGATAAAAATGAAGACGAAAGCAGTGATGGCTGAAATGAAGGAAGATGTGACATCTATAGAAGTGAGAGGTTAAAAGAATACTAGAGTAGTTCTCGGTATCTGGGGAGTATTTTAAATAAGGTACTGAAATAAGAACAAAAAATAGAAAGCAAGAATAGAAATAGTGAAAGATCTTCAAGAAAAGAAGGAAAACGTATTATATGAAGAGTTTTGGAGGGAATTAAGGAAAGGGGACTATCTGAGTTCTCCGAAATTTGAACGAAAAACCAATGAATGGAATAACAGAAAAGAGAACATAATTAGAGATAAATATAGGGAGATTAGGACATTGCTGGGACAAAAATAGTATTCTGCGAAACATTGTAGAAAAAACAATGGAAATACAATATGGGAGATGAAAGAAAATTACAAATAATGGTTGATACTTAAACGAAATGAAATGGAAATTTTTCAGTTTAACGCCCCACTATTATGCCCGTTAGGCCAAGGGACACAGATGATTAAGGCAAGTGAATGATGATGGAAGAACTGGTGGATGAGAATATGAGGGAAACGAGAGTATCCCGAGAAAACACAGGACACAATGTTGTCCATCGCAAACTTACTTGGTCAGGGATCAAACCAGGGACCCCAGAAGTAAGCGTCCTACCACTGAACTACCGTGCCCCTGATACTAAAACGGAATAAAAGAAAGTTAGCTAAGGAAAGTAGCTTATGGAGACTTCCAAATTTGTCAAGTAACGTACTAGTGATAGATATAATTATGATGATAAACTGCATTGATAGAAAAAGAAGCCTATTAGCTGTTTATTCAATTATTTATTGTATTAATAGGACGGACATTTAATATAACCAATACTCACCTCAGCACTCATAGGTAGTACAGCATTCTTGACTGTGGACGTTTCAATGGTGGTTTGTCATCTTCATCCGTACAAATTCTTTAAGAAACAATGGTAATATCTCAAACGCCTCACAATTTTGGTCTAAATTTTGTTAGGGATACACGCATTTAATGCTCTTGTTCCCATCAATTTTTACACGCCAGAGGCGCCCATGATTGCACACACGCATTCTATGCTCCTGTGCCACCTGAACACTTGAAACTGACGCCAATCTCAATGCTATAGTTTTCCGTAACATTAATAGCGTTTCGGTACCCGATTTTCCCACTTTTGTGCATTTTTCTTCCCCACGTATTGTTACTTCAACTATATGTTTTTTTCGTCTTATGCGTCACTCACAATTCAGTCAATATTGCGATAAAAAGAAATGCACTCAATCTTATCCCTTCGTTCTATGTTAATAAGTTCAAAATTTAACATTTGTCGGGAACGGATCTTCATAGATGGAGAATGAATGAACGTTCATACACTCTCTGAGAGAAAGTTTAAGAAGAGTTATATCCTTTAATAGTATATCGTCGAACAACATGTAGAATGTAGTAATTACCAGCAGAATGCCCGTTCTTTGAATGAAAAAAAAAATAAAGTTTATATAAAATATTTTAAATATTTCTACTACATTTTTTCCTGCTTTCAAAATACTTGTTGGTGGAAGTTCGATTACACTAGAATTACGTAAACGCTCATCTGTCTCCTCCCTTAGGCGTTACACTTTGCAATATGCCATGCTATCTGTAGTCAAGAACACACGATTATTTCTACAAAATTTTAAATTTTTACACCTGATAGTACCGAAGATCTGATTAAAAAAAAAAAAAAAAAAAATCAAACCATCTTCCCTCCCGGCACTCCACTTCGCAAAGCCTCATCTTATCTATTAGTTTACCATGTAATAACAATATTTACTCAAAATTACAAGGTTCTAGGCCTAATAGTTTGGGGGTTTGGAGAGTGAGTCAGTGGATTTACTGTTATATATATTTCCCCAATTTTGTTTCACCTTGGCAATTAACGCAAGCACACCTAGTCGAAACAAAATGTAAATTCATATACCGTAAAATTAAAAATTTATATTTCAGGATTTCATGAAGAAAATTCTGACAGTTCGATAAGAAAGAAAAAAAAAACTTCAATATTGGTACTGGTTATAAAGGAAATGTAACGAGGTGGGAGTATGTACTTCTCTCCTGCAGTGACTTTTCAGTGCATTCTCGTATCAAACTAGTTGTTTAGTCTCGACGGAGGGAAAAACTGCAAAGACATCCAACAAATAAAACCACACATGTTACATCATTCTTATTCTTTTAGGCTATGGCAACTGCAATTTATGATCAGAAAAATTGCATTGCACGTACCTCTTTCTCTGAAAGTCTCTTTATATTCATGAAGCTGATTTTCTTCTAGCCAAAGATCGGCTTCAGTCTTTTCGCGCGTGCTCACTTCCGCCCACACGGTAAACACTAATTTACACAGTGAAAAACAGGCCAGACAGAAAATTCCCACTACCACGGGGGGAAGCCTGCGATCCATAGTCACCACACTCCACCCATTGTTTCTCGCACTTTAAAAAAAATGCAGTCACGTGACGATACTCAATACGAAAACTAGAAAGTCTTCTCCATAGGAACTACCTGCAAGAACAGAAAAATAACGCTTTTATTATAATCTTATTTTTAGAATATTAATATTCATAAAGAAAATGTTTATAGTAAAGTACAATCCTAACAAAAACTGAAACTCACAAGATGATTTCCGTTTATAATACAATACCCTGTGTTATTATCTGAAATCAAAATATAATTTCTAATCACTTGCATATTAAATCTGTACAACAGGGATATTTAATCCAGTATAAAGAATTTCCTTTTACAAAGTAGAGTTACGCCATCACCTTTACTCCACTCAATCATAAATATTAAAGTTAACATCTGACCGATTATAATATAAATACTCGAAAAACATAAGAAAGAACACTAATACTGAAAAATTATTGTACGATTAGCAAATCATATTTGAAAGAATAGTATACCAAATTACATCAATAAAGTATGGAAAAATGAATGGGTCAATTTACATATGTTTCGTTTGATTTTGCTTTATTTGTCTCTATTAATTTAAAATTGGGAAAATGTTTCTCTGTAAATATCGAGCATCAGGAAGCACAATTACCATCAACATTTTCACTACATAAATTTTAATATCCTACGAATACTAATTTATATAATGAATATATTTATATAATATATATACAACAGTGAGTCATAAGTTTAGCACTACTGGCATTTACAAGCAATTTGCAACGTGTATATCAAGTGACCGAAGTAGTTCAAACCATCGAAAGTGGTTTCTAGCACGGGTATAGACACTGGTAGCTTGTGCACTAACAGTTGTGCAGTGCTGCATTTTATGTGTGACTTGACAGCCGCAAAAATGAAAGTGTACTGAAATGTAACTCAGGAACACCTGTTTGTTGTGTGCTAATTCGCTTTAAGAGTTTAAAGTGAACCATAACACAATGGAAGCAACTCGACACATTTGTTGTGTGAAAAGGAAGGGGCATTGATTATAGTATAAGAGAATGGTTTAAGAAATTTTGTTCAGGTTGCAAGCAGCTTACCGATCAACCAATATCAAGTAGGTATCTGAAAATAATGAATTCAGAGCTCGTACGCCAAATCACAGTCAAATCCGAAGACTTGTACTCGCTGGTTATTAGGCAAGCTCGGTATCTCACATTCTAGTGTGGTTCGCAATCTTTATGTCCTCGGTAAAAGCAAGCGGAGCTCCGAAATCGTGCTACATTTCTTCCAGCTCAAGCACAGAAACAACTGAATGTGTGGAAGAAGCTATTGGCAAACCCATGTGATCTGCGTTGCCTAACGAGAATGATAAGGTGTGACAAAAAGCTGATATTCTTCCGAAATCCTAACGTGCATAAACAGTGGTTAAACAAGGACCAAGCACCGGAAACTGTCGTCGATAACGATGTTTCAAGCACAAGAAGATATCTCCATTTGGTGGAATTATGACAGGACAACTCATTATGAGCTCGTTCCGAAAGATCAAAACTTCCAATACAAAACCTGTACTCCGAACAATTGGAGCGAATGAATGTCCTTGTGTCGCACAAAACTCTGCACTGATGAACAGAAAACGACACTTTCTGGAGCAAGACGATGCAAAACCTCATACCTCTAGAACGACCTGGAATAAACTCTATGATTTGTGGAAACTGAACTGATACCACCCAGCATAGTCTGGACTTCACACCCTTGGATTACTACTTGTTACGACCTATGGCTCTCTTGCTTCGCTAGCGATGATTCAACAAACAAAAGCAGCTGGAAGCACCAGTACAGGGCTTCTTTTCGTCGATGGACAAGACTGGCATTGAAGAATTATCTGAGAGATCAACTGACATGCTATTTTGCTTCTTTGGTAAATTCCGTTTAAGTTTCATCATAGCTCTTCTAATAAGTTCGAAATTATTTAAACTTATCGATATTTTATACTCCTAGATTGGAAATAGTTTTACTGGACACTTTAATATGTATAGTTATCCAAGAGTTTGAATACTGCTGAGCTTAACTCTTTAAGAGTAAACCCCACATAAAATAATACGAAAAGATCAAATCTGTTGCAGGTGGAACTTGAGGTATTTTATGCTAACGGAATTGTATGAAAATTGCAAAAAGGGAGCGATTGGAAAATTCGACAAATATGTCTGAACATAATATTTGAGTTTCGTCATCGGAATAATCAATGTTAGTAATCAGAATAATAGCAGTTTGATTTTAATAATGGTTTGATGAAAGGTTGACTTATTAATATTAGAAATACAAAGCAAACGACACATACCCTGTATTTACAAAGCATTGGTACATCAAGTGAAGTTTTATACCCAAACTGTTTAAGATTAATTCACGTTTTTCCTTGGATATTGCCAACCAATCTACATTCAAGTCCGCACAAACAAAAGCATAATACAGGGTGCGGCAGAACCAACTAACCAGTTTTAAGGAGCAATAAAAAGTAAATCTGTATATATAGAAAAAAAAAATGTTTTTATTTTCTAAATTAGTACGATATACTATTTTACATTCATTTAGTTTTGAAAATAATGTTTTCAAGATGGCGGCCGTTAGCATCAATACATTGTTGTAGACGATCCGTGAAGTTTCGAGCAGCTCTTGCACATATGTCGCGGGGTATGGCATTCACTTCGTCAATAATCCGCTGTTTTAACTCTGGTAGGATGTGAGGGCGGATTTTGAAAAACTTTTCCTTCAGATATCCCCAAACAAAGTAGTCACAAATGCTCAAATCTGGTGACCGCGCAGGCCACTCGACAACACCCCTCAAAGAGACGAGGCGTCCCGGAAACATTTCTGTTTTCATAATAAGCGCGAACGGCAAAACCACGATGTGCACCGGTCCAGACCATATTAGCTACTGAAATGAGGTCAACGACTGAACAAAGGCAGACCACGTGCAACTGCCTACACCCACCTCAGCTCTCGCGGTAATCGATAGAAACTGCTTAGTCGGTTCTGCCGCACCCTGTACGATAATTACATGACATGCAGTAAGAAATTATATATATATATATATATATATATATATATATATACCTTTTCAATTCAGGTAAGGTCACAGCAATTGCTTCAAAAGGAACTCTGTGATTTATCACTTTACAAAACAACTTTTTATGCCTATCTAACCTGGATGGTTTAATAATAGCAATTCTGGTTTCTTAAAATAACGTATTCAGTAATTAAATTACATTTGGAGTTGCCAAGTCCTATAATTCTTTTATATTCTTACTTGCTTGAAGGAATCTAACTTATTTTCTAAACCTTGTACAGTGTGGCGGCACTGTTTGGTTCATTAATAAGATCTAAGTTTGATTTTAACCCTTTCGTGCATAACGTCCACTGGAATGGGCAGTGTTGATTGGTTAAAGTTATGTTCTGTCATAACTCTCCACCGGCAATCCAAGTGCATTGGTTTTCAATAGAAGTTACCTCGGTGGCTTGATGATCTGAATTTTTCTGTCATCTAGCGTAAAACTCTGAAGCAGGGTTCTGACGTCATGAATGCATGCTTGAAACAGACAAGAAAGAAGCGTGGCGAGTTCTTCTGGAATATCTATATCTTCTGGAATTATATATATCGAGTTCTTCTGTAATTATATATAGTGCTTTTCATTTTAACTCAGGCAAAGAAAAATAAAATTGTACTATCATCATCTCAGATGTTGTCAAAAAAAATTTTTTATAGCAACTAGACATGTTTTTAAAGGACCCATATTCTTTCGTTTTGTCGAAAAAAAATTTTCCCGACAAGTAATGGGCCATCAAAGACGGGGATGATTCAGGGAAGATTGAATTGTAGAAAACATGGAAAATGGTCAACTTCGGAGCCTCACCATTCAGCAATGGAGACAGATCGAGTTATAATATCTTCTTGTGGTATGTACACTCATGTCCAAAATTATTGTCGCATGTCTATAAATATGTTGTTGTAGGAATATAATTTAATAACGAATCCGCCTGGTATTTCTTATAAGTTTGTATGTGTATAATCGGCAAAGACATGTATGTGACAAATTTCATGCCGAAACAGCAATAAATAAGAACAATGAAACGAAAATAAAACTTTCTTGTCCATTTAGCAACATTTTCTTTTACTCTTTCTCATTTTCGTATTTATAATTCTTTTCCTTTGAAATTTACCACAAATATACATTTACCGATTATACACACAGCATCAGTATTAAAAGTACCCCGCAAAATTATCAAATTATATTCTTACAAGAAGACAGTTATAGATATGCGACCATCATTTTGGACATGAGTGTACATAGGGATATAAATAAACTATAGTAAACTATATTTTATTATAGTTTGGTTTGCGCATGCGTATCTTTTTGCACATAAATTACCAAATGAACGTCAGTTTATCTGAAAAGTCGAAGTTTACGAATTTTTTCGAGCACTTCCGGCTCCTATTTTAAAATTCTGTTTTTACGCTTGATAAGACCTACTTACCTACTTTCCGAAAAAAAATTCCATCGCTTCTGTGTGCAACCATTTTGTTATAAAAAAGAAATCGAGAAATTCTGAAATTTTGTCGGATGGTTCAACTTTACATGAATAATAAGCACAGCAAATAGCATTCTCGACCAATGCTTCATGAATTACCTACAGCCTTTTGAAGTTAACGACGTCTCGTTAATTTTGAAGTCGCAGTTGGCAACACAGGGAATAGGAGTGCAACAATTTGATGATGTTTGTGGTTCACATTCATTAAATAAAAAACAAACGTTTTTCCTGATTGTGTTTTATTATTTTCATCAAAAAGGCTCTCTGACATAGTAAACTGATCCTCCCCACTCCTCCTCCGTTTTCTTAAACCGAAGTAATCTGAGGTGGGAATTTCGATTTCGAAACAGAAATTTTAAGTTTATTTACTTAAAATGTTCTTCTGAAACAAACTTTCACTTTTGTTTTTCACTGAAGCAATTATTTGTTTGCTTAGTGTCTATTTCGTTAATAACATGTAACCGTGCAGATGCGCCGATAGATGTTGGTGCATTCACAAGTAGTAGCACATTGTCGATGATCACAAAACACATATTTTCATTTCTCTTATGCTCTTCTGGAAACATGTATTCTGTTGAAGGTCCATGTGGAAGCATAAACATTTCAACTCAACACAATTTATGATCTATTGATAATATTTCTGCTACCCACCACTGGTTATCATATAGTACGCGACAAAGGTCAAGATCTAAGGGTTTACTTGTTCCTACCATAAATTCTTCATTGTAACTAGATTCCGGCATTGCCGTTCCAACTCAGGTAGAACTGTATAAAGCTCTTAGTATAGCTAACCCCATTACGGTTATCATAGTAGCATGGTACAGCGTTTGTTCCGTCTGGCATCTGTAGCTTTTACAGCGTGATTGAAGAACGTATATTTCGGTATCTTGGCAATCAGCCCACATCATGTGGCAATATATGAGAGTTATTTTATTCTACTTTGTTCAGCTTAAAACACAAATTACTTTGATGTTAATTATGTCGGGAAGTATGTAAATGTTATCAAATAGAGCAAATCTTCTCTACTCCCGATCCAAGCCTTTGCATTAAGTTTTTCCATAAATGACGTAAAGGCAATGCCCTAAATAGAAGAGGGGGAGTGTGCGGGGTATACTTCCTTAGATCTTCCACTTCGAGTACTGCGTAAAGGAATAGCAACACAGTTTAGAAACCGAGATCTTCCTATCTCGAATATTTTCGGTGCGTAGCGGATGCTTGATGTATTGCGACTAGAGATGCAAGGGCTCGGAAAAATACCGGCTTAAAAAAAAAAAAAAATTCTGCTCCGCATTTTTGCTTGGGAAATTTTGGGCTTTTTTCAAAATTTTGCTTAAAATTGATAAAGCAGACTTTGTTTCGCTTCTCTACAGCACAAAAACTCATTTAATTAGTGGTTGATGTAGGTAATAATATAAAACCTAAAATAAAATATGAATTTCGAACAGATTTTTTAAAATTCTTAACATATTTACATTATTAATTCCTAAGGATTAACCAATTGATGTAATAATTTTTTAACCTCTTATACACAAAAGTAAGTACTTTTATTTAAAAATAAAATGATACATAAATAACTAGCAAAATTGTATGTAGTATTTTTACTTCAAAATATCACACACCCTCATTTTGAAACAAAATAAAATAAAACATGAGAGAAATACATTTATATGATAATCTTAAAGGCTGCACATAAAGAGCTTGGTTTCGGGTGGTTCTGTATATTCTTGAACTTTTTAAAGTTTTAACTTTTATATACATTGTATGAATATTTCGAACAAATTTTTCATTCATTGATCACATACGTAATAATCTGTTACCACCTATCAGGTGCTTCGGATCTGCAAAATCGGTAAAATTCTGAATTCTATAATGCATTGACTGTTCCTTAAGCTTATTTAGAATCGAGCAAGTACCGAATTTTCTGTTCATGAATCATATGCGTAATAGACCGTTCATTTGATCGTATGGTTTCCTAGTGTGAACGTCACATTATCTGTGTTATAAGATGATTTGCATAGCTAAATTTTTCGTGAAATTATGAATAATATTTTAGTTTAATTAGGTATTTGCATATAAAGAATTTTGAGATTTAAATAATTACCAGCGGGAGCAGATAACTTTTATTAATATTTCTATGTATATTTATGGTTTATTGTATTATGTAAATGAATAGTAACGAACAACAAGGCAGGACTTAAGCGAGAAGCAATGAGAATTGGATATTATTTAATATGAACGTATAAGAAGATAGCGAATTTTGTATTTCAATATGCTAGTTTGCATGGATAGAGGCAGAGAAAGCTTCCCAGAGAAAAAAAAAAAAAAACTCAAAGAAAGCAGGTGTACTCAACGGAGCGTTGGACACCCAAGTTGAGTAGATTTTTGAAATCAATATAACCATCTGAATAAGGATAGAAAACCTATGAGATTCAGATTTTGCTTAGGTGTATTGCTAGCTGAATTTCTTAGTGTTGTTATAGGGAGTAGCATACACTAGCACCGTCGAGACACAATTCCTGCGATGACAATACTTGAAAAACCATATAATTTTTAGCAAGTCTATGAGAGAAACCTGCATACAAAGAGGTGCTATTTTTTTTAAACACGCCCCTTTTTAGCGTGTTCGACTTCCAAAGCGTCGTTTTGCCAACGGAACATTCTCGAAGAAAGATAAGTTGACTATTTTAAAATTATTGACGAGTCCACTTGAACTAGAGGGGAAGCTGTCTAGAACGTTGTTTGTGATGGTTCCATGACATCCGATAGATGTCTCTGTAAAAATATAGTTATCGTCTGCACCGCTGATATGATTTGAAAGATAATATGTGTTATGTTATGTAAATAAACTTTCTGGGTGTTCCCGTAGTATTAGACATATGTAGTTCGATATATATATTTTGTTTTGTCAAATTGGCTTGTACTAATACCAGTTTTAAGACCTGGTAATGGTTATGGAAGGCATGCAGGCAGACCAACACATACCTCAGTTTTTTTTTTTTTTTTTTTTTTAAATCTAGCAGAGAATGCAATACTGCTGCAAAGGAGAAGCAAACTTCCAATCAGTTCTACTAGGTTTATTATAATGTGTCAGGCTACTTCAGCCTTATTTAGAGTCATTTTAATTTGTTTATATCTAGCATAACTCATTTAATTTGTTTTATTAACGTAATTAAGTAATTCAAAATTACAATCCTCAATGCATCTATTTCTATAATTCACCATGTTCAATGTCACTTGTTCAAGCATTTCTTGGTGTCGCCGATAGATGGCTTCAGCTGTCAAGGTGTTGAAGTAAGCATGTCAAGTGACATAGTTTGAACAATGTTGGTGTTTAAATTATATTTTGTGTAAATACAGCATAGTGTGTGTGTGTGTCAGATATTAAACTGAAGCTTAATTATTAAGCAAGTTAACACACACAGTGACAGACAACGATGCCATTGAAGTGATAGACAAAGTGGAAAAGAACAAGAACAAGTGTGTTTTTTTTTTTATATTTAGGTCACTGGAAATTCGCAGGTGAGGGAGGCACCCTCACCCCTATTCCAGTGGAGCGGGCTACTTTGGTTTGGCCCAACACAGCAGTTGGAAGAAACAATGAAACTGCAAAGGAATAAAACAGTACGCGGGACAAACAGAGAGTTAGTTGTTGCTAAATCGCGAGACAGTGCAGAGCAAAGCACTGCAAGTCGTATTCGTGTTGACCGTCAGCTATTTGGAACTCTGACCATTCAGAGATTTGTGTATAAGAAGAGTGCGTGAGTTAGACACTAATATTCTGTGCGTGTGTGCAGTAGAATGGGCGATCATAACTAGTTTACTTTAGTATTTCCTCGTTTTTCTCCGGACTAACATTCTTGTGGTAGAATGGGAGAGTAGGAGATACCGATTATATATATATTTAGGAGTGTGATTTCTCAAAAGTGATATGAGAACAAGTGTCGTATATATCACCATTTACTAGTGAGAAGGGACAAAGCTTTACAGCATATTTCGTAAAGTGCTTCGCACCGGTATAAATATTGTGCCATGTCTACGTCACACGCCATATAACTTGTTCACGCTGCTAACAGTGAAATCCAAAGCAAGTGAAATCCTTAGTAAAGAAAACGCAATGCCGTATTCTATAGGTTATCTTCAATGCTATAGTATAGCACAGTTTAGTTAAAACCCTTTAAATACAAGAACTGAGCTAATTTTGCTTGTATTAAGTAGGCGGGTTTTGTGCAAGAAAATGTCAGAGTGTCAGCTGATGTTAGGCTAGCGAGAACTTTCGTCAAATAACAAATATATTCTCTTGTATTGTGTCACACCAAGGACTACCCTTTGAAATCGCCACTGGTGTTACGGAAATCCCTTGGTAGAGGCAACATGACGGTTAGCAGAACCTAACAACACGACAGGAGGAGAAAAGAGGATGGTCCACAACATTGGAAGAAACACAGCCCGGAAGTGCATTCTATAGGAAACCAGAGACACTTCAAGAAAGAAGACCGCGCCGCGATAAATACAAAAGTGCACAAACAATAACAATATAGAGCTCAAAGTGTGAGAAAGAAATATTAAAAGAAATATTTTTTTTTTTCTTTTTAGGTCTCATAGCGAGACCGCGCGCGCGAGTGCTTTTGTAATTATTTCTGTGTGCTCTGGAATTACGGAAGTGGTGCATTAAAGCAGGATTACCACTGGAATGTTGACTTCTGTTATTGTCGCAGTTGGCTGCAAGGTAATGTGTTACCCTTTCTGTCTTTCTTGTTTGCTTTTCAGGCCAGAAGCTGGGTCTATCAATGGATCGTAATTGCGATAAGCATATTGTGGGTATCTTTCTCATACAGGATGGGTGTTAAAACCATAGGAACCTGTAAGTTAGAGTTTCATGCTTAGTAGGAATCTTATTTATTTTTTTTTTCAAAATTTTAACTTTTATTCATTCTAAGACTCTACCGACTGACTAAATTCACTAAATTAACTTTGTGGCTGGAGGTTACAGTAATTTTAAAGTCAATATTAGTTTAAATATTCAGATTCCTCCCTTATTTGCATTTTTGCATATTAATGATTTTAGTAATTTATTCATATTATGCAAACTCACACTCCTCCGCTCACAAAGAACTTGGCGCCCAGCGTGGGGCGCGACACACACACCATCCTGGATGTATGTTTTGTTTTAGAAATGTCCTTTGCTAAATTTTGCTTTTGATAGTAAATCTTGTGGCAAGAAAATAAAGTAAAGTCTTGTTTTCTTTTTCAATTTCGATTCAGTAAAGAATGTTGCCACAAGAAATGAAAGATACCCAACGTTTTTACGATATTTAGTGCAAGCCAGACGCGGGTAGCAGTAGATGTGTTTTTTCTTTCAGGTTGTCGCGCTGCCATCCAGAAAGTTTATTATTTCTGTGTGTATTATTGTTGTGTTATATGCATTTATTTTGTTGAAGTGTATTGCCAAATTTTAAACCTTTTTGGAGGGGAATAGCATTTAGCGAATCAAGTTTAGGCATTTTAGAGAACCTAGTTACTTACTTAGAGTTCATAATCACTTAATGGTAGTAACGCGAAGTCAAGCTAGAGCGATGGAAGGCTTTGTAGGCGACAATATTATTGACAATCAATTTGCGCAAATAATGGAATTTCCATCGGAGTCTCAGGACACCGGAAGCGATTCAGTAGGAAATGTAAACACCTCTCTCCAGGAAGTAGTTCCGCCTGGAGAAGGTACCGTCAGTAATGAGAGGGCTAATGAATCGGAGCAGGTTAGGGAACCGGTTCCTAGCACCTCAGCGCAAGTCACATCTGTACCTGACCCGTGTCTCGCGTCATTATTTAGCATGTTGAAAGAAATAGCAGGCAAGTTAGATAATCAAGAAAAGAAGTTAGAGAATCAAGAAAAGAAGCAGGATAAATCACTACTAGACATTTCGAATAAGCTTGAGAAACAAGAAAAGATTCATGAAAAATCACTTTCGGAAATTTCAAGTAAATTAGAATCCCAAGAAAAGACACATCAGAGAACCTTATCCGAATTAGCAAGTAGGCAGGAGAACGCTAGCAGAACCATGTTAGAGAGGTTAGCGGCTGTTCAAGAGCAGATCACTGACAGTTTCCGGCGTGAAATGATGCAAAACGTGACAGAGCTAGAAGCAAGGATCGATTCCTCAGCGGAAGCTCTGGAATCTAAGATAACAGCATCCTGCCAGGAACTAAAATCATCAGTAGAGGCAACAGAGAATAAAATTAGCGAATTAGAGGCTCACACTGAAAGCAGGATAGGCGAGATATCTGAGGTCCTTGGTTCAGACCTCGCTCAGGTCTCTCGAGATGTCAACCATCTACGTGGTGACATGGAGAGAGTGGGGAAAATGTAGCCGCCGTTTCTACAGAAATTGACAGGGTAAAAGCTACCGTAGATAGTTCAGTGGGCCACTTACAAACTAAGTTGCGTCGAGCAGAACTGAGATGGGAGGAACAGCTGGAACTGTTAAAGGAGTCGGTGCGAGAAAACAGTTCCAGTTGTCAAAACACAGCCTCTGTCTCGCATGAGAGAATTGAATCACCGGTCGCTGGACCGAGCCATGCGGGACAGTTCCCTGAGCTTCCCAGGCGTGATAACTCAGACGAGCAGGCTGCCCCTCCCCCTCCAAACATAAACAACGTAAGCAGTAGTAATAGCAGTGTTGCGAATTGCCAGGTAGCGTCAGCCTTAGGGCTGTTACATCGAGATCTGTCACTTCCTGTGTTTACAGGAGTGGAATCAGAAATACAGGCCCATAATTTTCTAGTTGAACTAGATAATTATTTTGATTTAACGGGCGTACCAGAAGAGAGACGGTTGGCCTTCTCCTCCCACTGCTTCCGTGGCATCTCACGTCAGTGGATGCAGGTGACTTTGAAGAAATGTGCTAATTATCAAGACCTCGTTAGACATTTCAAGAACGCCTATCTTAGCGAAGAGAAACTGGCTAATCTCCGTGCCTCTATTTTAACGTCACGCTTCGAGACACGGGGAAGCAAGAAGCCGACAGAATACTTGTTGGAATTACTGCATACCAACAGTATTCTCGACCCCCCGTTACCGCCCCAGGTACTTTTGCGTGTCCTTCCACGGCAATTGCCATTTTCAATCTATAGATGTATTGTGTCATCTAAACCACGATCTATAGATGAATTGTTGAACATTGTTGGTGAGCTTCAGTCTACCTATCAGCCACCAAATAACAACAACAGTAGGAGGGGAATAAATACACTTGCTGTAGAGGAAGAAGAAGAAGATGTAGGAAGATCTTCCCCCCCTCCACGAAACAGTAGGCCGAGTAACCCCACTCGTGACAGGAGGTTCCATAGGGACAATGGGCCTTATTATAATAGGGGTTCACGTAGAGGCAATGGAAACAGAAATGGAAATAATAATGGCAATTGGCGTTCGAGAAACTCCAGTG